>NC_092423.1:145794873-146140290 GCF_036169615.1 Heliangelus exortis | reverse complement strand
ACTGGGCAACCTGTGTCAATGTCTCGTCACCCTCTCAGAAAAGAATTTCTTCCTAATATCTAAACAAAAATTCCTCTCTTGCAGTTTGAAACTGTTATACCCCATTTATCCTATCACTCCATGCCCTTGTAAAAAGTTCCTCTCCAAATTTCCTGTAGCCCCCTCAGGTACTGGAAAGCTGCTCTAAGGTCTCTGCAGAGCCTCCTTTTCTCAAAGCTGAACATCCCCAAGTCTCCAGCTCTGGTTTGGAGCTATCAGAGAGAGTCCTGGGGGCTGTGCCAAGTTCTCCTCCCTATTTCCAAGTGCATCCTTCACCTGCTCAAGGCTCATGCACCCCTTGCCCTCCTCTGCTGCCTGCCTTATTGCAAGGTTAGGCACTAGGAGGAGAATAGGACCCTCAGAACCAATGCATCTGGTTTGAATTATCCCACGATGTTGTTATCTTCTCTCCCCTTATTTATCAGTCCTCCCACTGGCTCCCAGCCACCACATAGGCAGGACTCTGGTTCTGGTGACCTTGGTGCACTAGAGAGGAGGGAGGAAGAAAGGAGATTTAGTATCACCTTACTATCTCCTGTAAAAACCTTGCTTTGTTGCTTAGTGACAAAAATCTTTCTAGGCAGTCCCAGTGCTACACGTGAAGCACTGACTGCAAAGCACTGCTGCGTGGCAAGAAGTGAAGCTTTTTGCTCAATGCCGTGGATCCCTACTCGTGCTGGTGATGGAGTTTTACCAGCTTCTCTTCCCAGCCCCAAAGGGCACATCAGGTCCCATCACTGCAGATTGGCACAGCTTCCTCCACAGACCCCCTGGCAAACTGATGCTTTGCTGAAGCAGTGATGGTGGCCTCAGTCTCTGTGTACTTGGGACATTCCAAATATTGCTGGGGTCCAAGTGGGTGGGATCTGGGGGTAGATGCAGATTTCCTGTCCCTCAGACCACCCCACAGAGCCCAGGAGCATGAGACATCTCCCTTGCATATGGGTGGACACTGCTTGACCCAAAGTTTGTTTCTACTCCACAGTGTTTCTGCAGCTCTGTTTCTCAGTTTTACCTGAAGAGATAAAGATGACTCCTAACTCTTTTGGAGCCTCCATCTTGATACTACTGTGAAATACAGTAGTCACATAAAGAGAAGAGGCCTTGGTACACGCTGTGCCTGTCACTGCGAGGTTGGACCACCTGCAGCTCCAAGCCCAATGACCCAAACAGGAGGGCACATTGCCCAGCCACCAGCCCTCCCTTCAGCCTTATCAACTGTGACCATTTTGTGCATAAATTCAAAGGTTTAGGTTAGACATTCTTCACTGTGAGGGTGGTGAGACACTGGCACAGGTTGCCCAGGGAAGTTGTGGCTGCCCCATCCCTGGAAGTGTTCAAGTCCAGGTTGGATGGGGCTTGGAGAAGCCTGGTCCAGTGGGAGGTGTCCACTGGACACCATCAACTGGATGAGTTTTAAGGTCCCTTCCAACCCAAACCATGTGAGGATTCTATTACGAAAACAGAACAAAATAGAGTATTTCTGTTGGAAGGGACCTACAATGATCATCGAGTCCAGCTGCCTGACCACCTCAGGGCTTGATGAAATAAAATATCTGCCCCCCTGTCCAGAATCAATTGATATGAAAGTGCAACAAGTAATGAATCAGGACCAGGCCACCCCCTTCCTAGCAAACAATGGCAGTGAAAAGTGGTGAGGGTTTTCTGTGTCTCTTCAACATCTCCCCTCTGGTTAGAACAATTAGCAGCCACTCATTTGTCACTCCAACAAAGAAAAGCAAGGAGGCACAGAACTGGCCAGTGGCTTGTGACCCACCCTGCTACCAGATACTGGATTTGTGAGATGAATAAACCAAAGCTGTGGCAAAAATCCTCAGCTGCTTCAGAGAGAGGAGCTCAGGAGTGAACAGCTGGTTCTCCCAAAATGAATCAGCTGCTGTATGAAAATGCATTTTTCATGGGCTACCTGTGACTGACACTGCACCAAATATATTTTGGAAGGTTTGCCATGCTAGTAAACTCTGCCTAATCAGCTCCAGGGACTGAAGTGGTTGCAGCACCCTTGGCTACACCAACACAATATTCCATTTTTGTCTTGTTTGATACCATTTCATACAAGGCAGCACACTCTCTGCCGAAAGCTGCATTACTATTCTTATAACAAAAGAAAGATCTCTCATTTTAGGTGAAATCTCCATTTGCATTAAGAATGCCAGGGGATGTAGATACACAAACATGCTTTATCCAAGGGAAATGTTCCTGGTGAGCCCAAGCTCATCTGTCTGGGAAAAAAAAAAAATAAAAAAAACCAAGTCAGGGCTGTAGCAACACACTTGGCCTTTTTTTCAAAAAATCTGCCAAGCTGGGCAGCAACCCTGCACCTGTGATGGTGCACAGGAGGGCTGTAGCAGTGAGAACATGGCCCTGAAATGGATTTAGAGGGAGCAAGAAATCATCTTAATGCGACTGGTGAATGGACAAGGGATCCAGTAATGGTTATCACAGGTGCACTTTCATTAACTCCCTTTAATTTAAAAGCTGGCTGTTTTGCAGCAGCAGTCTTATACGGGCAAGAAAAAGTCAAATGAAATAATAATAATAGCAGTAATAGTAATAGTAGTAGTAATATTAATAGTAGTAATAATAGTAATAATTGTAACAGTCTGTGATTCTGTAATAATAGTAATAATAATAATAAAAATAATACAATAACAATAACATCAACAACATCTCACTGAAGTGGAGTGCTGGATCTGGACAGCACAGCCTGAAATCCATCTGAAATGATCCCTCCAGCCAGGTCCTGCAGCCCTTTCACAGGCAAGGAGGGCACCACCAGTCCTGCTGTGCCACCAAAGTGCCCTCTGGCATCCTTTGTACCCTTATTAACTCTGTGCAGCAGGGACCCACACTCCCTGCTTGCAAACAGGCTCGGGTGGGACCTTTCCAGTGAGAAAACCATGAGTGACAGCAGCACCTACAATGACACCAGAGCTGTATTTTTTTTCCCTGTGTCCCTGGTGAGCCAGTGAGCACAGCCCAGGCTTGAAGCAGTGATGTTCCTCTGTGTAGGAACAACCCATGGTCATACCTATTGTAGGAAAAAAAGAAAAGGAGATCATTTAATCCTCAAACGTAGCATAGTTCTGGGACAAAACCTTAAATTATATAATCAGGATGCAACATTACTCTCCTGAAGGTTAATAAACTATTCAATCTACCCAACACACTCTTTGCACAAATCAGTAAACGCTCCAGAGAAATCAGAGACTTGAAACAAAAGCCCAAAGCTTCTGAAACTTGTGATTGCTGAGTGGGGAGAAACAGGCCATTGCTTCAACACAAGGTTGTCTCCCCCTTTCCTCCTCCACTCCCCATCCTTCTCCCTGCAGAGGTTACACTCCACGCTGGCAGTGAGCAAGGAGAAAAAAATGACCCAACTATGTGTTGGATGACTTTACAACAGCTTGCTGAGCTCTGCTCCTGCTTTTTCTGTGAGCAATTGAGCTTTATGAAAGGCTTCATACATATTCAGGCATTTCAGAGAATAAATGCCAGGAAGGCTGTAGGAAATTTCAGTGCAGTGATGGAGTGTTCCCCTGCCTGCTGTAGGAAATGCCTTTGTTTGCAGGAGCAGGATGAGGGGTGGGGACACAGAGAGGAAAAATAATTCAGTTCAGGAAAGGTTTATTAAAGGAAAATAACCCAATGGTTAGATGCTATCAGTGGTGTGATTCACACACATTTCCAGCTCAGCTTCAATGGAGGACAGATCATAGCACCCTGCTCTGCAGGGAGTGTGGTGTAGCAGTGTGGTGACCTCTGGGGACAGTTGAGGGGGTTAAGGGATAAATGTCCCATAACCTCATTGCTTAACTTCCCTTTTTGCTCAGAGCATGGGTGACCCAAGGCAAAACTTACAGGAATAGGAAGGGAACAGGTGGGCAGAATGTGCTGGAACATGTCTGAAAATGGGCAACCGAGCTGGTGAAGGATGTGAAGAACAAGTCCTATGAGGTGTGGCCGAGGGAAGTGGAGTTGTTCAGTCTGGAATAAAAAAGGAGGCTGATGGGAGACCTCCTCATTCACTGCAGCTACCTTAAAGAAGGTTGTAGTGAGGTGGTTGTCAGCCCCTTCTCCCAAGGAACAAGTGATATAACAAGAAGAAATGGCCTCTGGTTGTGCCAGGGGAGGTTTAGATTGGATACTGGAAAAAGTCCCTTCACCAAAAAGGTTGCCAAGCCATGGAACAGGCTGCCCAAGGAGGTGGTTTGAGTCACCATCCCTGGAGGTATTTAAGAGACTTTACATGTGGTGCTGAGGGACCTGGTTTAGTGGTGGCCTTGGCAGTGCTGGGTTAAGAGTTGGACTTGATGATCTTAAATGTCTTTTCCAACCAAAATGCTTCTATGATTCTGTATATTAAAATTTGAAATGAGGAGCAGAGAGAGGTGGAAGAACAGATAAAACATCACTTCCAGCTGAACTTGCCTGAAAGAAACAAAAGGCCCAGAGATGGGAGTCTTTATGGTCTCAAAGAGGAATGCAAAGGTACTCGTGGTTATCACAGGGAAAGAAAATATGTATATATGAATGTCTTTGGGGTGCTTTCTCCATGGTGCATTCTGGGCTTCTCTTTGCCCTTAGGTCTCCTTCACATCATCACTACTGGCTTGAGCAGAAGCTGACATGGGCTGGGGCATGGGAACTGCAGGACAAGGGGCTTCTCTGCACAAGGGCAAGCTAAGATGTCTCCTTCCTGAAGCTCAAAAAGTTGTGATGAAATGAAGTGGCCATTACTCACTGTCATGTATCTGCAGTTCCCAGTAAGGTTTCAGAACCAGTGAGGCTGATTGGCTGATAGATGAAGAAAATTTTTTATGAAAAAAAAAAATAAAGTGTCTGGAGAAAGGACTTGGCAAGGAAATCGGGGTGACAAAATGAGCCTCTCCATGCTGCATGGAATAATGATGATGCAGTCAATCTGGAGTTTTGTTTCATGTGCTGGAGCTCTCTCAGAGCTACTCCAGGCATGGCAGCCTGCAGGACACTGCTATCTCCTCTGCAGCACTTATCTCACCTCTCCTTTCTGGCTTGTTCAACCTGGTTCAGCCCCACCCGCCACCTGAAGTGATGATGTCCCCTTTGTGGCTGGGAACCAGAACCCTCTGAGCCCACAGGAACAAAGAGGAAGAGTTTGTATAGACAAATGGCAAAGACCAAACTGCAACTGGGAGGCCAGGTGGGGTTAACCCCAGTACCTGGAGAGTGGGGTTTCATCCATCTGAGGGCCTCTGGTCTGCAGGTTGAGGAGAAGAAGAGGCATCTCAATGGAAAAGAGCTCTAGGAATGCTTCTGTTTTTGGGAAAACCATCCCACTATGGACAGTGACCCCCCCAAAACATCCCAGTATTGGAAATGAGTGCTTGTCCATATCCTTGTCTTGTAACCTCTTATCCTTTGCTCCAGGCTCAGCAGGAACATCAGAGCCATCACGTTTGGTTTCTGCAATGTGGAATTAAGTCCACCCCAAGGCTCTGAGTTTCATTCACCTTCACCCAACTTCCCTGGACTTGGGTGAAGTTTGTGGCCCTGCCTGTCAGGGACTTTCCTTTGGTAGATTTGGTGGCTTTGGCTACATTTCTGAAGGCAGTGAGGGATGCTCTTTGAAGGGACCTTGCAGGACTGCAGCTCTCTAATGAAGGGCTTCTTGCAAAAGTGTGCAGTGATAAGAGAAGGGGCAATGATTTTAACCTGGAAGAGGGTAGATTTAGGTCTGATATTAGGAAGAAATTCTATCCTGTGAGAGTGGTGAGACACTGGCACAGGTCACCCAGAGAAGCTTTCCTGATTTGAGAGGACCAGGATAGAAAAAAAAAAAAAAATCTGCCTGGTGGGCTGTTGATGTAGCAGTTATAATGGGCAGCAGCTGAGCCTATGGGGAGGAGAGGATGGGCCAGGTGACCCAAATGGACCAATTACATTCCCATGATGCTCAGTAGAAAAATAGCTCCCAAGAGAGGATTCTGGGTGTTATTTTTTGGCTGTTGTGCTTCTCTTCCTCACCTCACCACAGAAGATCCTTCACAAAGACAGGAGGATGCCTTCTCCCCTCCCAAGCAGGACCCTCTTGGTTGCTCTAAATTTGTTGTGAACTATCACTGGGACCCTGGACCTTGACAGCCCCATCTGGTGTCCAGTCCAATGTGACACTTTTCTGGTTGGGAAGCAATCACCAGCTGAGGAGGGCAAGTTCCATGTTTTCATATTTTTAATGTATATTTACAATTTGCTATTCCTGCTTCATTAAACCTACCCTGTTTTGAGTTTTTTTCTTCCAGCCTTCAAGTCTCTCTCTTATTTCCTTCTTCATCTTCCCCTGGGAGGGTAGTGGGGAATAACAGACAGAGCAGCCAGACAGAGAGGGACCTGGGAGTCTGGATTGACAGGAAGCTGAACATGAGCCAGCAGTGTGCCCAGGTGGCCAAGAAGGCCAATGGCATCCTGGCCTGGATCAGGAACAGCGTGGCCAGCAGGTCCAGGGAAGGGATTCTGCCCCTGTACTCAGCCCTGGTGAGGCCACACCTCGAGTCCTGTGTCCAGTTCTGGGCCCCTCAGTTCAGGAAGGATATCGAGGTCCTGGAGCAGGTCCAAAGGAGGGCAACCAGGCTGGTGAAGGGACTCGAGCACAGATCCTATGAGGAGAGGCTGAGGGAGCTGGGGGTGTTCAGCCTGGAGAAGAGGAGGCTCAGGGGAGACCTCATCACTCTCTACAACTCCCTGAAAGGAGGTTGGAGCCAGGGGGGGGTTGGGCTCTTTTCCCAGGCAACTCTCAGCAAGACAAGAGGGCACAAGAGGTCTCAAGTTGTGCCAGGGGAGGTTTAGGTTGGATATTAGAAAGAATTTCTTTACAGAGAGGGTGATCAGACATTGGAATGGGCTGCCCAGGGAAGTGGTGGATTCTCCATCCCTGGAGATATTTCAAAAGAGCCTGGATGTGGCACTCAGTGCCATGGGCTGGGAACTGCAGTGGGAGTGGATCAATGGTTGGACTTGATGATCTCTGAGGTCCCTTCCAACCCAGCCAATTCTATGATTCTATGATTCTATGAACAGAGCACGTGTCACCTGGTTACTGTCTAAAATAGTGGCAGGTTAATTGGAGCCTTTCCCTGGAAGTGTTCAAGGCCAGGTTGGATGGGGTTTTGGAGCAACCTGGTCTAGTGAGAGGTCTCCCTGCCCATGCAGGGGGTGTTGGAACTAATTAATCTTTAAGGTCCCTTCCAACCCAAACCATTCTATGATCCTGATTCTGGCAGCAAAAGCACCAGCACTCCCAGAAACTCCTCCAGGCTCCAAGTGCATTGAAGGATCCCAAGCAATTCCAGTGCCATGGGGTTCTTCCACAGAAGCTGGAAAAAGCCTTTCTCCATGCAAGGGTCAGCTGGCACGTGGAGTTTTGCCTGGGCAAGATGTAAGGGATTTTTTTTTATCCTTGCAGTGTCTTGTCCCAGAGGCTGCAGAGTGACTGTCACTCGTGTCTGGGCAGTCACACCTACACTCCACTTTTGAACACAAGGCACAGCACACAAATGCTCTCGAGCTTTTAAGGCAAGCAGCTTAATCCTGTTACCTGCCCTCTGCATCTCCCCTTAGCTACAGCACCTTCTGTAACTGAGAAATCTGGCATATTTATCCCATTCCTCAGGGCGTCTCTATGCTCTTTCACTGTACCTTGGAAACCAAAATTCTATTCTTGCCAACAAATCACTTTCAGACTAACGGGGGAGTGTGTGGTAGCTTGGGTTTCTTTTTCTTTTCTTTTCTTTTCTTTTTTTTTTTTTTTTTTTAAGTGTTTTTCTGCAATCTAAGAAAAGACTTGAGGATCTATTTTTAAAGATTATATCCCCCCCCTCCACCCACTTTGCTGCAACAACTGAACATTTTGGCTTGATGAGAATATTAGTAAAGCAGGCACAATCTGTAGGGTGCATATCTTCAAACTACATTGCATAATGGGACATGCAGTGAGCATAGCACAACAAAAGGCACCCAGGGCTGGAATTTTCTGTAGTATGTGAGTTAAAAGTCCTGTCTGCAGCCAGGATTGATCACCAGCTAGTTTGCAATAACCCACCCCCTGACCTTTCCTGCTTTTGTCTCCCCAGATTTAAGTCCATCGATCCGAGAGGAATGCTAGAGAACAGTTAATCCAATGTTTTGTAGGAAATGTGGCTTTCTCCTCCTTGATATATTTTGGTATTTAAGGATGCCAATAGGTACAGTAATGGCAATCAGACACCTGTAAGATGATTTGAAAAGAGCATTTTTATCATTAGAGTCTGGGGGAAGTGCATTAGCTTTAATAAAATACTATTGCACTTCAGTGAAGATAATAGCTTTAAAATGTTGTCATTAGTAGCATTGTCAATTCTATTCTGAGATTTGCAGTGTTAATAAATTAGTAGCCTTCAACCAAATCAAATGTATTTTTTTCTCTCCTACTTCTGAATTCAAGGAAAAATATAGCATTTTCTAGATTTTATTGAAAGTCCTTGGGATTCAGCTGCCCACCTGGGGTTTTACTGAGTGATTAATGCTGGTCATGTGCTATTTATCCCTTAAAATGTAATCACAAGCTGATTATTTTGTTCAACACATTTTTGGTGATTTGATTAAGGAGCTGCATGGACTTAAGAGATTCAAAAGAAAACACATGGAAGAGGAGTTGAAAGGCAAAGGTTGCCGCTAGGTAAGGACGTTCTGGGGACCTTGGTTTAACCAAATATCTCTGATTAAGATGCAGCTTTTGCAATGCTTTAGGCTCCTGTGTGCTTGCATCTATCTTCAAAGAAGTGGGCTAAGTTGATGAGGATACATAAGGGAATATGGCCTTTCCAGGCAGACCTTTGTGCAGCTAAAAGTGGTAACATTGAACTTCTGCTCCAGCGAAGATGGGAAGATTTGATATGGTGTTTAAAATCTGAAAAAGAAAAGTTTATTCTGAGCTGAGCTCTTTGGACAACTTCTCTCTGTGCCTGCCTCTGGATCCAGCAAACAGAAACATCTGGATGATAGTAGTGTAATAATTATGCTTATGTGGATCTTTGCATTAAAATATAATGAAGCACATGGAAAGACAGGCACGTGTGGCTGTCCCTGCTGCAGAGATGGGAGTACAAGAGCACAGAAAAAAATCTCTTTTTATTAGCTAACAACCATAGCACACACATCCTGGAATAGATGTTCTGGAGCCCATTGCTTATTTCTGATTTCCTAAGCTGCTTGTAAAAGCCTACAGGAGGGTTGAAGCTTTCTGTTTGTCTGGGACAAAGTGAAAAAAGATGTTTTCTTCAACAACTTTCTGTCTTCTTTCTTGATTGCTTTTTATTTTGTTGTGGGGTTGTGGATTTTGTTTGTTTCTTTTGTTTGATTGGTTGTTTTTTGTTAGCTTGTGGTTTGGTTTTTTTTTTACTGAAAGGCTGAGATGTGACAGTGACAACAGAGATGCCCCCTCTGGCAGATGTTATATCTCAATGCCTGGAAAGTTTTGTGAGAACCACAAGCTGGGTTTGAATCAACCCCAGAAAATCCACAAGGTGTGTGTCTGTAAGTCTGCTGGCCTTATGCTGGTGATTGCAGGAAACAGAAGAGGAGACCATGCCTGTGTGTGAAGGCAGAACAGCTGATGGGAGAATGGAAGCTTATCCTCATTAGCTGAGTCAAAGCAAATTCAATTTGTCTGGCAACATGTGCCAGTTGCATTCAGTGTGCCTAATAATGGCTTGAGTTTAAGCCTGTTAGAAAAGAACTGGGGTCCAGGTCATGATGCCTGGAATTTGAGGGGACACTTCACCCAGGATGTGTTTGGCCCTTGCCTAAGGAAGCAGCTCAGGAAGGAACAGAGAACACGAGGTGAGGCAAAGAGTTCCAAATTTTACTTGGTGTGACCACCTGTTTTGCAATGAGAGACTGGTTGTGTTGAGCTCAGAAGGTGGTTAATGTTCAGTGGTCCACAGACAATAAAAGGTTTTTGGCACATCTGGGTTTTCCATGGGCTGAGGTGACATTCAAACATGTTGTGCTCAGCCTGCTGGCTGGAGGACAGGGCAGAGGGTTTGACAGTCCTTGAAAGTAGCTGATGTTTTAGCCTGGGAACTTAAAATGAGGTGAACTTATTCACTAAAAAATCAACCTTTTGTTGAGGCCTGTCATTCACAGTCTCTCTAATAGCTATTTGATGTGGAAGTAATTATTTTGTTGTTTTGGAGACTGTGTTTCTTCTTTTTGCTCTCCCAAACATTGGCCTAGATCTTTCTCACTGAACAAATGTCTCTCTCTGTGTTTTCCATGCCAAATCCCTTCCTTTTCACCACTCCCTTGACCTCTGCTGGGGTCCCATTCCTACCTTCCACCATTTACCACCTTTTGGATGCTTCTCCTCACTATGTCAGACACATAGCATCATCTAAGGACCTTTGCAGTGCAATGTCTGTCTCCAAGTAGGTTTCTGATGTGTCCTCCTTGCCTCCAGGTATTCCCCAAGACACCACTCTCCCAGTCCTCTCCTGTCTTTCCTGGCCCTTTCCTGGCATTTTGTTCTTCATTTTCTATTTTTCCCTGGAGCCAAACAGAAATTCATCCTCACGCTATGCCCAATTAGTGACTCCACTGGATCCTAGGGATGGCACTAACATTTCCAGTGGCTATTCCAGGATGCTGTTGGCCTTCTTGGCCCCCTGGGCACACTCCAAGCTCATATTCAGCTGTCTGTCAACCAGCACCCCACATCCTTTCCCTCTGGGTACTTTCCAGCCACTCTTCCCCAAGCCTGCAGTGTTGCCAGGGGTTGTTGTGACCCAAGTGCAGGACCTGGCACCTGGTCTGGTTGAACCTCACATGAATGGTCCTGGCCCATTGGTCCAGCCTGGTTGAACCTCACATGAATGGTCCTGGCCCATTGGTCCAGCCTGTCCAGATCCTATGGGATTTACATGGGGTTTGGCTGAGACTGGTTTTGTACTAAACATCCCAGTGAACATTGGAAGAAAAAGTGTCCAACAGTGACCCAGGAAATTCTCACAGCAGGGAAGGTGCCCAACACAGGCTCAGCTACAGCAGGGGATTTTAGGCAATTACTGCATCTTGTGTGAGAGCAAGAAGCTTCTCTGGAGCATCCTGTGGCCCAGTGTGGGACCTGGGGAAGGTACCACAGGGAAGAGGATGTGATGATGCTGTGCTGACCCCAGCTCAGTGCAAATATGATAGAATCAGGATTGCAGCTGCTTGTCCCTTTGAGATGACCCCATGTCACAGGGTGCTGGTGAGACACGTGTGAGTTAGTTGCTGTCAGGGATCCAGAAGTGTTTTGGGATCTGTAGAATAAATCCAAAGCTGTAGCTGAGGACCAGAGACCAAACTGAGTCAGTCCCAATGACTGAGTCATGACTTCTAAATATTAACTCAGGACAGTGAGAGATAATAAACCAGAGAGCCTGCTTTGTTGCTGTTTAAGAGAGGGAAAGGTACGTTCAACACTGACAAATTTGTGCTTTTTTTTTTTAATGTTTATTTTAATTTTTTTTCCAGAGCAAGAGATTTTGAAACCATCTCCCACGGAACTGAAAGAGGCTGAGAAATGGAGTTGAACAGAGGAAATGGCTGTAATTTCCAGCAAACCAAGTAAAGAATTGTTATTGACAAGGCTTCTGCCAGACCATTAAAAACTCCAGCAGCCATTTTTTCACTCCTGATATTGTGCAAGGTAATGGAATCAGTGGCATTGCAGGTGACTCCTCTGACATTGTGCTCAGGACGTTCAAAGAAGTCACCACTGGGGATGGAACCAGAGGGTCTGCAGGGACTGAGTGATCCACAGCGAAGCCAAAGGTCACAGGCTGGAGATTTCTGCTGGAAGTTCTTTTTGAGCAGCCAGAGACCAAAACCACAGCAAGGAGCAGGGAGGAGGCTTGCAGGTAAAGCATAAAAATGTCCCTGACTCTCACTACCCAGGTGACAGAGCTGCTGCTTTCTTCCTTTGAGAAACCAGTTTCTAAACCATGAGTAGTCTCAATACCCTCTAACTGATGGTTTAAACTTTCATAACTCTTCTGGTTACTTTAATGAACTGAATTCTGTGAAATTGCATATAACAGCTTAAATTCTTTTGAAAGCCCAATTTGTTAAGGAAACCAAGGCCTTTGTTAATTTTTCTAAAGGGCAACTCCAGTAGGAGACTTTGCTGGAGGATGTGCCTGTGTAATAACAAGATTTCTGAGTGATGGCCAGAGGGAGAAATACATCACCTCTGGTCTGTGAACCCACCCCATCTCTGACCAGAGATCTGATACTGTGCCAGCTGAAATTATGGAAAACTCCCACTGGAAGCAGTGGGGTTAGATTAAATCCCTAATGAGAAAGGTTTGGAGGCAGAAGTATGGCCTACGTGGTCCTTGCCCTTTGATGTCTTATCAGGATATCTTTAAAAAGGGTCTGACATGGGCACTCCACTTCTAAACCACAATCTTAGAAACAGTTCAGATCTGCTGCCCTCTCCTCTGTCATCAGAGAGTTTGGAGACATGGGCAGAAAGGCTCAGGGCATCCCACTGCTTAGATGTCCACATCTTCTTAACCAGAGCCTTTATTCCAGGCTCAGGGGTGCAATGAAGGTGTGGCTGGACCTGCATGCTAAATTATCCTCTCATCCTGTATGTGATCCAATTAAGCCAAATTTGAAGAGAACCAGAGAAGTTCATGCTCTGCCTTGCTGTGCATGAAGTCAAAAGTTAATCATGGGCATTGATCTCTAGGGCTGTCAGTCTGTCTAGGGTTGGGAGGAAGACATTACAGATTTTTAAATTTTTTTCATCACATCATTAGGTTTCATACTTCAAACAATAAACCCTGCAGCCTGCAGCTGTGAAAACACTAATATGAAAGCTATTATTTTTTATATCTTTGAGAACTTGCTGTTGTGTTATTATATGCATATAATTATTAAAAAAAAAAATTCAGTAGTTCTTTCAGTTTACTTTTCCCTTTTATGATCTCCTGGACTTTCATACTAATTAGTTTAGTCCTTTTCTCCTCTTTCCTCTGTTCCCCATTTTCATTTTTCCTCTTCCTCCTGTCTTCAGTCATTAGAGCAATAGAAACCTTCAGAGTTGAGGGCATTTACTCAATACAGATTCTAAACATATGGTGACACCAAAGTTTTGCTTGTTACATGGGCATATGAAACGAGTCCTTCTCGTATCTCCCTCCCTGGTTTGGGTTTGTTAACCTTGTATCTTCTTTTCCCTTTTTTTTTGGACTGTAATTACCTAGATCTGTTGGCTTCATTCCTACATCATCAGCCTTGTAAGATCAAAAGACAAGCCATGGGCTAGGACTCAGTGACACTTTCTAGAAAAGGAGTTGTCAGCCTGCAGTGTCATGTTCAAGAGTTTCTCTTTCTCTTTTCTTTTCTTTTTTTTTTTTTTTTTTCTCCTCTGTCTTTTGTGCCTTCAGCCTGTGTTTACTCCCCAAAGATCCCTTCTTTATTGGGCCCTACGGCTACAGAGTACATTGCTAGTTAGTAAAGGCAATCTTTAAAGGATAGTTCTCCACCTAATGTGTCATAGAATAATAGAGTGGGTTGGGATGGAAGAGACATTTAAAGGTCATCCAGTTCCCCCAGAAATGAGCAGGGACATCAACCAGATCAGATTGCTTGGAGCCCTTTACAACATGACCTTGAGTCTTTCCCAGGACGAGGTCTCCACCACCCCTCTGGGCACCCTGAGCCAGTGCTTCACCACTATCAGGTGGAAAACAAGGCAAAAGCTGGCTCTGGGAATCGAAGTTTTGATGGCAAAAGTAACATTAAACCTAAAGGCACTTTTGTCAGCCTGTGTCTTTTGCATTAGGCTGGTGCAATACCTGCCCTTCTGCTGCTGTGGGATGTTTATGGTTAAACATGTTGGTGTATAGTGCCTGGGGGTGAAAAGCCACATTTCTGTCAGACTTAAATGCAGACTTGGAAAATAATAATGGGAGTCAAAGTGTGACTAAGCACTTCCCAGGGCTGTCATGCTTGACACTGAAGGCAGCTGGTCATGCCCCTGAAGTCCTTTTTAATAAGTTTATTTTGTTGCTTATTATTCAGAGGTCTAGGAAATACAATAAATTGTTTTATTTTTATAAAGGTAACTATCTGCTCAGATATGGCCTTATTTCTTCTGCACCAGGGCTCCTGAAGAGCCCTCTCTATGATGGCCAGGTTGAACCCATGATGTTTAATTGAGGATGTCAGCTTCTTTCTCAGAGCTGCATGTTCTGTAAATGAGCCTTTAGTTCACCAAAGGCTCATTAGGTTTGTGAGGAACTTGCAAAATTCCTTTGGTTTGTGCCTAAATACAAGTCAGCAGAACATGTTTTATGTTAAAGCAAAAGAAATACTGGTGCTATAGGCATTGCAGAACAGCATCTGGGAAGCCTCCAACACCTGAAACAGCACTGTGTGTTGACCCCTTTCCAAGCTGTGGCATGTTCAGCAGGAAGGGGATTTTGGTCTTCCATGTTGTTAATCAATAAAAAGAATTCTGTGCCCCATCTGAATCTGTGTTGGGCTGGAGAATGAGCCATACAGAAAACCTGACTTTAATTTCCTTTCCGATCCCTGTGTTCAAATCTCCATGCCTGTGATTCATTGCTGAGAAATTATTCTGTTCTACCTTTGTGTCTTGTAACTAGATGAATATTAGCCATTTCCCATGCAGTGGTTAACACACCTGGGATTGAATTAAAAGCCTCCAGAGCTAAGAGCATGAGTCAGATGCATGGGCTGAGCTCTGGGGTCAACCTTCCCAGCTGGGGCTGAGAAGCATCTCCTGCTGATAAAGTAGATGGGAGACCTCTGCACAGAGCTGGGTGGTGAGTTCAGACCAGGGAGTCATCTCCTTTCTGTCTTGCAGAGGGATGTTGCTGGCTCTGCATCTCACCCACTGGCACAGCCATGGGACTGAGAGTCCAAGTGTGGGAGGATGCTGGGGCTGGGGGTACTGACTCCTCCCATCCTTTAGCAAGCACTCTGGAAAGGGGGGGGTACATTTGAGATTAGATAGGTGAAAAGGCTTGAAGGTGCATCTTCAGCTGTAGTAGTCATTCACAAGGGAGAGCCTCCACCTGAATCCATCTTCCAGTACAGGCCCTGGTACCACCAGGGAGACTGGGAACTTCTTCTGTATGAAAATACTGGTTCACTGCAGCAGGTCCAATCAAAACTGAGTTTCATTTGGAAGAGAAAAAGAACTGGGAAACACAGCTTGTCTTGAGTACCTGGGTAGACCTATTTAAGCACAAGGACAGTAATTATAGGAGGGTTACTTGATTTGCACTGGACAAAGTGACTCTACTGAGATGCTGTATCAGACAGGCTTTGCCAACTCTTCTACTTGTATTATCTCTACAAAACATTTGGATCCAGTGTGTGTCCCCTGTGATGGCTTTAGGAAAAATGTATGAACTGGGGGAGACTGGGTTGATGCTGACATTTGGCAGCATCCTCTAATTGTTCTGTCATGTGGGGGAACTCAACACATGCACCTTGGGCCATGTAGAGAGAATTTAATTCATGGAGACCTGGTCCCCAGCTGGCCCTGGTCAGTGCTGTTGGAAAACTTCTGCAGCAGCAGCAGGATCAGCAAGGAATATTTAACTCGTTTCACTCTTCGAGGAAAAACATGTATTCTGCTAAAACTAAAAATAAAATCACAGCAGATGGTACCTTGACAGCTGCTCCCATGGACTGGCTTGGCCACAGAGGCTGAAGTCCCCCCTGCTGCACCCAGAAGCACCCTCCTAAACTGGGGCTGATGGGAATTTAGGCATGGGTTGTGTGCATCTTCCCTCTATTCAGTGGCACACAGCCAACATCATTCACAAACTGCAAGCTGCAGAAATCTGTGAATCTGGAAATGAATTCTCTCTCTCTCTCTTTTTTTTTTTTTTTTTTTTTTTAATAGATGAGACTGCTTTCAGGCACAATGAGTTCAGGTTCGTTTTCAACTTGCTGAATGTGAGCTTAAGCTACCTCTGACTTCTTTGAATCTCTGGAAATAAGAATAAAACATGACCCTTCACGTCCTCAATGGCTCAGACTGAATTGAAGCAGATGATTATTTAAAGTTCAGAACAGGTTAGCTGTGTCCTCCATCATACTGACAAGTCTCTCTCCATCTCTTTCTTACTTTTCCTTCCTCTGAGCCCTGGCAAAGCCCTGGAAAAAAAGACATGCTAAAAACAAAACCAAAACCTTGGTTTATATGCATTCTTACCCCAAACAGAGTGGGAGTATTAGAAATCCAGTAAGAAAATATATTCTCAGAGACCAAATGATCTTAGTAGTCAACAAAGCTTAGGAATTACTTAGTGACTGATGTTTACTGTCACTATTGGTTCTGTTTGTTTATTTAAAGAGGAAATGTTTGAAGTAGCCTGGGCTGGACTGATTTTTGTTACTAAGCAGATACAATTATTTTCAACAGAGAGACACTGAAAAAAATCACTGTTGTGGCGCAGTCCCACTCATCTATGATGGTTCAGTCTACAGGTTTGAACTCACCACTGAATTTTAATGTTCTAACACAATTTATTATCTGTCTTACCTTTTTTTGCTGTCACTGGGAACCCGTGGTATATGAGATCAATCCATAACAACTTCTAAAATCTTCTCATTGCTTACTGGCTGTTACTACTGGTTCCTTCTCACTCCCCTGTGTGCAGAACTGGTGTTGAAAGTGTTTTAGTGCCAGGCTCAGCTACCACAGATCAAGACACAGCCCTTTTTGCAGTAAAAGGCTGGAGCACTTTATACTGTTGCATTTAACTAGAAGTCACTCTCCCTGCTTTTTTTGTGGCAGAAAATCGATGCCATAATAGCTATTCCTTTTTGGCAAGAGACTGATAGCGTTGGCCAGCACCCAGAATAATGCAAGCTGGAGATACAGAGTTCTGCCAATGTACCTTAAACCTCATGACCTTCAGCATCTCGGGCTCTCCAGCTCTGAGAAGAGAGCTTTGAGGAGGAAAGATTGATAACTCTGTCTGGCTGCAAGACGGTGTCCGAGAAAGAGCCCAGTTGGAAACTGAAAACCTCCTCTGTCTTGCTTCTGCTTTCACAGGAAGGTAAGTAATGGTTGATGCCACTGAAGCCAAGGAAACTGACTACCAAAACTAGGACTGCAGACCAAAAAAAATCAGTCTTCCTAGGCATGTGCTGGCTCCAGGACTGCACTGTGTTGTATTTGCTCACAAATGTCTGTTGGATGAAAACAAGCATGTGCTCAATGTGATTTTTTTTAATTTTTTTTTTTTTTTTTTTGCCTCTGTGGATCAGGCTGTGTTTGGAGAGTTACCTCCTTGGGGATGCTGATATTCTGTTCCCCTGTGTGCCCATCACTGTGGGGCAGGTTATATCAGAGCTCCAAGGCAGATGTACTGTCTGACCCTTGCAGATTGTCATCAGAGCGAAGCTGCAGCTCAGCATCTCTTGGCTTCTGGGAGTGGAACTTGCGCTGATTTTACCCTGACAAACCTGCTGTGTTGCTGATGTACCAAGGCAAACTCATCCCATCCTTCAGACATTAAGATTTTACTTCTTGCTGAATGGGAGGGTTTGCTTCACTAGTCCAAGCACGGCTCTGGGAGCCAAAAGCGCTGACGTCTCAGTCTGCCTTGAGCACTGACTTACCACATGACCTTGTCCCAGACACTCTGCCTTTCTTTTTCCATCTGTAAAAAAAGGT
Source organism: Heliangelus exortis (assembly GCF_036169615.1). Lineage (NCBI taxonomy): Eukaryota > Metazoa > Chordata > Aves > Apodiformes > Trochilidae > Heliangelus > Heliangelus exortis. The sequence continues at coordinate 146,122,502 of NC_092423.1, read as the reverse complement.
TTACAAATTCTCAGCAGTCCACCTTTCCAAGGCTGTTGACTAACATGCAGAATGGTAATTTTTTCCACATTTACTGCTCACTTGACTTGTTTCATGAACTAGAGTGGGCTGCTGGGCGTAACGATGCAAAGGAAACGTTGCCCCAAGCTGATCCCCTTCATATAATTCTGCCATGAAATACAACTTGTGAAGAGATATCAAACACAAAAATACTTATGCACTGCTGTATCTTTTTTTTACTCCTTTCAGCCCTGTTGTCCACCACATTGCTGCTGCTCTAATCCTTCACTTTCACTTAATCTGGAAAATTCCTTCTAGGGATCCTGTGTATTGCATCTATCATTTTTTCTTTACAGTGAATGAAACCATCCTGCCCACAAGCAGACTTCTGAGGGGTGAAGAGATATTGATATTTCATAGGTCTTAAATCAAATGCATTCATTGTAAGTGTGGAGCCTGACCTTCTGCATAGCCAGAATATTGAATTTTACCTAGAGATCTCTGCATCAGTGTGTATATATATATATATATATGTGTGTGTGTGTGTTTGTGTTTTAATTATTATTATTAATAAATTAATTGATGGGGGGAAAGGTAGCAGCACAGAACATCTCTTCAGATATAGGAGAAGCAAGAGTTAAGCTAAACTGGAAAGTGACAGCCTACCAGATGCATTGACACTAATGTGGCTCTTTCGAGTTCATGCCTAAAGGCTTTGTGTGCAATGATAAATATATTTGTTTTGGTTGCTGGAGGTGCCCTTAAATTATTAAAAAACAAAACAGAAAAAAGGGCTTGTCATTTTCTAGCCCCATTAACTTTTCTTGTTGGCCATGAGAAACCCAAAAAAAAGGTTCAGAATTGAAAAATCAAGGCTCAGACATCCCTAGATTTAGTTATAATTTTCAACTTTTTGTTGTGTTTCATGTTCCTTGGTCCCATTAGCATAGAATCATAGCATCATAGAATTGGCTGGGTTGGAAGGGACCTCAGAGATCATCAAGTCCAACCCTTGATCCACTACTGCTGGAGTTACCAGACCATGGCACAGAGCAATGACACTTAACTGTAAACCCCCAAACCTCTGGATACTGCAAAAGTATTTTTATATAAATGGAGCAAATTTGGACATTTTCAATGTTTCTTCTTATTGATTTTGTGTATGTGTGTGCAAGGGAGAGCAAGGGAAAGAGAAAAAATGCAATCGTGATAGAATAATACAGTAGCAGTACAATTTTAGCTAAAAGAAAAATGTTAAAGGGGGGAAATACTTCTGGCTTTGTCAAGTTCTTTGATACAGTCAGATACATATTTTGGGCTAAATGATTTAAAGTGGAGATTCACCTCCATCATGTGCTACCTTTTATTTATTCAGGCTGCATTTTGCTTGCTGTTGTCCAGTTGTTTAACCCTCTGCTCCTTCCACAGCTTTCCAGATCACAGAGCTTTTTTAAGAAGGCAAGACCTCACCCAGATCTCATGGAGTTCTATTATAACTTCTTTTTTATTTTGTCCAAACTGAAAAGAAATCCTTTGGCAGATCCTCTTGGCATTCCTCCATCCTATGCTGAGCTCGTGGCTCAACTCTGCCTGGAGGTGGGCAACAGAATGGTGTTTATCTGTCAGCTCTGCATGGCCTTCTACACCTCTGTCCACTTGCTGTCAGGTACAGACTGAATGCTGAGAGACAGATACTAGCTTCAGGGCTCTCAGTTCTGAAAATATTAACCTCAAAAAAAAAAAAAAAAAAAAAAAAAAAAAAAAAAAAAATTCACTAATTACTGTGGAAAACTTCCCCAGGTACAATGTTATGAGACAGGTGACAGCTTCTCAAGGCTCAGTGAGCAATCAGACTGTTTTAAGGTCCTTGATGGTTTCTGTATCCCATAGGAAGATAAGCACTTCTGGAGGGAAAAGAAGCAACTGGGACACAAATCCTTTCATGGGCTCTGTGCAACGGAAAAGGATGAATCTGTGCAACTAAATGCTGTGTGGAGTAGCAGAGAGGGCTCAGGACCCCTGGTGCTTTACATATTGTGATCCCAGCAAGTCCTGTAGCAAAAAGATGTGTATAGGACACTAGGTAAGGGACTGCTTGTCCTGGGGCACAGGAGGCATTTCCAGCACTTTCCAAATCAAAGTTAGTGAGGTGGTGAACAGGGACTAAACTGGAACATGGAGGTGATGAGATTCATGGTTAATGAAGCATTGTTTCAAAAAATGGAGGTGACCTTTCTTTCTGGCACAGAAGGTTTGCTGTGCTCTTGACCTACATCTTTGGATACCATTTCTATATATCCAACCCTTAGGTGCCCCTATACACTCATCAAAGGCCTTTATACAAGATGGGTCCTACTGACACCAACTGACATATATGCAATATATATTGGGCACAACCTCTGATCAAACCAGGAGGAAGAACTCCGAAAATTTTGAATGAAGAAAGATCAGGGAACCATTAAGCCCAGGAGAAAGTTTAGGCAGGTACTGAAAAAGTAAATGCCACAGCAGCCATCAGTGGTCAGACACCTGGAGAACAGCACCTGCCTACCCATCCTGAAATGAAAAGCAGCTTAAAGGTGAAATAAAACCAAAGACAGCAGTTCCCTAGGTGGGTTCAATTGAAAGTAAAGTCTCCCACACCACAAACTTTCAAGAAGCTGGCTTTACCACAGTAAAAGCTTTAATTTTTTAAACTATGTTCTTTCAGGCTAAGAAAGGCCCTTAACTATAATGACCTATGATGATCTTTATCCCATTAAACTCAGAATAAAACCAGTATTACATCTCCCTTGCCAGTGGTCTGCTCAATACATGGCAGTTTAAAATATCCAGTCCCATTCATTTCACAGGTACCTTCACCACAGGTAGTGGAACAACATTTTAAAGGTGCTGTGAAAGAAAAGCTGGGCAATCAAATACAGATGTACTAGAATGCAATTACAGTAGGAAATGACTGTGTACCACTGAATCTGGGTTTAATCTAAGCTATGCAATCACCTTCAGTAGCCTTTTCAGTATCTTATTATTAACCTCTTGTCTATGGAAAAAAACACTCTCAAAATGAAGGAGCAAATGAAAGTAGTTTTAATGTTAGGTTTTAAATCTTAGCTGGGTCTTTATTCAGGAACAAGCACAGTCAAAGCTGACAGTGCAGCCTATAAAGCTGTCTAATGCTTTCACTTCTCCATGACCTCCCCTTTCAAAAGTTTTGCCACTTTCACACAACCATGGAATAACTTTTCTCTGGCTGAAATATTCTTTGTGTATATTTCTGAGCTACTTCTTCCTGGTTTTGTTTGTTTGGTTTGTTGGTTGGCTTGGATATTTTTTATATTATTTTTTCCTCAAAAGTCTATGCCGAATTGAAGAAAAAAATATTTGGTTTCAAGATGTAACAGGGAAATGGAAAACCTGCTTGTTTTGCCCAGGTCCTGAGATTTCTAGGGAAGTCAAGCATCCAGATGTTCCACAGCAGTCATCATGCTCCCTTTTTGCCAGGGATGTGACTTCTGCTGATCCCATTAAAAATAAATCCCCATTAATTTTAGTTAGATCTGGTGCAGTATCTGTTTGCACATACTCAGAAAGGATATATTGGAGTCTGCATGCTACATTTTATAAAGATGCCACTCACCCTGAGTGTGCTCAGATCCCTCATTATATTCCTTCCTCCTGAGAAATGCTTGAGGCCAGGTTGGATCAGGCTTGGAGCAACCTGGTCTAATGTAAAGGTCTCCCTGTCCATGACAGGAGGTGGGATCTAGATGATCTTTTCCAACCCAAATCATTCTTTTCTTTCATGTTGAGAGGACTGGGTGTGCAACTACCAAGAATTCACGTGGCTGAATGTGTTAATCTACAATGCAGGCCACGGGTCTTTTATAGGTGGTGCAGAGCTGATCTGTATGGCCAGTGGAGCTCAGGATATGAAATATTTCACCATCTCTTTGATCTCTGAGTTCTCTGTAGGAACACCGTGAGCTCTCCCTGAGTGGGTAAAAACTCAGGAGCTTACATGTACATGTAGGACTATTAGTTCAGATGAAATTTGTCTGAAGTAACTGGTTAGGCTTGTACTGTAGGGAGTACAATGCCCTGGGAACCTGTCAGAGTGAAATATTTAGAGAGAGAAACTACTTGACTGAATGTTTGTTTAGAATCATTTCTGGGTGAAATTTTTTACATCTTCCCAAATTAACAGAAGCTACTGGGGCTACAGGCCCATTCCAACTCCTCTAATAGTATGGAAAAGAAAAAAAAAAAAAAGAAGGAAGAAACCTTAGAGCTATAAAAGTGTGGAGCTAGCCAGATGTAGTGAGGTACCAGTGGAGAAAACCCAGTGGTACTAGAGAACCCACTAGACCAGGTTGCTCCAAGACTCATCCAACCTGGCCTTGAACACTTCCAGGGAGGCAGAACCCACAGCTTCTCTGGGAAACCTGTGCCAGTGTCTCACCACACTCACACTGAATAATTTCTTCCTAATAACTAACCTAAATCTCCCCTCTTACATTTTGAAACTGTTACCCCTTGTCTTATCCCTTCATGCACTTAAGAAGTCCCTTCTCATCTTTCCTGTAGCCCCTTCAGGCACTGGAAGGATGCTATGATGTCTTCCTGGAGCCTTGTGTTCTCCAGACTGAACAACCCCAACTCTCAGACTGTCTCCATGGCAGAGCTGCTCCAGTCCTCTGAGCATCTTCGTGGCCTCGTCTGGACACACTCCAGCAGCTCCATGTCTTTCTTGTGTTGGGCACTCCAGAACTGGACACAGAACTCCAAGTGGGGTCTCACAAGGGTAGAACAGAGGTGGAGAATCACCTCTCTTGACTGGGAGTCTCTGCTTAATTGGATGCAGCCCAGGACATGGTTTGGTCTCTGGGCTGCAAGTGCACATCACTGGCTCGTGTTGAGCTTCTCACCAAACCAACACTCCCAAGTCCTTCTCCTCAGGGCTGTTCTCAATTCATTCTCTGCTCAACCTGCTTGGAATTGCCACAACCCATGTGCAAGACCTTGCACTTGGCCTTGTTGAACCTCAGGCAGCTCGTCCTCCTAACAACCAGCTAAGGAGGGCAGTAAAGAATGGGCAGTTCTGTAATTTTTTGAAAAACTGAGGGTGCAGATACACAATCAACAAATTCCCTGCTCTCCTGGTCTCACAGTTGTCATCTGACTGCATTTCAGTGCCATGGGAGCTGAACTCTTAGTGAGCAGCACCTACAGTGTAGTGAGAGCCTTGGAGCAGAAATCCCTGGTGACAGCCAGTGGGAAACCAGAGCAGACTGGTGGCCTCTGTTGCAGCCTCTGTGAACTGCTCATCCAGCAACTTCTCAGGTGTTTGTTAGCTACTGCACTTGAGAACATGACAATTCCTGGTGTTGTTGAAGAGTCTGTTTACTTCTACAACCCTTAATGGGATACAGCATGTCTCTGCTGCGTGTTCTACCAGCCCTAAGTGCAAAAGGGAGGAGGGAGAAGAAAAGGGTAGGGCTTTGCTCCTGCTTCCATTTTCCATTAGGAGCACTAGGAGGGAAGAAATCCTTAGTTAGGAATGGACGCTGATGCGGATAATATTGAGGTCTGCAAATCCCTTCAGTATCTCCACACCTTTACTTAAAAAAAAAAAAATAAAATGCATGGACAGGCTTGATGATTCAGTAGCCCTGGCTGGTTCTGGACATGGCACTGCCAGCATCTCACCAGATTCATCAGTAGCTCTGTAATGTTCAACATTCTAATAATGCTACTGATAACAATGGAAATGATAATCATGGATTTGAGGAGTTTGTGTAGGGAGTAAAGGAAGGAATGTAAAATATCTGTTGATATATTTTATTTGAAGGTCTTTTTCTCTAGTGGCGTCATATACTTGGAAGATTGAGAGGGGATCAGAACTCACATGGATTGATGCATCTGGTTAAAGTTCTCACTTATTAATCATCCCAAGTGAAGGATGTGTGCCCAGCATAAATTCTTCTCTACTGCAGATTTTACCTGCTCTCAGGTTTCAAAGGTATAGGAGAAGATTATTTGTAAACCTGCAAATAATGAGCTGAAGAGTTTCATGGAAAGAACATTAACCACATGGATTCTACACTGGAAGACCTTGCATCCTGATTCAAGTATGATGCTCAGTTCAAGCAGAGCAAAGTATAAGAGGAGGGATGAAGAGCTCAGAATTTGTGGTGAGTTATCTGGTGTTTGTGTGTGTGTTGCTCTGCCTGCCAAGAGAGGACTCAGAACCCAGCCTGCTATTTGGTCTTTCCCATAGATCTTGATACTAGGGTTTTTTTGTTTGTTTGGGGTTTTTTGTTTGGTTATTTTGTTTTGTTTTGGGTTTGTTTGCTTTTTTTTTTTTTTTTTTTTTTTTTTTTTGTGTGTGTGTATGTATGTGTGGTTTTTGTTCTGGTGGGGTTTTGTTTGTTTGCTTGTTTTGTTTTTTCCACCAGCAACATGCCTCCCTAATTCCTCTTGCATGTCTTTCAAAAAATTCACAAGATACTTCACAGTCCTCACATCCACATCTAATCTTTGTGCTTTCCTGACAGGGATTTTGGTTCAGTTTAATCCGAAGTGAAATACATTTCATGTTCAATTCCATTTTATGAAAGAAAGTGAAGCAAGTATGATGAGAAATTCAATTCCAAAGAAAATCCTGATCTAACTGAAACTCTAATAAATCCAGTATGTCCATCTTGAATGCACTAGTAGAAAAGTGATGGTCTCCACTTAGATCTGGGAAATTCTCAAAGTTTTACCATAACAGGCACTGGAAAATATATTATAGGTGAGTTCTAAAGGTTCCAGTGGTCTGGGACTATTGCTGGAGTATGTCTTTCAAGACTGTAAATGAAGTTCTCTTGAAAAGACATTAGGAAGTTGTGTCTTCTGTTTTCAAATTCAAGTGCTTTCACCCTGATAGATTTTCTTTCCACTCAGAAAACAGCATTTCTCACTTAGATGAGCTTCTTGTGATTGGTCAAGTTTTTTGTGAGATTTGATAAAGGTCTTCAGGTCAAGGAGAATCTCCAGAATTCTCATGAAACTGGAACCAGATAAGCATCCAGAAGTGGGTTGCTGGAAATATGCTGAGCTCTCAGCTTCCTTGTAGCTGCTGACAATTACTCTGGTGGGAAGACAGGATCCTGTGGTCCTCATCTTAGAAAGCCCTGGCTTGGAGTGAACTTCTATTTATGCCTTGTGAACAACCTAGGGACCCTAGGATCAAGAATTGAACTGGAAGATAAATTATTTTCTGATGTAGTTGTACCAGCTGACTCACCTCCCCACTTGACCCACTTGTGAAAGGGAATTTTTGGAGCAGGAAATAGGGATGAACATGTTAGAAGGACTTTCTGTGCATCTATAGGTCGGAGGAGAAGGGACCAAACTAAGAAGTTGTAATGGCAGAAGTTTTACTTTTGATTTAATTATCTTTTCAAGTGGCTTACTGCCACTGTTTGACCAAAGTTTGTGCTCACCTCTTCATACCCTTAAAGAGCAGAGCAGTGATTCTGTGCTCATCTGGTGTTGGTGGGTGGCTAAATACAGTCCAAAGTAGACCAAACTAGGGATATTGAGTAATTTTTTTGAGAAACATTTCTTTCTGACATTTTGTGCAGTCAGAAAGGGGCTCTCTCCAGCTAGGTGGGAAATTCAAGCCCTGAAGGAAGTCACATCTCCTCTGTTCCCTGCCAATCAAGTCAGCAGAAAGGATCTGCCTAATTATGAAGTCTCCCAGCTATCAATGTCCTCATAAGGTTATTTTCCAACCTAGGGAGTCCAGTTAGGTGTAAAATATTCTTTTGATTTATGGCTCTATGAGATAGTCAGCTCATAAATTAGTGTTTGCATTGGCAGCTTCAATATGTGCCTTTTACATCTGAAGGCTGCAGGTAGCAGAGAGCTACAGGAAGGCATCAGACTGAGATGTGTAAAACATACAGAAACTGTTTATTTTCCACATCTCAAGTGAGAAAGCATTTTGCTATGGATGTTGTACCATGGCTTTTAAAATGCTGTATTATTTATAGACATGACTCGGATAGTATTGAAAGCAAGATTTCTGGGTGACAGCTGCTGGTGAAAAGAGGTGAATAACAAAGAACAATGCAGTTAGACAAAAGGTCCTAGATCATTTCAATAATTGGGCAAAAAGATGACAAATTCAGTTTGGTGCATATAGATGTTAAATAATGAGCCTTGGAGTAAAGAAGATAGAGAGGGAATATTTTAACTAGGAGAATGCTGCAGGATCCTGACTAGCAAAGAGATCTGGGGAGCTCAGGGACAGAAATCTCCTTAGTGCTCAAGATATAACTGTTTCTGAATGGGTGGAGTCAGAAAGGGCTAAGGAAAGGGCAAAAAATTGAATTTTTCATAGACATAAAACTCTCCTAAGTTATCTTTTCCATCCCCTTGCATCAGATGAGAGACAATTCTTTCTGCAAAGAATGCTATTATGTTGAATTATGAGGACTGTCAAGGTGATTTATAAGACAGATTTAGTTAGAGTGTGAACATTTTTGCTGTCCAACACAAAAAGCTGAAGGTTTTGGATGAGATTCTGACCTCACTGACACAGATGTAAATAAAGTCACTTGTGCAGAACATCTGTTAAGGAGTTTTTCAGCTGCATAAAGCTCAGTGGTTACAATGCTAAGGTCAAGTGCTTATGTGTAAGGAATAAGGAAAGGCCCACAAGGGGTTTGAAACTTATAATTTTGGGCTTTGATTCTTGTTTTTCATGTTTGTATTCTTACTGCAGGAATCAACTCCTACTCTTTCCACTCTCCAGTAATATCTGAAAGGAGGTTGTAGGGAAGTGGGGTAACTTCAGTAGATGGTAACTACTGACTGGACAAGAGCAAATGGCCTCAAGTTGTGCCAGGGAAGGTTTAGTTTGGATATTAGGAAAAAATTTTTTACTGAAAGTGTTGTCAACAATTAAATCAGGCTGCTCAGGGCAGTGATGGAGTCAGGATCCCTGGAGGTGTTCATGAAATATGTAGATGTGGCACTTGAAGACATGGGTTTGTTGGCATGGTGGCATTTGATTGACAGTTCAACTTGATGATCTTACAGGCCTTTTCCAAGCTTAATGATTCTATGATTCAGCTGAAATCCACTTGCAGTTTGATGTTTTGCAGAGAAAGAATTTTTCTTTGTGATGAGTTACTGAATTCCTGGAGCAGTACCAAAAGAATTCTATTTTATTTATTATTCTTACTTTATGTCCAAGCTGGGGTTACTCTCTGTGTCTAACAAAGCTGCTAACAAACCTCTGCAGCAATTTGTTTCCTTTCTGAGGCCCTGTTCACCAAGGCCCGTGAAAGCTGTGACTTTACATTGGCTTTTCAACATATAAATAATTTTTGATGGTCTTTGGTCTCCTATAGATTCCTAACACTTTTACTTGTTTATCAAATGAATGCTGCATCATTTTTGCATGGTGATCAGGTATTCCTTTAACCTTTTTAACACACCAAAATGGTAAATGCTTCGGGATGCCTTCCTTTTTTGAATACAAGGTTACAGAACTTTTTCTTAAATTCTTAAACTCTGTTGTTTTAAATCCTATATACAGCTTCAAAATAAAATTATACCCTGCTTAGCACTAATGAACAGCTCCTAAAATCTCCCAGCTATATAGACATAGATAATTACAGTTCCCTATGATGGGAAATCTCCGTAGCCAACCACAGAGAGAACTGGAGGTTGAAGAAGATTTGTGGTAAGCAGCAAGTATCCCAGCCTGAAAATTTGTCTTCCTGTGATGCATAAAGAGCAGCTTCTATCATGGGATATGAATAGACTGGGAGCCCTCTGTAGGAATGGCAGATAATCTGATCTGATGAACAAAGTGGGACAATTCTACATGAGGTTGTTGTAAAATATCTATCATTTTCTCCATCAATAAACCCTTTCTGCAGTGCTGCAGAGGGCATCCCCCTTTTATAGAGAAGAGACACACGCTTCATCTCCAGTTCATCATGGTATTCATCTTGTCACATCCAGGATCATATCCCACCAGGCCAAACCCCAAATTAATTTCACTTTGAGAAAGAAATTTCACGTTTGAAAGATAAAGTAAGATTCTTCCTTTTAAAAAAAAAATCCTTCTGAGCTGTCATGAGGGGAGGGGGATGTGTTCTGTTGAGGGAGCAGGAGGAAAAGATAGTTGAACATACAGAGATGCACAAGATGGAAATTTCTATGAGAGTGATGTTTGTCATGTAGCACATTGTATGGAAACACAGAAAAAAAAAGGTGTACCTCTAGTAATTAATTACTATGGCCAGTTCTGTAGAGGAAAAATAGCATTCTTTCCCTTCACTTTTTAACATCAACAGTAGGTATCTTTCCAAGAGAAATGAATTATTCCAAAGAGAAAGAGGGAACTGAATGCAGCAGTTGCTGGCTGAAAATAGAGACAGCTGCTTCCAGTTGTCCCCTCATAAACTGAGACCCTTGGGTGAAGTCCTGGCTTCACTAGGAGAGGAGAGGATGGGATTTTACCACATCAAGAAATGTCTTACACATCCAGAAGATATATGCACATATCTCTATTTTGTGTTAAATGGAAATTTGAAACACAGCTAATTTGTTTTGTGTCTGTCAGTGCAGGAAGAACTCCAGGTTCAGCTCTAAGAGGAAGGTACAATCAGTGTCTCAGTGAGGAGGTGCCCAGTTGCATTGCAGATGGATGAACACAGATGTTGCTGAAATGCTGGAGCTGAGTCAGAAAGGAGAGAGGATAAAACTGATAGCAGGATCAAAGCAGGACAAGAGGTAATACTGCCACAGAGGAGGCACAAGATGGGCTGATTTTTGAGAGAATGGGCTGAGATCAGCTATACCACTGCATTTAGTGTCAGAGCAAGCCTTCTGTGTCTAGGAAGGGAGTAGGACATGTTATCCTGAACTGGCACAGTTTGGATGGAAATTATTGTCTGGGCTTGAAGGAAAGTGTATAAAATGGATTGCAAATGTAGTGTGTGTGTGTAGTGTGTATATATATCTATAAAAAAAAAATTGACTATATTTTGTTTTAAACATCTGAACACAAAAGGTGTATACATGGGTCACAGATGAGTAGTGCCCAGTGCTGTGATCCAGTGCAAAGGGAACAGTCCAGGAGCTTGATTCAGCAAAGGACACCTGGATTTTCTCACTTGCTTTGTTGAGACAACTTGATCTAGGAAGCCAAAATTGGTGCAAACTTGCCTGCATGATCTTTGCAATCAATAAAATAGGGAGGTTGTAGTATGCTCTGTGAATTAAATATATATATATATATATAACTCTACAGTGACTGGGACCTTGATGGCGGAGTTGGGAGGCTCAGTATGGATTGTGGTATGGGATCTTATGGATGAGACAAGGACACAGTCCTCTCAAAAAGATTAGAAGAGTGTCATGCCTTTTACTGCTCCAGCAGGACACTGCTGTTGGTAAAGCCTCTGATTAAGAAGCAGCACTTGAGAGGTAACAAATTTTCAGTGATTACCATGGGAACCACAAACGATTTCATAAGGGTGGAGAAATTATAAAAAGTTCTAATTGAGAGAAGATGAGGCTTAAAATAGTTTCCATGGAAACCAGAGGTGGCATCCAAAAAAATGTGTGTACTAATCTGATAGTCTGATTGGCAGGTAATGAGCTCAGTGTTGGAGTGGTGGAAGCCTTGGGATGCGAGGTGAAGTGTCCATCACACATATACATAAAATATCTTGAAGAGGAGTTGAAGGCTCAAATTCTTTCCCTTCCAGCAGAATATGTTCATCACTCAGTTGGTGATTCATTTTCATTCTTGTCTCTGTGCTGAGTGAATCTAGTTTGGGGTTTTTGGGTTTTTTTTTTAATGTTTTATTGCAATGTGGAACAACTTGAGCAGAGGTGATGTATGCTGCTCCCTTACCTTACCTTTCCAAAGGTTAGAAGTGATGAGGGTGCTTTTGTGGACAGAAGATGTGGGCTCAGACAGAAAAAAGAAAGAACTCTAAATAGTTGGCTGAGGTACTTGTCTGTGTTTTTCAGGACTTCAGTTTCTTTGGACTTGACTGGCTAATATCCAGCTAAACTCAGTTCACAGAGTTTCTATACTACTTTTTTTTTTTTTTTTGTCAGATCACAGTGGAAATCTCAAGCATACAACATCCTGTAAAGGAACACAGTAAACCAGTTAAATGAATATTTAGATTTATCAGAACAGTTTGCTTTTATAATAAGTGGAAAATTGTTGTCAAGAGTTTTATGGAAGACATAGGATGAGCAAGTAAAAAACTTTGCACTCTTTCATAGGGCTGCAGCCCAAATACATTACAGTATCCTTCAGCTTGGTGCCTGAAGAAGGAAAATAATGCTTTTGTCAGTAAATTAGATAAATAATAGGCCTTTGGCCAGCTGTAAGTTGCTGAAGTCCTCAGCAAAATCTTTGCCAGCTCAGTGGTTTGGCAGACATACTTTCCTCCAGTATTCTCTGAGCTCACCAGATTCATTTCTCTATTCAGCAAATGTAGACAGAAAAGTCTGGCATTCTGAAATATTTTATGGAGATGTTTTAAAAGAAGAGAAACCTTTCTACTGAAAGACCTGGAAGGCTGGTCTGCAATCTCTGTGGCACTATGGTTCAATACTGATATCTATAATCAGGATATAAATGAAGTATTGAGAAAGTATGAAGAGAAAAAGCATTCCTTAATTTCACAAATCTGCATTTGGAGAATTTACTTTGCCCATTTTCTGATCCTGGAATCAGCATAAATCAGTATGGTCTGTGCTGGAGCCATCTGCAGGACAGCCCCACTTCCCGTGGTCGGTGGCCAAACTTTTAGGCAAATTTGTACCCAGAATGGCTGTTTTATCATAACCTCTGTATGTTCCAGCATAAATTGGAGTTGAGGAACGGTACAAAAAGATACTTAAGATCAGGAAGATTTCTTGCTCCACTTTTGGTCTGCTCATTTTCGATTAATCTCAGGTAAAGCCTCACTTTTTTTTTTTTTCACATGCACGACTAAGGTTAGGTGAGTCTTATACATACCATGCCTTTGCAAAACATTGAAATGTCTGCCTGAAATAAGTTTAAGGATTTTGTCTTTAAAGTATGATTAAAAGATAGTTTTCCATAGATTAAAGGGTTCAGAAAGGATAGGAGAAAGGTGGTGGCATCCACATTAACAGGCAGCCTGCAACTGATGGGGCTCTCAGGTGGTCTCACCCTGCTTTGTGGTTCAGTGAATCCATCATTGCTTATGCCACATGTTCTTTTTACCAGCATGTCAAAAACTAGGATGCTGAAATAGAGGAGCTGAAGAAAATGGCAGGAGATGTAGCTCAGTGCAAGAACACCCAGAGCTCCATCCTGCTCACTGAGTCTGGGAAGCCTTTTTATTGTTTGTTTGGGGTTTTTTTTCGTCAAAAACTATAGATTTTCAAATTCCATGTATGTTCTTGTTCCCATTGCCACCAGTGGGCAAGGAGCAGTCAGAAGAGCAAACTTCACCCAGCCCTACCTCTAGCTGGGAGCTTGCATATCTTCTGCTTTTCTGATACGTTCATGGATGATGTTGGTCTGTGCCCTGCCTATTATGAACCAGGAAAAATTTCCCCAGCAACAGAACCATCAATCCATATTTCATTTCACTTCAGGTGTTGCAATTGCACTTCTGAGGAGTGGATGTCTGCATGGGGGAAGGTGTTCAATCACCTGATTTATCTGCATGAGCTGTAGAAAGCAAGAGTGAAAGTTTCTGGCTTCCACAGGTGAACATTTCTGTGCAGGTTTTGCAGGTGGTGCTTCATCCTTTCCAGTACAGTGTGCCAGCAGTTTTAAAACCCTCTGGAGCCTCTCAGATCTTTTCTATGCAAACAAATGTTCCACTAGCTACAGAACTCTGGCAAACAAAGGCAGAAATCCTCTTCCAGGAGACAGCATCTACTCAACATGCAAGAATAACCACTGGGTCAAGATCAGGTGAACTAAATGAAGGAAATTTTGTGGGGCTTAGACAGGAGATGCCTGTGTATATCAGGAGATGTCTGAGCAAAACAATTGTTTATTTTCAGTTGGGAACATAGTTTGGAGGGTAGAATAATACTTTGCATGAAAAACTAATTGTGCTGCTCTGTAGGGGTCAAAATTACGAATCAGGTGTTGGAAAAAGGAGTTGACAACACAAAAGAAAGAGCTTCCTCATCCCTGTGTTACTCTACACTGCTCACATCCTGATGATTATGGAGTCAGTTCCCATCTATCTCAAAAAGGTACATTGGAACCAAAAGGCACGGGAAGGTTGGCACAGCAAAGGATAACTGAGGGATAATTAAAAGACTTCTTCCTCAAAAGGAAACAGTAAAGCAGGAATTTTAAAGAGGCCTTTAAAAACCTGATGGGTATAGAAAAAATTAGCAAGGAGAGTTTTCTTCATGTCCTGGGGGGGACTAGGGAGTAACAGTGAAACTAGCAGGCTGCAGATTGCAGACCCATAGCAAACAGGAATGTGTTTAATGAATTATTAGGCTGTGAAAGTTCTTCCCATGGGATGCTTTAGATGCTAAAGGTTACATAGGTCCAGGCAGATTCACAGAACAAAATATCTGCTAAAGGCTATTAAATGCAAACACATATTGTCTGGGTCAGGAATTCCTGGCTGATTATTTACAGAAGCTGGGCAAGCATCAGCACACACTGACTCCATTCTTTCTTTTGCTTAGGAATACACTTCTAGCCAATATCAGGATATAGGATAGCATAATGAACTGAAGGAATTTTGTTTCCCACCTGGAAAAGTGTTGCTTCATGAAAAGAAGTGGGTTTGTGCATGCAACTATCTGTGAGAAAGAGAAGCTGAACCTGAACATGGAACAGCAAAAACTAGCAGAGGACAGTGATGTTCCAGTGATGGGAAATGCAGTTCTGGAACACCAGGCATGGTCTCAGAGCATGGTTTACTTCTATTTGAGGTTGAAATCATAACTCCAAGTGCACTGGGAGCTCTTCAGAATTCTTCTAATGGCAACACTGTGAATACACACTCCAACAGATTACTATCTTGCCACAATTTTTAGAGTTCAGCTAAAGTCATATCCAAGATCCTGATGTGCAGATAATAGGTAGTCCCATCCCTGTTCAATAGTGTGACCAAGCCCATGAATAAGCAGCATCCTGAAAGGAAATTCAATTGAAAGGAAACAGAGTCATTTGGGCTGGAAAAGGCTTTTAAGATCATGAAGTCCAGATGTTAAGCCAGGACTTCCAAGTCCACCACTAAACCATAGGATCGTAGAATGGTTCAGGTTAGAAGAGACCTTAAAAATCATCCAGTTCCAACCCTCCTGCCATGGTCAGAGAAACCTCCTGCCAGGTGCTCCAAGCCCCATCCAACCTGGCCTTGAACTTCCAGAGAGGGGACAGCCACAGCTTTTCTGGACAAGCTTCTCATAGAAGTTCACATGGAGGAAGGATGTGAAGACATTCACACCCAGGTCTTTGTCTGATTCACATGTCCAGTGACAAAACCTTCTTGAGTATTTAGGAGTGTTTTCTGTGGTTTGTTTTTTTTTCTAGTTCACAGTATGTCCTATGTGTCCCAGAGCACAGCTTCATGCTTTTTTGGAATCACTAAGCAAGTTTTGAGGGAAGGTTAAGTAAGAACATTTGTAAGACTTAAGCACCTTGTGAAATTATGGCTTACACAGAACAGGTGCATTTAAAATACAAAACCAGACTTGTTTATAGTTTTGGTCTGAACTTCATAAGCATGAAGTTATTTTGAGCTTAATGGCCTAATGACAGCACTACAGATGTTGGTGCATGTTTAAACTAAATAATTCAGCTTTTTCTTTAGAAGAAGAAAAAAAAAAAAAGCATGTCCACCATAAAAGTGGTGATAAATCAAACATTAAATTAAACCCTGCCAGCTGTATTTGCAGAAATGCCAAGAGTTACCTGTGTTACATGAGAGAGAAGTCAATGTGCATGTTCTTGAAGATTGCTTAAAGTGATTTGCTTGCAGGGTTTGCAAGTAAAATGATTTGCTCTTTTGTTGAGTGACAGTTAATACAGTAGCCTGGCCAATATATTTGTCTTCCTTTTTCCAAGCTGTGAGGTGAAGTAACATTAATGAAGTATAAACAACAGGCAGAGTTGGGAGAGTAATTTACCATAAATAATTTCTCTGATAAATGTTACCTTATTTTTTTTTTTTTGTTTGCAAACTGTCCATGAATAGGCTATTTGTTGAAAACTATGGGCTGAATAATTTCTATCACTGTGTCTCCATCTATCATGAACTTCTTCCTATGAATGTTTGTGGCCAAGCAGCCTTGAGTCCATGTCTGTTACATGAATTGTTTCTTTTCCCTGATTGGATAGCAGGAATTCTCAGAGTAAAGCTTTCTGGAAAAAAAAGCTGTAAAAACTAATTCTCAGTCTGCCTGATGTCTGACTCAGTCATATTTTTCTGTTCTTTTAAGCTTTTTGAAGTGCATTACATGTTCCCTTCCAAAAGTTCTCATTCCTGCAGAGCCTGATAGCTCTTCAATTCATGAGCTGAAGAAACCCATAAGCTCAAGTAAGGAAGCCTTCAGATCCATCTTTCATGCCATTTAAAATGCAGATTATTGCTCTGCCCAAGGAATGTGAGCAATGAAAATGTCTTACAGATATATTTTAGAATCAGGGATTACTATAGTTTGGAAAAGGTCTCTGGAAGTCTGTAGTTCTACCTCCTCCTCCAAGCAAGGCTAATTTCAAAGTTGGGTCAGGTTGCTTGAGGTCCCCTCCAGCTGAGTTTAATATGTCTGAGGCTGGAGATTCACAGCCTCCCTGGATAACCTGTTCCAGTGCTTAGTTATGCTCATTGTGAAAAATATTTCCTTGCAAATAGCTGAAATATCCCTCACTGCAGCCTGTGTTTGTTCCTTCTCTTTTATTCACTCTGCACCCCTGAAAAGAATCTGGCTCCATCCTTTCTGTAAGCACCCACTAGGAGTTAATATAAGTCTCCAGCTCTAATAACACTGGAAGGAATACTTATTTGTATCAGGTTATGTCCAAAAGTGAGCTACTAAAATTATAACTAGGATATTACTCTAGCTTCTAACAGCAAAAATTATCAGTACAGATGTATTTGAGTTAGAACACATGAAACATAAAAGTAAAGGAAGTAAACAGAGACATATTTCATGAACTGGATAGTTCCTATGTTTGTAAATGTTTCTCATTGCAGCAAAGTTCTCCTCTCCCCTCCAACACACTCAGGCCTCACCCTGGCTGCCACTTCTGGGTGTGCATGCAGTGCTCACATAACCTGTCTCAAATATGCAGGAATTTCTGCAATTTTGCCAATGCTTCCATGGCATGAAAGGGATTCCCATATAGAAAAAATTCCCATATAGAAAAAATACCCACCGTGTCCCACTGGAACTTTGTTTGTTCTGGGGGAAGTAAATCTGCTCCACAGGCCACACCACACACAATACACCAGCAGGATAAATTCAGTGTAGTTTACACTGCAGTGATTATAATTGCCAAGGAGGACTTTTCAGATGAGATTAGTGTAGGCATTGGGGATATACAGTTAGAGTATTATGGTCTTTCTGGTACCAGTGGTTCAGAGCACCTGACTATTACACACCACCTGCTCGCTGATGCTGGAGTCCTGAGGGACAAGGTTTGCAAATAAGGCTGAATAGTGGGTTTAGAGCATGTAAGTGGTGGTCTTCCATCCCCCTGAACACCAAGTTTAACTCTCCAAGGGGCTTCTCAACTCTCTGACCCAGCTCCTCTTTCCCTCACTGGGAACAGTAAGACCCCAGTACAGTAGTTAATTAATATCCATAGAATTATAGAGTAATCTAGGTTGGGAAATTAAGTTTAAGATCATTGAATTCAACTGTAAGTCTAACACTTCCATGTCCACCATGTCTACAAGTCTTGTAATACCTCCAGTGATGGTGACTTAACTACTTCCCTGGGAAGCCTGTTCCAGCTCCTGACAATCCCTTTGGAGGACTATTTTTTCCTAATACAAAAAGGAAACCTCCCCTGGTTCATTTCCTCTTGTCCTATAACTTCTTCCATGGGAGAAGATACCAACATTCACCTTCCTACAAACTCCCTTCAGGTAGTAGAAGAGACCTATTTAGATTTGTCTGTGTACAATCAGCTTTACTCCTTGTGGGGCACAGTTAGATAGAAAAAGGTAATAGATCCCTCAGAAAGCACTCTTGGCTCAGCTCTTGTTATCAGTACTGAGTGGCTTCTTTCTGAAAAGGCAAAGATTGCATCAGTATCAAGTGCTTCATTTTTGCAAAGGCAAAGGATAAAACAACTGTTAAATACCAAATCCTTTATTCTCCGGTGTGTGCAAACCTGACCCTTCAAGGAAATGTTCAGACCCATTCTTATTACAGTACAGCTGTTTTTAGTGCTTTTCCATAACCTTCATGGACCTTTCCTGGGCACTGAGTCAGTACAGTAATTTTTAAATGAACTGGTCTATCCAGCTTTCATATTAAGGGTCTTGTGATAGGTCCCCTGAGGGAAAAGGAGGTCATGGGCAGAGCTGTCCTGCTTGCTGGCAATTTGTGGCTGGTGGGATGGCTACTGGCAATCTTGAGTCTGTTTTAACTAACACCATGAGCAAGACACACGAAGGACCACCACTAGGACCAGAAGGGTATGAAGGTTAAAGCAATCTTGGTTCATACCAGATGGCAGCTGTGCTGAATTTGGATATCTGGAATAGAAGCTCTGTGATATTGTTGAATGGAAGCATTGGAATACTTGGTCCTAGATACTTAAACAACAGCAACTGACATAAAACATCCTTTTCCATCTCATTTGTGTCAAATTATTTCGGTTTTCGTTCAGACCTAACTTGTATCTAGTCCTACTGATGCTGACATATGTTAAGTGCTGGGCACCTTCATTGTGCTGTACTCTGATATTAAATTAGAGTAAAAGAGGGGTTTTGCTAGCAGTCAGGCTATCAACTTTAATGAAAGAGCAAATTTGATCATTTTAATTATGAGTTGAGACAAAACAAGAGCATAAATGTTAAAATATCATTTCATGCCAACAGAGAGAAAAGTTGACATTTACCTAAACCAAAGCCTAGATTGCTGAGAGTGAGGGAGAGAGATAATGAGCAAGTGCAAAGGAAAATAGGAATGAAAAGGTGAGACAATCTGAAAGCTGACAAGACACTAGAAGGACATGACCTGGAGCCAGAGATGGCTAAAAAAGCCTTCAGGCAGGGAGAAGATAAGTTTTGTGAAAAGGTTTCATGTGCTTTTTTAGTTAGGGAGGAAGAGTCTTGGTGCTAGAAAATGGAACCTCTATTTTCTGCATTTCAGAAACAGAGCATTGGATATCACACACATAATAATATCTCTGGATTCTCTGCTGAATGGAATTATTTCTGTATTTGTAAAGCTAAATTTGATCAAAATCCCATAGGAAGAGACGCAGGCACACAGACTGTCTTATTTTTTATAATAAATAAAGCCACACTTTCATTGTGAGAGGCTAACAACCACAAGAGGCTAACAATAATGTTAACAGAAAACAGGTTTCCAAGAGAGAAAGAAAAGAGGGATTACACAATCCCTTTGATACCAGAATCAGAGCAGAATTACCAAAACGCTGCAACTGCAAACCATTCTGACTCCCAACTATCTCCTCCTACACAGGCTGAGTTCTTCTTTTGTTTTAGCCATTGCTTACACGTGTGGACTTCAAATAAAACTCTCAATTTCCCCAGTGAACTCCTGGTGCTTCAGCTTTACCACTGGTGTCACCGAGGGCCAACATTGCAGGGCTACAGTTTTGAAATGGGGTGTAAGAATATTTCCTGACTTTGCAGAGATCTTTTACTCACTTTTTGGTATTCATTTAGCACTTGGATGGACACCATGCCATGGGTGGCTGTGTTTTAAAGTTGATCAACTCCTGCTTTGTGTACCTTGTGCTAGAGCCAGATTTTCCAAGATTTTTTTTTTAAATAGTATTTTATTTATCAAGAAATACTTGATATTCACTGCACTGAATAATTGCAGTGATCTGCACAATTGCCCAATATATAAGAGGTCAAAATCATCTCAAGATCTGGGGCTTGGGGTTGCCATTCTGTAGTTGCTGTTCATAACTATCCTCACCAGGAGATACTCATTGATACCTGATGGAAATACAGAGCTGGAGGAAAGTTTCTTCATAAGAAATTTCTCACGAGAACAGGTTTTGTCCCAAAGGAAATTCCCTGTTTCTAGTAAATATAATAGCATCAGTACTGTAAAAATAGGATCTGTGCTTCACATTAAAAATTTTTGTTTTTACCAAGCCAGTAGAGCGGAATTCCCTAAGATCTTAAAAGTCTAGAATACTGCTTTGATTTTATATTAAAGATGTCACTAAGTTTGCAGGTGACACTAAGATGGGCTGAAGTGTTGCTCAGTTTGAGGGTAGAAAGGCCCTAAAGAGGGAGCTGGGCAGTCTGGATTGCTGGGCTAAAGTCAGTAGTGTAGGATTCAACCAGGCAAAGTGCTGAGTCCTGTACTTGGGATGCAACAACCCCGGGAATGCTACAGGCTTGGAGAAGAGTGACTGGAAAGCTTCCTGGTGGAAAAGTGGCCCAGGTCAGCAGCATCCTGGCTTGTACCAGCAATAGTGTGGCCAGCAGGACTACTTGTGAGGTCACACCTTGAGTAATGTGTTCAGTTCTGGGACCCTTACTACATGAAGGACATTGAGGTGCTTAAGTGTGTCCAGGGAAGAGTAAAAAAAGCTGATGAAGGGTCTGGAGCACAAGTCCTAGGAGGAGAAGCTGGAAGATCTGGGATTGTTCAACCTGGAGAAAGGGAGCTTTAGGGGAGATCTTGCTTTCTGCAACTGCAACTGGAAGGAGATTGCAGTGAGGTGGGGGTTGGATTCTTCTCCCAGGTAATAAACAACAGGACAAGAAGAAATAGCCTCAAGTTGTGCCAGGGCAGATTTAGACTGAGTGTTAGGAAAAACTTCACTGAAAGGGTTGTCAGGGACTGGAGCAGGCTGCCTGGGGCAGTGGTGGGGTCACCATCCCTGGAGGAATCCAAGAGTGCATGTGGTTCTTGGGTATCTGACTTAGTGGAGCACTTGGCAGTGCTGGGGTAATGGTTGGACTTGCTGATCTTAGAGATCTTTTCCAAGCAAATCAATTGTATGATTCTCTATATAATATCTGACAATTTTAGTGGTTTCTTGTCTGTGTAATTGGATGCAGGGAATGGATTAGGCCAAATTCTCAGTGGGTTTGAATTGACATCATTAGCAGCTTTGAAGCTATATTTTCTTTGCTTTCTGTCAACTGAAGATTTCAGTATGGGTTTGAGATTATTTGTGTAGTGGTTTGAAATGTGGTTTGTGCAGGCCTGGCCAGGGAACAGCCTCAGGGAAATCTGGTCCCTGCAGGTACTAGGTAGAGGTACATGGGGAGGCAGATTTGGCTCCTGTTTACAGCCTTTGTGTCCTCACTGTTTTTCATTGAGGTTTCTGATTTGCACAGATTTCCTGCATGCTCTCAGTCAATGCTGTAATTTCTCCAAGATGCAGTTCTCAGTCTGTAAGATCAGGATAGTAATTCAGCACTGAATTTCTCCTCACTCAAGTGATGCAAGCAGAAATCCATTAATGTGAGGCATTTAGGTAACAGAGTTATGTCAGCTATGAGCATCACAAATACCTGGGTCTAGTCCTGCCAAGGAATGATCCTATACTTATATGGAGATAAGATTCATGTTTTTTTCTATCTGCTACCAAGTCATTTGATGTTCTGTGCTGAAAAAGCACAGGACAGGGAAATAAATATCCTAATTGCAGCTCCAGAGAAGAATCATGTGGAAATAAAGCATGGAAAATTGGAAAGTGCTGGTTTAAGTTCTGTTGTCATTTGCTCTGCCAAGCTACAGGAAGGTTTTGAAAAATTAAAGTGCTGTTTTGTGGCTCCTGCTCTCCCTTTGTAATCATCCCCTCTTTTCCTTTGCAGCATCATGACAGTGTGTCACTTAACACTGATCTTACGTAGAATTAAATTCTCCCTCTTCAGGGCCCTCAGACTCAGCTCCAGGTCAGGCCTGGATCTCCTGTCCCATTCCTTCAACACACAAGGTGTGCTAGGATGTATTTACTTATAAATTCATAATAAATGCTTTGGACAAAATCCTAAATGTCTTTCCATTCATTCTCAGTCTCTGCCCAAGCAAAGCCCCAGTGAACCCCCCCATTTCTCCCAAACCCCAACTTTGATTTACGAGACCTCAAGACTCACAGAGAAGCATCAGCCCTGAGTGATTGAGGTTTGGGTATGGCATCAAGTTAGAGGTTCTTCTTCCCGTATGTGAAGAAACTGAGGCCCAAAGGAGTGCTGAGAGTTGCACCATGACACAGCGTGACCCGTGCAAAACTAGGAACACAGACCTGAGGTGGCATCCCATGAAGGGCATCCAGAGCTTTTGGCTCATGTCATGGTAGAACTGAATTTTACTGAGGGCTTGCATGAGCTGTTGGCATTGGGGATCAGCAAATCCTGGAAAGCAAAAAGCATGGATATAGGTGTGGAGTCCAGAGAGGAAGAACAAGATAAACAGAGCACGAGTGCCAGAGTAAATGTGAGGTGGGAGTAGTTGGATGATGGTGGAGGATGTGATAACAGATGAGGCTGCTATAAGAAGCCTCAACTATTAGTAGCATATCAGCCTTCTCTTTTACTTAGCAGTGTTTTGGGAAGTGTGATGAATTCAATCTTGTGTAGCTTGTGGCAAGGCAGCTCCAGGTACACCTGAGATACAGGAGATGTGAAGTGGTGAACCTCAGCCTCTGTTTTATCCTGCACACCTGACATTAACTGTTGAAAGAAACCTGCATCAGGAAATGGAGTGTGGTTTGTTTCACAACATTTAGATGAAAAACATTCAAACATATATCCTGCCATTCATACAGTTGCTAAGAGGATGATATTGATAGTAAGTAGTCTTATGAATCCATCAAGCAGCTTCATAGCCAGAGCTCAGATTTCTTCCTTTTTGATCTGCCCACAACAGGATTTTTCAGGACTCTTCAATCTGCCCAGCTGGACTTTTCAATCTGCTGGGAATATTATCCTTGCCAAGACATGATCTTCAAGCAAAACCACAAAGTCCCACATCCCTTCTTCCCCATCACCTTTGCCTGACTCAGCTGACCCAAAATACCATTTGCCATTTTCTTGTAGGCTCTTGAGTTGTAATTCTTGCCCTGTTGAGCAGGGAAGAGCTCAGCTGTGCCCTGAGCACCCGTGCTGTAGAACCAGGGTCATCTCCAGCCACGTTCCTTGGTCAACCCTGACTACCAGCTTTTTGCTGGCTGAGGGTTTGTGGAGGTTTGAGGAGGTGTCAACCATCACTGGCTACCCTGGCACCAAGGCCTAAAAGCAGGGGGGTTATACAGCTAAAGATTGGTGCTTGCAATCAGACACCTTGCTTTGCTGATGAAAAAAAGCTCCCAAGTTTGTGCAGAGCTTTGCTTTGCAGGAAGGCATCCAGGAATAGTTGCAAAGATGCTTTGCCACTATAGTTTAGCAGGAAGGAAACTCATCTACAGTAGACATAAAATTAATCCTGAGGAAAGTCTACCCCAACAGCAATATTCCCTGCTGCACAGTGTGTCCTGAGCAGTCTTTTCAGGAGAATGTTGGGAAGGGCTGTTTGGAAGGTGTGTTAGGGCCAGTACCCCTCAGCTATCAGCACACACAAGGATTCTCCAGCTGCACTCCTGGAGTCTGGGATCAGAAAACTGAGGAGCTGGCAGAGCCCTGGCTCTTTTTTTCCCTCACAGCATCAACTTGACACACAAACTTGGGCAAAAGACTCTGCAGCAGTGTCCAAGAAAAAAGCCTTAGTAAAAGATGTGCTAAGAAATCTTCAAGGCACGATGCCTGCTGGAAATAGAGTTCAGGTCTGAGAGCTCCCTTTATTGTGCCAGGACAGTGGTAACTTCACTGAACATAATGTACCTTCCTCAAGAATCCCCTAGATTTTGAATACTGCATGACAGATTATCTGCCCACCTCCCCCCCCAGGGAAACTGAAATGTGGGTGCTATCTCTTCCCTCCTCTACTTTGTTTTCTTCAAGAAAAAAATGCCAATAGGATTCAGCCGGAATCTCCAGATAGCTGGAAAAGCTGCAGACACAGCTGAAGTGGACATTGATAAACATTTTCTGTAGTTCTGAATGTGTTTTTTTTCTACTCAGTGCCAAATGACTGATGGCACCAGTCATCTCCCTCCTAGTCCCACATTCTCAGCTCCTAATTTCTCTAGCCACCTCCTTCCTCAGTCCAGCAAACCTTCTTTCTAGTTTGCTTACCCCCCCGCAATTTGGTTAGGTCATAATCTTCACTCTTTTTGTGCATTTTGCTCCTACCACTGACCTTTTCTGTCTTGCCCATGTATATTGTGAACCCTCAGTAGCAGTTGTCTCTGGTTTTCTGGTCCTTCAAAATGTCCTCACTGAACCTGGTGAGCAGTCAGGAATCTCTAAACTTTCTAGTAACCATATTTTTTTTCAAATTCTATCTTAATAGCTGAAATGGAATTTGGATTGCTAAGCAAAGCCATGGGTCTTGAAGTGATGATGTGTGACACAGAATCACAGAATGGTTTGAGTTGGAAGGGACCTTAAAGATTTTCTAGTTGCAACCCCTCTGCCACAGACAAGGACAATTCCCACTGGACCAGGTTGCTCCAAGCCCCATCCAACCTGGCCTTGACACCTTTCCAGAGATGGAGCAGCCACAGCTTCTCTGGGCAACCTGTGCCAGTGTCTCACCAACCTCATAGTGAAGAATTTCTTTCTAATATCTATCCTAAATCTCCCCTCGTACAGTTTAAAGCCATTACCCCTTGTCCTATTGCTACACACCCTTCTAAAAAGTCTCTCCTCATCTTTCTTCTAGGCCCCCCTTTTATACCACCCAGGTATAAAGGCAGAAGCCTTTGGTAGCCTTTGGTAGCTGAGACAAAACCTCAGAAATTCTCACTTTATTTAGGTGTTATCATAACTTTATTCAGTTATAATAGTCAGACTGGCCTGTACTGCAGGCAGAAATGCTGTGTCAAAGCCCTGCTGTATGAGAGTGAGGATACAGCAAGATGCATTTGGTTTGTGCTCTGCCACTAATTCATTGCTTGGGCTTGGAACCATATAACAATGCTGTGCTTCAGAGCAACCATCTGCAAACTGATTATAGTACTTACTGAATCACAGGCATGTTGTGAGGCTTCATCAATCAATTGTGGTTTTAAAAGGACCCTCAACTCCTGGCCCCAAAGTGTAAATCATCATGATTTATGTCCTCCTTAGATTTTTTTTACACAAGTCTTTGTCCTACTTTTTTCTCATGGCAAGTGTACACCGGGTCAGTTCTCAGTGGGCTACTCCCCATTTAAATGTTTGTGACAGAGCTGAGAACCAAATCCTCCATCTTCAGCCAGAAGAAAGCTCTTAACACTGTAGCCATTCATGCACTCCTGAAAATGGAAGCTATTTAAAAGCTTTCTTTGACTTCAACAGCAGGAAAATGTGCACCTCCCCTACCTCAGCATCAATCTTTTTTATAGCATATTGTGTGTTTACAAGCTGTCCTGAGCACTGAAGTTGATTTTAGAGCTGGGAAGTTATTAAAGGTTCATTTTCCATCCCCCTCCAGTTTCAGACTAAGTAATATGAGGTGGAGTGAAATTCTCTCCATGAGAAGCTACTGCTTTTGCCCTGACTCCCTAGAGTTTCTCAAGAAAGGTTTTCTCCAGAGTTTTATATCCTGCTTGATCTACAGTAAAACTATAATCTTCCTTTCAAAGAAACAGCTTAGCCTTGTGTGTATACACAGGTTAGAATTTATTTTGGAAAATAGCTGTAAGAAAGAAACTCTGGCACAGCTAAATTGAATCAAATTAGCTGGGGTTTAAGCTACTGCTCTGCTCTTCTCTTTCAACAGTCAGATACAGGAATGACAATAGTTAGCATCAATTTCTTAATTACTGGTTAGACCAACCACTGCCTGATTTGGGTGAGATCAAGCTGGCACTTCCAGCATGTCTGTGGAGAAGAGGGAAGATGCTGCTCTTCCATTTCCAAAAGACTGGGAGGCTGTATCCTATTGTGTTCTAAGTAGACTTCAAAGTTTCATCCACAACTGAAGTACCCAGGGATGAAATTGGAGCATTCAGGCCTTGGACCACTGAGACAGGTTTGTAAGAGATGCAAGTGGCAGCACTGCAGATACCCCACAGCATGCTGATCTTTCTTTTTAAAGTATTTAGACTAAAGCTGCAGTTGGATATGCCACCTGCCACAGGCTTTCTCTATGGCTTTGATAAATCTGTCTGTTCCCTATGTGAAAAATGGTATATGTAGGAGAAAAATATTGGTTGGAAAAAGTTTTTCCATTACTGGGAAGTGGTCAGGTCATAATGGATGGGAACAGAAGCCAGAAAAAGTATGTTAGTACAAAATGTGCTCTGAAAATTACAGGTGTACCTGAAGGGTGAGAATATTCATGTGTCCTCAAACACACACACAAAAAAAAAGATGTGGAAGATGCCACTCAATCTCTTCCAGATAGACAGGGCATATAAATATCAACCACTTATTCAAAGGAGATAAAAGCTAGGTCCTGCTGTTCAAGCAGTCAACACAGAGAAGTAAGGTAAATCAGGACAATTTATTCAGCCTTATTTTAAATGTTCCAAGCAGTATGGAGTCCCTTTTGGAAAAGACAATTCCACAGCAAATATTCATGATAGCTTCTGTTTTCCCTTTACAGTGGCATTCTACTTGTGACATGTGTAGTTTATTGCACTAGCCAGGAAGCCTCCTAAGCAACTAATTTCCTTCTTCAGTGGTGATTTTAACAAAAATGCACACGTCCACAAATTCATTCAGAATTTCATGCATCAAGATAATGTACCCATTGCTACAGAAAGATGCCTCTCCCGGCCCTCTGGATCTTTGCAGCTCAGTTACCTTTGATGATGATGGGGAAGGCTGTACCAGTACAGGGATCTTCCTCTCTACTTTGCCAGGGTTTTCCTTGCAAAGAAGACAGTGGCAGTTTTGGTACACGAGGCAGTTTCTAACATACACATCAAATATTACATTGAGTCCTCAGACAGACTAAATGAAAGTGACAGTCACAGTGTAAGCATTTGGTGATCTACAAAGGTATCTGGACATCATATTGGCTCAGAAAACTTAGGTCGTGTCAACTGAGTAACAAAGGCATTAGAACAACACTTTTGCTTGGATTAACTTCTGCAAGGCAGCCTGTGCCTACAGGATGTGCATACATTACCATCAATGACTGGTGCTGTCCCCTTAGCAGCTCATGTTTAATGAAAGCTTTTTGTGCCTATATATAAACTCTGTGTTTGAGTGAAACATCTTCCAAATCCTTCACAGCAGTTCTGGAAGAGACCTTTGCCTTATATACTGAGAAGTGAACTCAACCTTTCCACCAGGCAGAAGCTCTGCAGAATAAAAATGATACATGAATGTAAAAATAGAACAGAAGGAACTATTTAGGGTGCACCAGATGCTCACATTCCTGCCACCCAGGTTGATTTAATATTAGTGAATTCCCTGTAAAAAGAAATCAGTGTGGGGAAAAATATGAAGCGTAGGTCTGATCCTGTTCTTTTTTTTTCTCCCACGTGTGAACTTGCTTCACACAAGAACTCTCTCCCTAAGTCAATGAGACTCTTCATGCATGTTTTCTGTCACTGCTGATTACTTTCAAGAGGACTGTCATGTTGCAGGCAGAGGGACGATGAAGGCAAGAATTAAAGCACCAGTTGTCTCTTTGTCATCTGCTCTACCTTCTTCTGCATAAACACTGCTTGAGGAAGGGAAGGTTTGAATCATTTGAGACCTGCCTGAGCGTGTCCAATAGAAGCTGCACTCCTTTGAACATCAATGGGAAAAGGCACAAAGAATCAAATGAGAGCTGCACAGGGAAGGTTCCCTCCTCCATCATTTTCCTGAGCTACTGCTCTAAGGACACAGGTGTATTCACCCAGTAACCCAAGCTCAGCTTCCTCTTGCAGTCAGCCAAGTCTGTCATCCACAAACAGCTCAGTGACTGTGCAAACGCACACAGCTGGCAGAAGCAACAGATGTGCAGACAGCTTGTGAGCTAAAGGGAAGTTTGGCTCCCTGCAATCCAGTCTCCAGTGCTTGTCGTGAGAATAGCTTGTCCTGAAAGCAGCCTGAGCCAAAGGCAACCAGAGCTGAGAGATATGGCTCTGGTGGGCTCAAAGTCAGGCATTTAAACTGAGCTACTTCCCAGCTCTTCAAAATGCAACATTTCCCTTGGTGCTGCAGCTGCACTGTGAAGGAGTCTTCATTCATGCTTAGATAATTTCATGAAAGAGTTTTTGGACTGGCAGGAAAGAATTTTTTCGTGGGACCTCTGCTATTCCTAATCACTGAAACTGCAGTGTTTTTATGCGTTGCCAGTCTCACAGGGCGTGGAAATTGCTACAGATCTGAAACACCCCTCTCATGTAAACAGTGTGGCTACAACCACCCCCTGTGTGTACCACCTTCCATGAGACTGCCTATAGCAAATTTCAACACCTACCAGGTGTTGATGTGTATCTCCTGCTTCCTTAGGGCATGAAGCCCTGGAGAGAACAATGCATCCTCTGGTACTTTTATTGTAGTAATTCAAACAAACCCCCCAAGGGGCCAGAGACACTTTATAGGTGAGGCAGGGCTACACCTTAGCATTGCTGTACTCACAGAGCATCTTATTGCTGTGGCAGACAGATGGAGAGGACACACAGAGCTGTCATGCCATGCCCCTGCCTCTGGAGAGTGATTAAAAATGAGATAACTTCTTGAACTTCAAAGTCTGCAATGGACCATGAGTGGCATGAAGAAATTGCACAGTTTGCTCTCTCTTCCAGCACGGGAGCTAAGGATGATTGAGGAAATCCTAGTCTGAACAAACAAAAGGGAATGGATCTGAATATCAGATCTGTTGAACTCCTCCCTTAGGGGATGCAAAAAAATTTAGCTGGATTCAGGAAGAAAGTGGACAAATGCCTGGGAGAAAGATCTGTTATAGATCACTAAATAGAGCAAGTAACTGAGGCTCAGAAAATCCCCTAAATTAAAATAGTCTGAAATTGAAAGAGGTGAAAAAGAATCACATACTTTTTGGTTTGCATTTCTCCCTCATGTCTGCTACAGCCTCTGTGGAGAATAGAATTTTGGGATAAATTAACCTGGGCCCTGATCTAGAGCTGCTGCTGTTCTGACCATCTTTGTGTCACTGTTTCAAGAGAAAGAAAATGGCTTCTTGATAATCTGGGTAGAAAAAGAAATAGGTTAGTTCCTTTTCTTTCCAGTTTTAATCATGGTTTTTAGTAATTTTTCTGGTTTGTTTTCCTTTTTTTTAATCTGGTTTGTTTGACACCTCTAGTTCAGCTGGAAGATGGCTCACGGATTGGCAATTCTCAACCTTTCTGGCAGAGAGAGAAAGAGAGAGATCAGATCCCTCTCAGGTCAACAGGAGTGACTGGAGAGGTTTATGAAAGAAACTCAGAAGCCAGGTGCCCTTGCAGCTAGCTCTTGACTTTGTTGCAGAGTAAACTCAAGGTAAAACAGCTGCTATAACACAACAGCACCCACACACTCTTACCTTGAACCTGGAAGACTTCTAACACTTTATGCCTTGTTGTAAAGGGAGTAAGTGAAATGTTGGGTTAGCACAGCTGTCAGCAGCCAGGGCAACCACTCCACAGCTCAGGGCTATCTTCCAGCCTGCTTGTTCCCCTTCAAGTTAGACAAAACTGAAAAGAACAAAGAGATCTGTTGACACTTTGAGCTAACCTTTCATTTGGTGACTAACCAAGGGTTGATCCTTCAGCAGCTCTGCTTACAATTGTCCAGCCTCTCCATCAGTCACTTTTCCAAAGAATAAAAAACTGGGGTTTTGACCTTATGGGGAAAATTTTGGCCAGGAAAGAACATTTTAGCCACTTCCATCTCCGTTAAAGAGAGAAAAGCTCTTCACTCATCCCTTACTCCTCCAATCATTTCCATCCCAGTTTTATGAAAAGATATTTTCTAGATTTTTCTTTACGGTTTCTTTTTCTTTCAGTCATGCCATACATCCCTGGCTCCCAATCCTGCACTCAGGCTGACAATGAACTTTCTGTTCCTGGGTGTCTGTGTCTCTGCCTCTCACTTGGGTGATGCCAGCTCAGCCTGGCACCCTGACAGAACCCATGAGCTGAGCCATAGATCAACCTGTCCAGCATCAATCCTTCTCCCTGAAGTTTGCCTGACTGCTCTGCTGTAGAGGAACAACTGAAGGACACCTCTTTGGACATTATTTGCTCTGTGGTTCAAATTTGAACTTGTAAGTTGATGGTAAGTCTGGGTGACCAAAGGCTGTTCCTCACAGAGTGGGTTACTTGCTTGGCAACAATGTCGGCAAAAAAGAAAATACCAAGTTCTTGCAAACATGAATAGACGTTTAAAAAGTGACTGTGACTTTAAGCAATGTTGAAACCTTTGCAAGTATACAGAACTACAAATATTTCCCATTCCATAACCCTAGCAAAATGCCAATACTCTGATGTTTGTCCTGAAAGCACTACACCCATCTACAGCTTGACACTGCAGCCTGATCAGAGGAAAGCTACAATCTCATGGCAGTGCCTGTACTCTCCATGACTGTCACGCTGTTTTGTGCCCTGAAGTCCCATGGAAACCTCATCCTTCCCAGCTACCCACAAGCTCCCTTATGACCCCATGCTAACCACCACATTCCAGCTAAAGGTTAATTACTCCAAGGGACATTTCCATCCAAGCTGTTGCCTGCAGGTTGCAATCCCTGCCTGAGAGCTATTTTTAGACCTGCTCCTTAGTTATTATTGATCCCAGTAACCCTCTGTTAATTAGATACACATAACACACAGCATTTGCAATTCATTTATCAATTCCATTCAGCACCTCCCTCTCCTGAGAGGTAATTTGGAGCCCTCCTTGAATCATGCTATTGATCCTTCCCAGCAACTTTGCTTATACGATTCACTGTGTTGCAAACTATTTATAGATTCTTCTTCTTCTCCTTCTCTCCCTTGGGGAATCAGAAATGGGCAGTAGTAATCAGACTTCTATTTTAAGTAGTTGATCAAAACCAGATATTTCCTCTTTTCTCCTTCTTTCTCCTCCTTCCTCCTGTTGCTGTTCTATCCAGGCTTCGTTTGGCAGGGGAGACCTTCCTGCTCCATGTGGTGCTGTAAGGGTTCTGGTAACTCTCAGGTGATGTGATCCTGAATTTGCCCTGAGTGAAATCTTGTTTGCTGAATTAATGAACTGGATTCCACCTCCTCTCTGCATCCAAGAGTTTCACAAAGGGCTTTGTGACCTGCTTTGTCTGCTATGCCTGAGGTGCACCTTTCAGCCTTCTCACACAGATTTCATCCATTTGCAATGCACCA
Organism: Heliangelus exortis; assembly: GCF_036169615.1. Lineage (NCBI taxonomy): Eukaryota > Metazoa > Chordata > Aves > Apodiformes > Trochilidae > Heliangelus > Heliangelus exortis. Next base: position 146,090,962 of record NC_092423.1, on the reverse strand, counting down.
TGTTCCAAATTGCCTCCCTGTATCCCAGGAAGGGCACCCAAGGGCTTTAGATAATGTGTAGTCAGGAGTGAGATAGGTGCAGCTGCTTTTAGGGATGGAGAATGACAGTAACAAACCCTGAGATCCTAGAATTTGAGAAAAATCTTGTCGTGTTTTAACCCAACAGGCAGCTAAATACAACACATCCATTCACTCACTCCCCTCCCCCACCCCTGGGGAGTGGGGGACAGAATCAGAAAGATAAAGACTCACAGGTTGAGAAAAAAACAATTTAATAATGTAAATAAAATAAAAATGCATATATAAATAAGTGATGCACAGAGCAACTGCTCACCACCCTCTGACGAATGCCCACTGCCCCTGGCCAGTGATCCTGGAGGAGAGAAACCCTGAAATCACAATCCCAGAAGAGAGAAAGAACTTCCCAGTGAACTCTCACCTATAAATTGAACATGGTATGGAATGATAGAATGATTGGAAGTTTGGACACATTGGTGTGGACCTGCACACTAGAAAATCATGGGAAGCTGAAAAATCCTTGATTTTGTAGCAACAACTAAAACACCAGTATATTATCAATGTTCTTCTCATACCAAATCCCATACTAAATACAAATCATAATGATATTCTAGCTGCTAAGTGGACAATTAGTTTTATCCCCTCTGAAAACAGGACAGACTTTTCTGAAGCTCAGAGATGTCAGAGGGACATGAAGTGACCAGCAGACTGAGGGAGGTGATGCTCCCCCTCTACTCCACTCCCAAGAGATCCCATCTGCAGCACCATGTCCAGTTCTGTGGTCCCTAACACAACAAGGACATGGAGCTGATGGAGCAAGTCCAGGAGAGGCCATGAAGATGCTCAGAGGACTGGAGCACATCTGCTATGAGACAGGCTGAGGGAGCTGGGGTTGTTCAACCTGGAGAAGGCTCCAGGGAGACCTCCAATACCTGAAGGTGCTACAGGAAAGCAGGGAACGGATTTTTTGCAAGGATATGGAGTGATAGGACAAGGGGGAATGGCTTTAAACTGGAAGAGGGTGTATTTAGATTGGACATTGGGAAGAACTTCCTTACTGTGAGGGTGGTGAGATATTGGCACAGGTTGCCCAGAGAGGCTGTGGATGTCCCATCCCTGGAACTGTTCAAGATCAGGTAAGATGGGGCTTGGAACAAGGTGATCTTTTATGTCCCTTCCAACCCAAACCATTCAGTGATTATAAGCAGATCAGGCTCTACCAAGTAAGGCTGAAAATCCCAGATCTAGTGGAGAAGGAGGCCTACAGTTCCTGTGCACAAGGTGACACCAGAAGGGACAGGTGTGTCTCAGGGTGCATATGAAAGCTGCACCAGGCTTCTGTGGCAACACTTTCTGCTGAAAATCTGATGGCAAAGGGAGGGAGAGGCGTGCCAAGAGGAGCTGGGCAGGATGCGTGGAAAGGGCTTCAAGTTCACGGTGGTCCCGGAGCAGTCCTGGGGATTGCAGCCCCCCCAGCAGGGTGGTGGCTCAGGAGTCGTGGGGCTGCGTGGAATGGAGCTGGAATGGAGCTGGCTCCTCTGCACCGATGGGGACGTGGTGCTGTGCGTGGTGTTGTGTGTGAGGAGCCAGTGTGTGCCTGTGCTCGGGGAGGTGATGCTGTAGCTGAGGCTGTGTGGTGTGTCTGGGATGGGGGCAATATGTGGAGGGTTTTTTTGGGGGGGGTTTGTGTGTGTGTGTGTGCACCTTGTGTGTTGTGTTGTGGGTTTGGGAGTGAGTGAAGATGTGGTGTGTTTGGCTGGGGACTGGGGTGGAGTTGCGGTGCATGGGGCTGTGTTTGGGGACCCGTGGTACACGTGGGTCAGTGTGTCCTGGGGCTGGGGGGTGGGTGGCGGTGTGTGAGTGGAACTGTAGCGTTTGTGTGGAGTGGTGAGGGCATGACGCGAAGCTGCGGTGCGTGTGTGGAGCTGTAGTGCACGGAGCTCTGGTGTGTGGGGCTGTGGTGTGTGGGGCTGCGGTGTGTCGGGCTGTAGTGTGTGGGGCTGTGGTGTGTAGTGTGTGAGGCTGCGGTGTGTTAGGCTTTGGTGTGTGGGGCTGTGGCGTGCAGTGCTGTGGTGTGTGGAGCTGCAATGCGTGGGGCTGTGGTGCGTGGGGCTGCGGTGTGTGAAGCTGTAGTGCGTGGGGCTCTGGTGTGTGGGGAAGTCCTCTGCGTGCAGCCGCGGTGCCGCTGTCCCCCGGGCGTCGGCTTCCGATCAGCCACCCTCCCCGGCCGTGCCCGCCAGCCGGCCGCTCCCTTCGTCCCGCAGTCCCCGCTCGCCCCGACCTTTATCGCGGGGCTGCCCACCTGCCCTGGCCGTTACCCGCTGCTCGGTTTGGTGGGCGCCAACAGCCGGTGGCCGCCGCGTCCGCCCCACGTTGTCGCTGAGGGTACACCACAGCCCTCCGCACCGCAGACACCGCCCGGCCCAGCTCGGCGGCCGGGGCGTGGCCAAGCCCGGGGGAGGCGGGAAAGAACCGCGCCGGGGGGGAGCTCCGCGGCTTCGCCCTGACAGGGCGGCGGCGACGGGGTTAACCCGCTCCCCGCGGCGGGCCGGGGCGAACTCCCGCCTCCCGAGCCAGCGCCGGAGTAGACACGCAGGGACACGCACACACACATACACCACACCAACCACACGCTCTCACACACGCGCAGGCGATGGCTGAGGGGCGCGGGCTCGATTTTCCCCGAGATGATGTCAAGAGCTTGGGAGAAGGAGGAGGAGGAGGAGGAGGACGGTTGCTCTTTTTCTTAACGGCTTTGTTCTAAAATCATCCTAAATAAAGCAGCCCCAGCTCCGAGCGCCGGGGGAGCAGCCGTGAAAGTAGCTTTTTTTTTTTTTTTTTAATTCCCTTTTTTTCTTATTTTTTTCCTTTTTAATTTTTCTCCTAATCTCTGGCTTTGTGTCCACCTTGGAGCCGAGCCCCCTCCCCTCGCTTTCCGGTCCGCTGTCTCCCCGGAGGGAAGCCACCGGCTTTTTTTCCTCTCCTCCCGGCAGCCCGAGGCCAGAGGCAGCGCCCGCCGCCGTCCCGCCCCAGCGCAGCCCCGGAGCAGGTGCTCCGCGGCTGCCGGCTCGCCCGGCGGGCGCCTCCTCGCTGCCCTCCCGCCTCCCCCGCCCGCCGGCCGGGGCGGCTCCGCGCCGCTCCTCCCGCTCGGTTCTGGCTCCCCGCCGCCAGGGCTACGCCGGCGGCCCGGCACTCCCGCCTCCCGCCGGAGCGGCGGCGCGGCCCGGCGCGCCCGGGGATGCTGCCCCCAACTCCCCGCCCGCCGCCTGACACCGCCGCCGCCCTCGCCGCGCCGGACGCCGCTCCGCTATCCGTGCAGCGGCCACCTGCAGCAGCCCGGCTCCCCGCCGCCCGCCTCGCACCGCGGCGGAAGGAATAAAGCGCCCAGCCCGTACCGACCCGCCCGGCCGACGCTCCCCCAAGCAGACGGGGCCGGAGCGGGTCGGGCCGCCGACGTCCCCCGCCGCCACTCGCCCCTTCTGCGCGACCCTCCGCCGATGGGCGCGCTGCCGCCGCCCGTCCCCTCCCGGCTCCGCCGCGCCGCCTGAAGAAACTTGGGGACGGCGGTGGCCTCCGCCTCCCCGCCGCGCCCCGCCCGGGCTGCGGGGGACCCTTCCCCTCGCCTCCGCGACAACTTTGCAGGGGGGACCCGCCCGCCGCAGGACTCCGGGCCGGGGCGGGGACCCCCTGCCCCTGGCCTCGGTGCTGGGGAGGAGCGGGGGTGCCCTGGATGGCCCTGCGCACTGGGACGGCTTGGTTTGGGCAGGTCCTGCGCAGAGTTTCCCGGCTTCAGGGCACCTGGTCCCGACGCTCCAGCAGCCTCCTGTGTCTCTCCTCCTCCCAGGAGTCCGAGCAGGCGGGCGGAGAGCGGCCGCCGCCGCAGCACAAGCTGCCCCGGAGCAGCGGCAGCGGCGGCGGCGGGGGCCGCCAGCCCCCCCGGCCCCTGCCCCCCTGCTGCGGTTGCTGCGGCCTGTCGGATCCCCGGGCAGCCAGGGGGGGACATGGTCCCCTCACTCGCCCCTTGCTGGCTGCCATGAAGAGGCAGAACGTGCGGACCCTGTCCCTCATCATCTGCACGTTCACCTACCTGCTGGTCGGGGCTGCCGTCTTTGATGCCCTGGAGTCCGACAACGAGATGCGGGAGGAGGAGAAACTCAAAGCCGAGGAGATTCGGCTCAAAGGAAAGTACAACATCACCAGCGAGGACTACCGGCAGCTGGAATTGGTGATCATGCAGTCTGAGCCGCACCGGGCCGGCGTCCAGTGGAAATTCGCTGGCTCCTTCTACTTCGCCATCACGGTCATCACGACCATTGGTGAGTGTCTCACCTCGGGGAGGCCTCAGGGGCCAGGGCCGGGGCTGGGGCAAAATCGCCCCCCCACCCACCTCAATGGGTGAAAGGGAAAGGGTCAGGGGGGCTGTGGTGTGCAAAGGGTTAAGTGGCAGATGAGTTTTCTGGCTTCCCTCCTGTATTATGTAATTCAGTGCTCTTCATGGGCACTTGTTGGACTTGGTGGTGTCCTGCACCTCTTCTCCTGGAGATGATGGTGCCCGTGTCCCCTGGGTAGGACTGGAGAGGAGTGAGACTGACCTGGTAGGGGGATTGGGACTGGCCAGGTGGCTACCGCTGATCTGTTGCTCGGGTGGCAAGAAGAGGGGGGAAGAGGCAGGGTGACACTCTTCTGGTGTTCCCCTCAGGAAGAAGGAGAACCTTTGCACCTTTGCTTAATAGATGTCGGGAAAAACTTAGTCAAAAGGTAGTTGGATGAGGGTGAAAACGATGAGGACATAGGAACTGGATCAGCTGGGAGAGCCCTTGATCTGGCCAAGTGTAGCCATGCCTTCCCAAACTTTGTTTTGGTGTTGGCAAGGGCTCTGGTGGAGCTTTCCACAGCTGTGGTCCCATTGCTGGGCCTCTCCTGAGCATTCCCAATGTGTTCCGAAAGTTTTTATTACATCTGGAGTATCTGATGTACCAACAGGTCACAGTCTCCAACAGAGTACAAGCAGAGGCACAGTGTGCCTCCTCTTTGTGGGTGCATGGTCTGATAGGCAAAATGATGCCCATCTGTGCTGCTGAGCTCTCCACATTTCCCAGGACAATCGAGGGACAGCCAGTGCTGTCGAGGGACAGCCACAGGCTGTCATTTTGTACTTGTCTGCTTCCCACAGCTGAAGCAGAGTGTTTTGTGTAAAGTTTCCTTCCCTGCTGGAAAAATGAATGCCATGATAACAGGAGGCTGCTGAGTGCGTGCAGAACTGTGCCACAACTCTGGCTGCGTCTTGCTGAGCAAGTTTGTTCTTCCTGGTTTTGTATTCAATAGGGTGGATTTACTGAGGTGGTTGATACATCCTTCTCCCAGCACATCTAAGATCTTCCCCTATAACATCTGGGGAGATCTGGAAAGACCTTCCCCATTGGCAGCTTGATAGTGCCTTGTATTGAATAGGACATGAAAGAACAGGTCTCTTATTCATACAGAAGGACTCAATTTTTTTGTCAATTAGGGCTTGTTACAAGAATTTTGCACATTGCCACCTGAAGATACTGACAGTTCTCAGCAGAATGTGCTGTCTGCTGCCCTTTGTGCAGTGTTTACCTACGTTTGTGTTTAACTGTGTTATACCTGAGGCAGTAAAAAATTTCATTTGAACGGCCATCTGACATGATAAAACCTGTTTGCCTTTACAAAGATAAGATTTTTAAGGTATAATCTCTCTTTTTCTGTTAATATATATGTATATAAGATGCATATATTCCTACGCTGTACAATATAAGGTATGTAACTTTGGCTTGTGACTTAGATTTTCTGTTGTTGGTTACCATATCAGAACTCTCCTTCCTTCTTTGGTCACCGATTCTGTCTTCCTTGATCTGTTTCTAGTCTTTTGTTTCTGCTCAGTGAGCACAGGACTTTTGTGCCTCTCTGGAGTATAAGGCTTCCACACTCCTGTGTACTCACAGTACTCTGCACTCCTGCCTAAGAGGTGGTTGCAGTACTCTCTGTGTTCTTATTCTACCTGTCACTGACTGAGCCTGAGTTGGTTTTACAGTAGTTTGCTGCTTTGATCATATTTTACACAGGAAGGAGTACATCACTGAGCGTGTTTCTGTAGGCAGAGGTGCTTTGGGATGTTAGACTTGTTTAAATTTAAAATGTCTATAGCAACCGGGAACCACTGTGAGGAAGAGTGATAATAAAGAATGCTGCAGAAAACAGATATTCTTTAATGATTGTTCGCTTGGAAACCCCTGCTCCAGGAGGATATGGGATCTGTCTTTCAAAAGTTTATTAATAGTTGCTATCTGCATCTTGCCAAACACACTTCTATTTTCTTTGTCATCTCTTCAGCCCTAGAGTAGCAGGCTATCTGATCTACCAGTGGTCTGTAAAAGTGAGCATGGAAGGTTTTTTTCTTTAATTTCTTACTTATCCTAAAAGAATTTGTTTCAAAGGGGGAAAAATGACTTTCTATATCTAAGTTTGTAGGCAGAGAAGATTCTTCTCTATGTTTCTTGCACAAGGCAGTGATCTTAAACGTCCATAGTAATCTTTTGCCATGTTTTTTCTTTCTACTCTGACTGTGTGTACACTCTCACATTTCCTTCACCCTCTGAAACCTTCCTGACAGACTCCACGAAGCACACACAGCAGTGTGTGTACCAGAGGACGGGCTGTAGTCAGTAGGTGCTCCTGCAGGAGTGTATTTAAACTCCCCATTGCAGGCTGGTTTTTAAAACAGAGTGAATAAAACCCCTTGTTTCCTAATACAGAGTGCTGCATCCATCTACACGAAACTCCTTCTCAGGGAAGAGTGCTGGGAATCAGCCCACCACGAACTCCGGCAGCACGCATAGGCTGGCAGGCTACGTCTAATTTAATTGTTCTCCTCCATAGCGCCGTGCTAGCAACACGTCTGAAACCATCACCTCTTCCCTGCCTTGATTTCAACTACCGGGGCTTTAAATTTAATCAGAAACTCTTTATCACTGCCCGTGGACCATGAGCCAGCAGCGCTCGGTAGCCCGGGCAGGGGCTGGCGGGTCCGGGGCGGGTCCGGGGTGGTGCTGAAGGGACAGCTCCGGCGGAGCCCGGAGACAGCGGGGACCGGAACGGAACCTCCCGCCGGGTCCGGTTCCCCACCCCTGCCGGGTCTGGTTTCCCTCCCGCCAGGCAACCTCCGTGGGTTGCTGTTTCCATTGCAAACACATCATTCAAGACCTGTTTGGAAGGGAGGATGGAAAGCTGGAAGCCTCCCCTGCGAGGTGAAGCGCTGGGGCTTGGGCAGCTCTCGTTTTCTGTCTAATTTACAGCGTTTTAGGGGTCAGTAAGAGGGTGATAGGGGTTGTTGCTCACATGTTAAGCCGAGTACTAAACGAAGAAGAGAGGGCTATTAAAGTAAATGGAAACTGTTTTGTTTTTTTTTTATTCCCCAATGTTTTTTTCTTTGTGTTTTGTCTGTTTGTTTGGTTTTTTCCTGGGAGTTTTTAGGTGATCAAGTTTTAAGTTGATCAAAATGAACTAATAAGCTGTTCTTGACTCTCACCAGTTGCTGAGTTTATTTTGGTTTGTTTTCACTTCGGAGTTTGCTAGTATAATTTCCTGTCCATTTCCAGTTACACAGCCCAACTGATGACTGAGAACAATTTAGTCAAGTTTTTCATCCAGCTTTTTGTCTTTTATGAGATATGCTGTAGAGTAAGGACAGAGTTCACAAAGAGGCTGGGTACAATGAGTGAAAACACCACCTTTAGAAAATAAAAAGTAACTCCTAGGATTTCTACTAAGTTTTAATGCCCTTTTTTACAAGTTTATAGGAGTGAGTAAACTGCTTCTATGTAAGCAAGTGTCAACACTGTCAAAATGTGTTATTGGTATGGATATCGCTCCATCATTTAGGCCTTAAAGGGTGATAGTCATACTTGATTTAACACTGCCAGGCTCTAGTAAACACTGAATATTTCTGGAGGCTTGTGCAGAATGTAAAGAACTGAAAGCTGTTTATGTCACCCTAAAATGAACTGAAACAACAAACAGATTGAGGATTTTTAAATTTTTTTCTTTTAATTTTTTTTGTCATGAGAGAGAACTGCAAGGGGAACAAAATACAGACAGTGTGTGCTGGGAGTTGTGAGTCTCTTTTTCTAGCTTTTAGGCCTTAGTTTCCAATCTCAAAGCTACTACAAGTGGTGACTGAACTATCCTGGTGAACTCAGACATGACATTTTTTAAGAATGTGGTGCAATACCTGCCATGGTGAATGGAATATCCATCTGTGATCAGCTGTTTAGTAACTGAGCAGCTCTACACTCAAAAACTGATTCCATCCAAATTGTGTCCTACTGGCCGATGGTGGCCTGACAGGAAACTTGAATGGGCATTAATTAACTAAGTAAACATGATTAAATCCATTTCAGCATAGTAGCTAAGTCTCCATGTCCTTTCTCTGCATCACTTTACCCTTCTATAAAATGGGTACAAAAATACCAAGCTGGTGGTGTTGTGAGGTCTCTAATTTAGATTAGGAAAAGACTTAAGTGTTTTAATGTGTAAATTATTTTGTTAGTATTACCTCTCCTTTCAGGCCAGACTCTGGGGTCTCCTCTTTGTTTTTGAAGGATGGTAATGTTTAGAAGCAGTCCATGGAAAAGCTTTGAGTGGGGAGTCATGACAGATGGACAATTTTCAGGGAAAAGAAAGGAAGAAGACAAGACATGAAAAGGGAAAGATAGAGAACAAATACAATAATGCTTTGGTCAGTTGACTGCTGCATTCATGACTTGCTAGGACCATGAAGGTCATACCTCCTATATAAAAAGCAAACAAGCACAGAGTAGATTAAAGACACTCTATTATTAATAAACCCAGGTGAAAGTAGAAAGCAAGATCTTCTGGTGATATGAATGCTTGTAGATGCACTGAAGTAATAAATCTTTCATTCATATTATTTGAGCCTTCTGTGGAGAATACTGGATGACCAGGACTTGTAATATCTGTTGGTGGCATCTCGTAGGCAAGGAAGAGGTCAGCTTCAGGGAGCAGCATGAAGATGAAATGTGCGTAAGATTTCGTTCCTCTGCATCACTAAAATATTCTGTAAGATCTTTTCACACTATAATCTTAAAAAAAAAAATAAAATACCCAAATAAATTTTCTGCAAAGGCAGAGGACACTTTGTGGCTGCTTTGCTCACAGTTCATAGAAACAGTTCCTGAGTTCTTTTGAAACTGGTTTTACAATGATACTTCACATTCCTGCCAGAGGCCCATTAGCAAAAGCTTTTTAAAAATCACTGATAAGCAAGGAAAAAAATACAGCTCAGGCTGATGCCACAACTTCCCTCTGCATGGCTTCCTGGCAGTGCAAATGCAATATCCAGTAAGAGCCTGAAAACAGTTTGAGGGAAGCATCGAGAAGCCTCCAGCCACTCAGCAGATTTCTTAGTGTAACCAAGTCTAAGAAATCAGTGTCTTGCAGTCTGGTTTTTTTGGGGGGGGGAATTGGTGCCCTTTGATTTCCTCCTAACTATTTGTAACTTTTCTCTGTAACTCAGGTGGTTTACACCTTACAGATTTAGATTAGGCATGAGGGAACTCTTTCTAGCTGTCAGGATAGTTTTGTGCTGCAAGAGATTGCCTAAGGGGACTGTGGAATCTCCACCATTGGAGCATTTTTAAAAGGGCTGAGACAAAAATCTGCCAGGAATGGTTAAGTTATAGCTGCTTCTGCCTTTGGGGAGGAAGGTGGACTGGCTGACCTCTTGAAGTCTTTATCAGCCATATGTTCTATTATTTTCTGAATCTTCCTTTTTCCACGCCCTGAGCTCTAGTAATTCTTGGGCAACTTGTTTTTTGTGAGAAAGAATGCCAAAGATCTTTGAAATTCCAGTTTCTCCACTATATGATCTTTGCTTATTGATTTTTTTTTTTTTTTCTGTTTGGTAAAACCACTTGTGTATCTTTGCATACACAGCATGGAAAAATCTGTGTTTACCCACTGACAAGGCTACAAATTAGAGGTGCTGGTGAGTCTTTTGGGAAAGCAGCAGAAGAAAGGATCCTGCTGATGATACAAGGATAACAAGCAGAAATTTACAGGTTAGAACTGGGAGGGAGAGGAGGTGTTTGAGATTAAGAATAAGAGAATAAGTTTAGCTGTTAGCTATGGGCCTGCTTCCACCATAAGAACCCTTTTGCTTGATCTAAAATAAAACTGATGCATGGAGAGTTTGAGTTTTGGACATCATAGGTTTTGGGACAGACACTGCTGGTCCATCCAGGACTGGAGTGCTGCTGTCGTCCCTTGAAGGGAATTAATCTGAGGTGCTTGGTTCCTTCAGTTCCAGAGTGTGTCCCTTCACTTCTGGCTTTGAGCTGGAGTTGCACAGCACTTTATATTCAGAATGCTGCACTGACATGAGGTGACTCATCTTCACAAAACCTCTGTTTAAAAATTATCCTCAGTTTAGAGAAAAGATAAAATGACTTTCTGAAGGTTCAGGTTGGGAACTGTTTCTAATTGCCAAACAGCTCGCTTCTCACTCTTTCAGACCACATGGCACTAGTTTTTAGCCAAATTAAACAGTGAAGATGAACCAAAAATCAAGTTTCATAATGAATTCAAGGTGATATTGGCCAACTCCTGCAGTTTAGATCTTCTGACATGCAATAATAATAGAACCTGGAGCTTTATTACGTGAAGGATCACACACAGTTTTGGGTAATTGTCTGTTATTGGTATGCATCTTCTGTCAAAGCCCTTTAGATTTTTAGGTACTGAGTTGCTATGGATTTTTCTCAAGATCCTTGACTGGATCCAGATAAAGGCCATTTGAAATATCTCCTTCCCCTGTAACAGATGCTAGGAAGGACTTTTGCTGGCGATGCAGAAGTAATCAGTGAGAGTCTTTGCTACTTTTAAGTTGAACTAACAGGTTACCGAGGACTTGCAACAGATATTAGCTCTGTGTAGCAAGCCTATTCCTCTCTTCTTGGCTTGTGGATATTTTTGAGTGAAGACATCATTTCTGAAATTCCACATGAGTAGATTGCTGTGATGCAAATGAGTTTGAAGTTATCATCTCTGGATTGTAGTCTGTGGAATCTCCTTACTTCAAGTTCAAATATATGGATCCAGTCCTCCCCAGAAGTCACCAAACCCTACCAGGTGCCTGTGCCTTGGCTAGAAACAACTGAGGTTGATGTTGCTGATGAAGCTATGGAATTTTCTTTGATTAACACTAATGGGTTTATGATTAGGGAATGTTAGGTCAAAAAAAAACCCCAAAATTAAAGCCCGATCCAAAGTATCTTGGAGGAAATATATAATAGAGATGATATTTTGAGTCACAGTAGTTTTGGATCAGGCCATCATTTGACATGAATTCTGCAATGCAAGAAGCTATGTTCTATAGCAAGCCAATTCCTGGAAAATATTTGTAGTAGCAGTTTATTTATTTTTAATAATGAAGCAAACAAAGTTTGTGGAGCTGGAGCTTGTGTTGATTTTGACATAGTGACATTGATATTTGACATTTATGTTTGGTTTTTTTTTAGTTGAAAGTGAAAGGCTAAACTACATGCCTACTGCATACCTTAAACTTTAAGCAAAGAGAAATATTGAGGAAGACTGTTATGTATTTGTTTCAGCGGTGGGTTGTGGGGTTTTTTTGGGTTTTTTGGTTTTTTTTAAATTTTCCTTTCTTTCAGTGTGAACAACTTTTTTTTCTGTTTTGGTGGCAGAACCTCCTATGTTTCCTAGCTTTTTACCTTTCTAAGGAATGAAGTGATAAATTTTTTTGTAAGTATCTGGCCAATTGCCACAAAAGGCTCATGCAGTCCTCAGTTGGGTAAAGGCTTCAGTATGCTTTTTTGTTTTTTTTTTTTAAAGTGCTTTCATTATGGAGATGATTAGGGCATGTCAGTGAAAGCCATATCTCAATTAAGGACTGGTGTATCTGTTACTTGTTAGGATGATTAGAAGGGAATAAGCTATATTGGCCTTCCAGTTCCCTGCACCAGCAGGAAAAAAGATCTCCAGAGAAAAGCAGAGGTAGGTAGTGGGGCTAAAAGGTGTCTGAGGGCAGGTTCAGTGTCTCCTTGCTCTCCCATCAGGGAAGAGGCTCCATCCCCTTTCTGTGAGCCTTCTCAGTTGCAAACATTTCACTGAGAGCTTCAGGGCACGGATTGATGAATGAAACTGGCAGCAACTCTCTCCTCATTGTGCAGTGCAGGAGATTAGTTAGGAGGAGATGTTTGTAGATTCCCAATTTTGGGATATTCTTGACATATTGAAGGGAAGGTAGAAATAAAAGGGATCTCCTCCCAAGACAATTGGCACTGTCAGCAATTTCTGATGTAAACTACAATTAATTCATTAGAGAGATGTTTTGGGTGCAAATGGAATATTTTATTTCTTCCACCCTCTTTTCTTTTGATGTCCCCTGGAGAGGGTGTCTTCCTCCTGTGTTTAAACCATCACAGGCCATGACTATGGGAACTGTATCAGAAATGAAGCATTGTAGCAAACCCCTGACCACCTGGAGTTTGGAGCTGTCACTTTTCTGCATTTAACACCCATCTGAAACTTTTCAGGACCAGACATGTTAGGAAAAAGGTGTCAGGTGCTCTTGTTTCAAAGCTCTAGACCTCTGTTATTTCAAACAGTGAGCAGTTGCTGTCCTAATGGTAGAATCATCTAGGTTGGAAAAGACCTCTAAGATCACTGAATCCAACTGTTAGATGTTAATAGTTTGGACTGGATGTTGAAACAAGTCTGACTTTACCCAGTGAAAATCATATTATTATTAAGAATTTTGAAAAATCTGCAGTTTGGTATTCAGACTAACTTTACTATGGAAAGTAGGGGACCTGAAGAAAATTAATTTCAGCAGCTGGAAAGATGTGGAGCCCTGACCATAAGGCTCTGTGTGCTGTGTAAGATACTTCACCTGAAATGTTTTGAAACTGTTCATGAAACAAATATGATTGAACATTGAACTCTCAGCTACAGTCTTGCTTCAGAGAAACACCTCATACCTGCTGAGGTGACTTAAGTCTCAGTGCTTAAGTCTCCTCTTTTTTTCTGGGCTTTGGACTTTGAGAGACTTTTTGGGCTCCCAATGGTTCTCCTGGAGTTTTAGCAGAATTTTTTACAGGATAAAGCATATGCTATTTTCTGCTTGCTAGAAAAAAGGGGAAGGATGCTCTTTCAGCATTATCCAGGATTATTACATATACTAGGCTGTCAAGAAAACTGGATTGCCCTAGACTGTCAAAGAGGGGAAAAAAGCATATTTTGGGACATGGAATTCTGGAGGTCAACATTTGGCAAATCTTCCCCAACGTTTGAAGGAATCTACACACCATTACTCTGCCACATCCCCCATGAAAGTCCCTGATCTGCTGCTTGTTTGCTCCTGTACATTGTGTATGAGTTACCAGAGCAGACTTTTTTGCAATATTACTTAAGTGTACTAGAAATGAGATAGAGCTAGTTCTAGGCAACTGATGGTTAAAACAGTAGCACTGGATTTGTGCCATCAGAAGTACCTGGAAATCCCAGTGATTTGACTGGAAATCTTCAGTTGACCTTTCAATTGATATATTAACAATTCAGTGATCTTCTCAAACTGTTTCTCAGATTTTCTCTCTTCCTTTACTGTTTCATATGGGAATGAACATCACAAGAAGAGGAAAAAGATGGGAGCTATTCATTCTGTAGTGGTGCCCTGTCAGCTTCTACATTCTTTTCTGGGACTTTTGCTGATGAACAAATAAATAATCATCCAATTTTTAAGCAACAAAAATTTAATCTCACGATTTGCTCTTAACCACATCCTACCTAGTAGTAAAAGGCCTGTTATTTAAAAGGCACTTTCCAAAACAATTAGGACTTAGCAGCAACATGAGTGCACTCTGCCAGTCAGAGGAAACAACAAAAGCTGATGCCTACAGATGTAGACCCATAGAGGCAAATCAACAGTGTTACAAGTAATTTCATGATTGTACTACACATCCAAGAGATTATTCTGAAGCCTGAGAAGCTCTAGGTATGATTCAGAATGGCTTCAGATTTCTTTCTTTCTCCACTATCCCCCCCTTATTATATTTTTGATTTGGAAGCTTCTGTACCACTCCTATGCTTGTGATAGCTCACTCTGTGTGGGTTGCATTCAGCTCTGGTTTGACATATTGGACTGGCACCAGAGATAATTTTTCATAAAACCTAAGTTGCTGTTCTTTTATGATGTTTGAGGTCGATGCTCCTGTGATGTAGGTAGGTCAGCTGCTGGTGTTTTGGTATGACATAGATTTTTTTTTTAAAAAAAAAACACGTTTCAGGAGGTTTTTCTTTTCTTCAAGATGCAACAGAGGCTCATGGTGCTGAAGAGGCAGGTGCGTGGGATGCAGGCTTGGCTCTGAGGATTTAGTGATGGATATCACAGTGGAAGTTGTTGGCTCTTGAGCATGTGGTCCTGATTTGGATGACTGGCTGAAACCTGACCACAGGTTGGGTGATGAGCTGTTGCAAAATATTTCCATGACCTCTTTGAAAAGAATGCAGCCTGGGGTGCTTTGCAACTCAGATCAAAAGCATGAGCTGTTCCCTAAGAACCTGAGTGGGATATGGGGAAAAAGAAAAGCTGTTAACAGCAAGGAAGCATTAGAGTGGCCTCAGAGAAAAAAAAACCAATCTTTCTAGCAATTATATTGGTGAAACACTGAAACACATTGCCTGGGGAGGATGTGGGCTCTTTGCTAGGTCTTGAAGAACAGGATAGACAAGCATCTGTCAAGACTGACCTGTGTGTGATGTCCTTCCTTGCAGCAAGGTATGGACTTGTCTCCTCCTGCCTTATTTTTAGTGGTTCTGTATACACACAGGCTGCTTGAAGTTTGTTTTGGATCTTTCTTGGGATCTGTGTGAGTTCATCTTGTCCTTTTTCTGCTGGAGGTTCCCGTTTCCTTGGGGGATTATCAGTGCATCCTACAATTTTGTCTCCAGCTGAGTATCTGGATAAGAATCAAACCTTTTCTCTAAGCAGCAACTGTTCACTGTCAGCACTGTCACCAGTTTTTTATGGCTGCTGTTTGAACAGCTCTACCAGTGGCTGTTGCAGGGAAAAACAAACATTACTGCCTATCTTTAAAAAAGGGACAGGAGAGAACATGGGGAGTTAATGCTCAGTCAGCCTAAATTTGATACTCAGAAAGATAGTTGACCAAGCTGGAAAATAATCAATGTGAAAGTACCCGGGGAATCATGAGGGAACAAACCCAATTATTTCTTGAGTAATTCACATTGGATTTCTCTGGGTTGTTTCTCTGGGTCTTTTTTTTTTTTTTTTTCAGTAGAGTTGTTGGTCTAGCTGATAGTGGGGGATCATTAGATATTTACATTTATTAGGTATGGGGCATTATAATAGCATGGGGTTCTTATAATCACAGTAGAAAAACATAGACTGGATTGAATTGCCACAGGTGGGGGCATGGTCTGGATACACACACCCTGTGGCTGGACTTACCACTTGTGTGAAAAGCAAACACAGTCTGCAGGTGGTTGTAAAAAGGGCAGAAAATACAAACCCAGCTGCCCCTTGCTAAATCTGACGCGAGATAATTTCACAACAGGAGAAAAATTAAAAAAAAAAAAAAAAGAAAAAAGTGAAATTATCAGTAGTTTTTTGTAGGTGGACATAACATGTACAGTCTTACAAGGGGCTGTCTTGTGGTTGGTTGTAATTTTCCCATTAATGACTTGGCTGATAGAATGAGAGTGCTCATAGAATTCTGAGAGGTGTGGCTTGCACTTTGGAGGGCAGGAGCAGAATACAAAATGATTTTGGTAAATTGGAGAAATGGGCTGAAATCAGTATGATGCAATTCAATAAAAGCAAGTGCAAAGTATTACACTGCAAAGGAAACATTAAATGCATGTACAGAAAATGGTGTGAACTGACTGGATGGAAGTACTGCAAGGTTGTGCTGATGAAGTGGATTGCAGACTGAATATGGTTCCATGATGTGAGGTGTTCAGAACAGGCACATGTTGGATGAAAGTCATACAAGGTAGCTCTTGTTGTTGGTATTGGTAAGGCACTGGGTCCAGTTTTGGGCACATAGTGTTTTGAGAAAGGATCAGAAAAACCGAAGTGTTAAGAGGGGAAAGAAATCAAAATGCCAAGAGAAAACCCAACCTGTATTCAGTGTGGGAAGAGATTCTTTAATCTGGAAATGTGTGAAGTTGATACCAATAAGTCTTCAAATATGTGAAAGGTTGTTGTAAAGAGGACAGGGATAAGTTTTTTCTACACATCTACCCAAGGTGTAGGATCAGATGTATGACATCTGATGTATGACAGTGCATGACAGATGTAGGATCATTGTCAGCTATGAACACAGGTGTAACAGGGAACCTCCAAAGTACCAGTAGTAGGATATTTATCTGAATGGGTTAAACAATTGTCCACCACACATAGGCTCTGTATACTTTATCCCACCTCAGATCTGAATGGACCAGATTACCTCCTGAGGTCTCTCCAAACCAGGTATTCCTAGGAGTGGGTGGTTGATAGCAGCTGTGCAGGAGCTGATATGGATTGAGGAGCCCCTAAGTGATGGGCTTAAGATTTAAGCATTCTGAAATTATTTATATTATTTATTGATGTTCCTCCCAGCCCTCAGCTTCTGGGATTATAACACCCTATGGACGTTTCTGCGTGCCATGCTAAATGTGCAGGAACATTTGCTATCTTGTAGTGGACCTTATTACTGCCAGGGATGAACTTGTCTTTAAGAGAGCTGTTCAGCTAGAACAGGCATTAATAAATATGCATCTTGCAACCCCCCCTCGTTTTGCATTTTGGGTTACAAATTCTGTCCTGATGAAACAAAGAGGTTTGTCCTCTTTCCCTAAATCCCATGCATACAAACCACCAATTTCCATAGCACAGACAATCATCCAGTCTGTTATCTTGGCAGACACCAATGCCTCTCTGCTTTGGAGGAAGGAAATCTATCCCATAATACACCTGTGCAATATATGGTGATTTCGTTGCTAACCCCCGCAGCAATCAGTTTATGCCCTCAAGCATGGGATTTGATTATCCTTGTCATTATCTTAGCTACAAATGTTATTAGCAGCCATAAAATTGTCCATTAAAGTGAGAGGAATTACTTGCCTGCACCAAGGGGAGAACAGATAATTTACTACACAGATTTTAAGGCCAAATGCACTTTTTTTTTTTTTTTTTTTTTTCTGGGTGAGGCCTCTAAGCCTTTGTATTGCCTCCATCTTTGTTTTTCAAAACCTTCTTCTCTTTCCATGGGCTTCAAGTCTGTGTCTTTACACCATAACAGTGAGATATATACATAACTTTCTTGAAATAAATCTGAGATCATGACCATACAGTTCCTCATCTCTCATGGCTTTGTTGAATTCTTCCTTAATTCTGGATGTTCAGCTGCCCAGACTTTGGTTGAGTTCCATAGTTTCTGGACTTCAGTGTAGGTCTGGGCTTGGCAGAAGCATTTCTGGATGCCTTGGGCTTGGCTTAGCACCAGTGGACTGACTGTACCTCACTGTCTGAGCATAGGACCAGGTGATCTGCTCATGACAGAGTCATTTTTATAGGTTTTCATGATATTGCAATACCAGATTTTTTGAGAGAAAAAGGTGCTGTCTCACAGGGGCCAAGAAAAGATCTGTATCTGAGTGGGTGAGATCCAGGGTAGCGTCTGAAAAATTTCTTTGTCTTCACTGGGACTGGCTGATTCATTCCCTTCCCACCACCCTGTTAATCCTCTTCATACAGCAATTCACCATAAAGCTGCTTTATTGTTCCCATGTGGTTTTGTGTTCCCACCCCCTTCCATTACAAGGAGTAGGAGAGGTGACCTATGTCTTTCCCAACAGACAAAAATGGTGGAACCTCACAGACAGGGGAATATTTTGATTCTCTGTAAATCCTGTGGAACTTGGTTGTTTTGGTTTATTTGTTGGCTTTAAATTGAGATGAATGTGTGCAGAATCTGGTCTCTTGAGCCTGTGTTTTGAAGGAAGCCTCTCCTCCTACTCACCCAACAAATTCACACACACGGTGTAGCATCAATATTAGCTCCTGGAGCAAATGGAAAATGTGGCAATAGCTTGAAAGGAACAGAAAATGTTCTCAAACAGGGCTTAAAAAAGTAAATAAACATCATATAACCAACAAAATCAATACTGTTCCATGTTAGCCATTACAGATGTCTCTGTCTTTGTCTCTATCACACTGTGCACATTTCAGTGCTGTGGGAAATCTATAACCCAGGGAACCTCATTTCAGAACTTAGAGATTGTATATGAAATGCAGGGTCTGGGACAGAAGGCCTGATGGGGATTGATGTTAAATGTCAGAAGAAGTTTTCCCATTCTGAATCTCCAAGGAGCATTAAGTCAATGAAACAAGTGATAATGTTTATCCAAAATGGATAGATATTCATAGATGTTACAACATTACTAGAAACAACTCCTCAGAAGCTCCTTTTTCCTGAGTCATCTGCACTGACTTAAAAAATTACTTTGCAAGAACAAGCGTTAGGTTCAGGACATCCAAGAGGTGACAGCCTCTTAGCTTTCTGCATTCTGAAAGCTTTATATTCCTCTGCTGCTCTTCTACTTGGAGGGAATCCTAGACAGAGGAATGTCCTTATGCTTTCCAGTCTATGCCTCGTGGCCTTCTTCCTTTATTCTTCACGTCTTCCAAAGCAATCAGTAATATTCAAGCTATTCTTTCAGGCTTCTTGATTGAATTTGTTCAAGCCAAGCTACTCTTGGCTGCTGAAGGCAACCCCTCTTATCCTCTTCCACTGAGAACTTGATATCCCCATTGAGCCAGGAAGCAAGAGACAGGACTGTGGACTAAGCAGGTGGTTGATATTCTTCCCAACTGGAAGTCCATGTCATCATCTGTCTCAGTGGAAGCTGTTTTGGAGTTTAAAGCAGAAAATGCTCCTGTGACCCAGGACCATTCTTTGGTTTCTTGCCTGTAATATTGGTGGGGACATCCTGTGCCTCTTGAACAGTGGCTTTTGCTTCCATTCCCCTTGCAGAACTCTTTGCCAAGGAGAGGCTGAAGAATTTTCCTGCATAGCACATTGGTAGAGGCTTTGAAGACGAGGAAGAAATTGACAACATCTATTAGGACAAAATGGACCATTGCTTGGAATCCTTCATTCAGGTGGTTTCCCAAAACAGAAATGTTTGTATCTCATGGTCTTTAGCTTTCTAATGGTTTAGTTCTGTGTGTGAAAAAAGGTGTGTACACTTACTGAGTCTTCTGAAGAGCTACAGGAGATCACAAATGTGATGTGCTTCACTGTGGGAGCTTTTCTGTTAGATGGTATTGCCTGAAACACAGATCGATAGACAGACAGACAGACAATTTGTTTCCTTTTGTATGCATCCTTGTGATGCTATGTGATCCAACCCTTTTACAAGTGTCCACAGGCCCTATGGGAAGTTCCCAGCCTTTCATCTTGAAGGGTTGACACAAGGCTTTTGTTTCTCCTCTGGCTTCCCTTTCACCTCCCAACTGCAGTCCTTGATGTCAATCTGGCTGCTCAGAGCGCCTGCAGCGTGTGTGAGACCTGGGGGCCTGGGTTTCTTGTCTCTTTAATGGCATTCTCAGAGCTTGTCTTCAGAGAGAGTCAGAAAGATCAAAGGCTGTGCAAGTGGACTGCTCTTGATTTTGCTTACACCAATATGAATCAATTGACTTCACTGAGTTATGAGGGATTTACAGCTAAGGGAGAACAGATTCTGACTTAATGGCTCCAAAGGAGGCTTTTTTTTCGGATGAGCAATGTAATCAGAGCACTGGAACAGACAGAGTTTGTGACTCATCAGTGAGCCTGCAGTCTTGTCTTTGCTTCTAGTAGGGTGTTCACTAATGTCACCACACTTTCATTTCACTCGTGGGCTGATCTAATGAAGGACCAACCTTTGCTCAAACAGAGATCTCTGTGCACCTGCAAAGCATCCTCCAGTCTTCATGTCACTGTGCAAACTTTATTTACTGCAGAGCACCCTAGGAAGGGACCAACAAGCTCACAGCCAGAAACTGAAGTATGGGAAAATTTGCACTTTTTTCTTTTCTTGGAGAAAAGCAGAGGATTAGAAGAAATGGAGGTCAGGCAGGAGCCAGGGAGAATAGATTGGTGATTGGGTTCACTTACTAATAATCCCAAATACATAACTTAGCAAGGAGACAGATGATGGAGCACATATGCCAAAATCAACCTGCTCTGTATATCCAGCTGGAAAGCAGCACATGCATTTTGAGATCAGTTAAACTCTTTTTCTAAAGCTAGTTGGAAGTCTTGGGATGGAATATTTTTGTTAGAAGATACCAATATACTGAGATTTCAAATCATTTATTTGGGAAACTTTGTGAGAATGTTGGATATGTTTGGGGCAGAGGAGCTGGTAATGATCAGTGCAGGAGGAACTTAGTGTTTGGAAGGAGTGGAAGCGAGCATATTCACAAGGCTTTGGCTTGTGTCCTCCAGGTGTCAGGAGGAGAGGCTGTGACACAGGGACCTGGTGGAGAGGTAGCAGCATTTGGGAGGTAGAGATGATGCAGCTTTGGCTGCTGGTTTTCCTTTGGTCCTGGAGCAACAGGAATTGGAGTCAGGGGCCAGCAGTTGCAGTTTGGCTGGTGACCATGACCCTGACCATGACAACAGCAGTAGCAGGGGTTATGTCAGGGCTGAGTAGGCGAAATCCCCTCAGCTGCTGCATACATAATCCTACCTCCTTCTCACCCATCTCTCATTTCAGCTGAGCATGAGGGGTGAGACCTCTTCAACACCGGGGCTGTTGCCAGTGGCAGGCAGCAGAGGCCATGCTTTGGTCCATCAAAGTAACAGGGATACAGTAGTTCCAGGAAAGGGTAGGGAGATGGTGATGCAATAAACTAGAGTTTAGCATGGGATGGGAGAGGTGAGGCAGAGACACCATGTCTGGCATCACTGAGGGTTACTCCAAAAAGACTGGGGGCCACTGATATGGGGAATCCAGTGGAAGTGCCTACCTTACATGCAGCCTTATGCTTTGTGCTGTCATCTTCTGAAGCCAGTCTACATCTGCTCCAAAATCACAACCTACAGCAGCTGTAGCTCTGCTAGATTTAGCCTTTGTAAGTGGGTTGCTGCTGAGGTGGTAAGACCCACCTGGGAAGAAGGTGAATTACTATGTGCTGGATTGTGTGGCTCACCACTTGGCAGTGACAATAGCAGAAATATATGCAATTGGATTTGATGTTGGTTTTCTTCTGATTTGCCACTGACTCTGAAACTTAGAGCCAGTCCTGATGATTGGTACTGTCCTTGGACTCAAGCCCTGCTGCACTGGGCTCTGTACCAGCATGAAATTTCAAAAAAAGTCTCTGCAAGACCACAGAACTAAAGCTCTATTTTCAAAAGTAGCTTTTGCACTTTGCAGGCTAGTTTCCAAGCCAAGCAAGCTCATCCCTGCCAACTATGGGTTTAGAAAACAGGTTGGTTGGGGTGTGGAGTCATTGAAGAACATGTGAAATATATGTCTTTCAGGACAAAAAAAAAAAAAAGCTACAGGTGCCTGGATCCTCTGAGTCCTCTGGTAAGCCATCTTCCCACCTTTTCAGCTACCTGTCACTTGGAAGCCTTTCTTCTCCTCTTACTCCTGAGGGAGTAAGAGACCAAGTGAAGTATTAATGAAATCTGCAGTGGGTGCTGGTCTTCTTGTGCCCAGAAGTTAGAACTGCTCTTTCTGCAAGCTGACTCATGCATGAGGTACCAGCTCTGTTGATACTGACAAGGGCTTGATGAATATGTGTGTAACACAGGAGTAAGTCACTGCCTTGGAGAAATCTCTGCTGCTTTGAAACTAGACACAAATGAGTGCAACAAGTAATAGGTTTGAAGGAGAAGAAGTAATGAAAATAATAACAACTAGGTTCTTTTAATTGCTTTCAGTTGCCACCATCACTGACTAGCTGAAGAATTTATTCCAAGAAAAATTCTGGCCTCATATTGTAGTTCAGGGACACCTTTTGTGTCCAAGAAACAATGCCTGGAGACATTTTTTGGAGAAGCCAGAAAATGCTAGTCACAGCTGGCATGAGTGGCATTGAGATGGAGAAGTGGGTGATGAGAAATAGGAGCTGAGGAAGATGGAGCAGGGCTGTGTGGTCATTAAAAGCTTGAAGATGTTGTGGGAAAAGGAGGAGTCAATAGAGAGGAAAGGGTGAAGTTCATGGAATGTGGTAGTCTGCAGGTGTAGAGCATTTGTATCTTGAGTGACCTACCCTGAGATCCCAGTGGAAATTGGGCTTGTCTGAGGGCTTTCTCTTTGACTTACACGGTTGTAAGGATCTGGATGTGGGCCACTGTCCTTATAGATAGACTGAAGGTACAGATTTTAATTTTAATCCTCCAGAAGTAAGCCCTGCCATATGTTCCCAGGCTATGAGCACTGCACAGCTATCTGTAACATGGCCTAGCACAACATCTGAGGTTCCCACAGCTCAGAGGTACAAATTAGGCAGGGTTCAAGCATCCTAACACAGTGTTATCTGAACCTACAGGTTTTGTGTGCTCTCTGCACTAATTTTAGCATCCTAGTGTCAGGCTCGTCATTAGCACAGCTCTTTTAAGTGGTCATCAGCATTTCTCAGCAAAATCTGGGGTAAAAACACTGGTGTGAGAGTTGTAACACACTGTGGGGAACATTTTGACCTGTGGAGGTATTTGGCTATGGGAACTGTTGTACCTCAGCAGGATTGGACAGTGCCCAAGTAAAAATGGTCAGACCTATGGCATTGAATCCAAGTCGCTGATCAATAGTCTGCAAGTCTGATTTTCCAAGACCAGGTGCTGCTTAATGACTGGATTTGTGGACACCTTCCAGCTCTGGATGTCTTGAAAACAGAGACCTCCAAAGCAGGCAGGTCCTGTGACAAAGGTGTGGCAGTTATACTGATGCATCAGCTTTCAGTCTGTAAAGTGGGGACAGGGCCATGTAAGCTTTCCCCGGAGCTGTTCTTTAGGTTAAACCACACTCAGGGAGTACTAAATATTGTCATTATTACTTCTGTGACTGAAGAGGGGAAAATTACCTCGGGGAAGAAGAAACCAGCTGAATCCACTCTCCTGGCCTCGTCGCCCTGAAGAAGAATTTTGATTGTGAGCAGCCCAACTCCAAGCTGCCGTCACCGTAGTGCCGAGGCAGACGTGCTCCTTCCTCTGCTGATTGTGTATTTAAAGCACGTTTCAGTAGTGCTCTGAGTTAACATTTTTTTTCTCTTCTTCTACAGTGCCAGTCATTGCCGTTGACTTCATTTAAGTGATTAATTGCTCTAAATACTCCCGCTCCTGGACTGCGGGAGTACAATTTCTGAGCTGTATTTCATTTGAACTTGCTATGCAAGTACAAGTAAACTTGGGGGAGTGCACACACCCACGTATTGCTAGGTAGAGATGGTTGCCAAAAGGACACCAAGTAAAAGAACAGTTAGTTCTTAAACAAGGGTATAATCTAATAAGCCAAAAAAGAGAAAATTACATACCGGAATCTTCACTGCTTCCCCTCTCCCCCCAGTTTCAAAATTTGCATCTAGTACAACTCCTGACTAGAGCAGTGATTTAAATATATATAGGCATCTGTGCTTCTAAGAAAAGGAAGTGTGTCTGTTTGGGGAGCTGTGTGGAATGAGTTGGTGGATCTCAGTCCAACTTCTGGCAGCCAGGTTTTCACATCACTCAAAGCCACCCCCTCTCCCAGCCCCCCCTCCAGGGGCTCATGCCAAGCTCTTCAGCTCTTCCTCATATGATGCCACCTGCCTTAGCACCTTCTGCAGAGATGGTTTCTCATTTCCAGTTGAGGCTCTTCTGGGCTGGTGCCAAGACCTGCTGCTGGCCTGTAAGCCCTGCCCATGAAGGGTAGGGTTGGCTGTTATCTTGATGTCTCCTCCCATCCATCCAATTCTGTGCACATTGCTCCCTGCCATCCCCATGTGTCAGACACTTTGAGCCATCCCCGTGACTGGTTTTGCCTGGCATGTGGCAGCATCTTTTTCATCTTTTCAGCGTGCTGAAAGGAGGCCAACTGGAAGGCACGGTGTTCTCCTGTGCTAGGAACATGGCACGTCCTCTGTCACAGGGCAGGCATCCTGACATGCACCTCTCCTGGGTCCAACGTACCAGATGTACCTGGAGCATGGATATTGTCTGGGATGTAGTAGGACAGCACTTCTTCACATTTTCTATATCGTGAGTCTGTTTTTTTATAAGCAAAAAAGCTTCAGGACTTGCAACAAATTCAGCAGCTCAGAAAGAGAAGGTTATTTCATGCCACCTGGAGGTTACTATTTCCTCTCCAGCTCGTCTGTTCTTAGGATGCCCATTGCCAGGACCCTCAATCTGGTCTTGTTTATGTGCTGCCTTCCAAACCTGACTGTGCGAGTTATTTCTTACAAAGCTGTTGCTCTGCCTGAGTGTTTTTAGCTGTTTAATGATCCTTCTCTGCCCCTTGAAGAGCACACCGGCCCTTTCCGATGAAAGCGGCACTCTGCAGGCTGAGTGCTTTTACCTTGACTCCCAATCTTAAAAGGAAATGTTAATTGCTTTAGTGGTGTTATTGTTGGAAAAGGCACGCCAGGTAGGCTAGCTGGGAAAGATGAGTCCTGCTGCTGATAAAGGAGAGAGCAATCTCTGTGAGTCTGTGAAAAATCAGCAGTGCCCAGGGCAAATGCAAAAGTGGAATGGAAATATCTCAGTGGTTTGCTCCCTTGTCGCTTTTTGTCTGGAGGTGACAGAACTGACTGGCATCTCAGGGCTGTGTTAACTTCTGCACTGCTTTGGCACAGGCTCTGGGCTTCCTGGGTGTGCTGCTGCCTGTGCTGCTTTTCTCTGTGCCAGCTGCACTAGAAAAAGGCAAAGGGGAGAGGGAAAAGAGACTTTTTATGGAATGGATTAGTTACAGGAGTCAAGAAGGACATGGGAAAGGTGCTGGCAGAGGAGCTTGCCAAGCCAGTCTCCATCATTTATCAACAGTTCTGGTTAACAGGGGAGGTCCCAGATGACTGGAGGCTTGGAGTGACACCCACCTACAAAAAGGGCTGGAAGTAGGATCCAGAGAACTACAAGCCTGTCAGCCTGACCTCAATACTGGGAAAAATTACAGAGGTTCATCTCCAGTGGGCTTACAGGATAAGTGCAGGACAACCAAGGGATGAGGCCAGGCCAGCATGGGTTCATGAAAGGCAGGTCCTCCTTGACCAACATGGTCTCCTTCTGTGACCAGGTAATGACCTAATGGATGAAGGAAGGGCTGTGGCTGTTGTCCTCCTGGACTTCTGTAAAGCCATTGATGCTCTCCCACAGCATTCACCTAGAGAAGCTGGAGGCTCATGGCATAGATGGGTGTACTCTTCACTGGATTAAAAACTGGCTGGCTGAGCCCTGAGGGTTGTGGTGAATGGAAAATGGTGGAAAATGACCTGGGAAGGTTAACTGACAGCCAGGTGAGCCAGTAGTGTGCCCAGGTGGCCAACAGCATCGTGGCTTGTATCAGCAACAGTGTGGCCAGGAAGGCTAGGGCAGGAGTGGTCCCCCTGTATGTGGGGTCACACCTGGAGTACTGTGTTCAGTTTGGGGCCCCTCACTACAAGGAAGACATTGAGGTGTTGGAGCATGTCCAGAGAAGGGCAATAAAGCTGGTGAAGGGTCTGGAGCTCAGGTCCTAGGAGGAGCAGCTGAGGGAATTGGGATTGTTTGGTTTGGAGAAGAAAAGGCTGAGGGGAGACCTTCTTGGTCTCTAGAACTACCTGAAAGGAGGTTGTAGGGAGGTGAGGGTTCTATACAGTTGTTGATAAGATGAGAGGAATGGCCTCAAGTTGCACCAGGTGTGGCTCAGATTTGATATTATGAAAAATTTCTTTCCAGAAAGAGTGGTCAGGAATTGGAATAGTCTGCCCAGGGAAGTGGTGGAGTCACCATTCCTGAAGGTGTTCAAAAAACATGTGAACACAGAACATGTGAACATGAGGACATGGTTTAGTTGGTTGGTGATGTCAGGTTGATAGTTGGACTTCATCTTAGAGGTCTTTTCCAACCTTAATGATTCTATGATTCTATGACTATGATTCTATGATTCTGAATGATGTATTCCCAAACAGCGGAAAAAGGGATGAATTGGCAATTTTCATTAAAAAACCAGGAAAATTACTGTATATTCAGTAGCTTTCCTCATTGCTGCAAGGGAATCCAGCTGGGTGTCCTGTATGTCTCCCAGGAGAAGCAGCAACATTCTCAACAGCACTGAAGTTGAGCACAATCCCAGTGCAATCACTTTTGTTCCTAAAGTAAGTCGGGGGCTCCTTAATATATCCTTGCAAAGGCAATGGGAACCCCAGAAGTGCAGCCTGAGCTCTCATCTTTTTGGTAAAATCTATGCAGGCGGAGAGGAAGAGAGAAGAGTGAACATCTTTGTTTGGCTCAAGTGATGGGGACAGGTCTGTCCTCAGACATTCTCTTCAGGTATGTGTTGTAAGCAGGAGGGTGACTGCTACCCACACTCTGGAAAAGTTGTTACTGCTGAGAAACCCCAGAGTGTAATCCAGATATTCATCACAGCATTATGGCTGCTTGAAGAAGTAGCTTTTTTGGTCACTTGTGAGTTAGGCAACTGTGTGAGGAGCCTAAGGAAATTGTATGGGTTTTTAAAAGCCATGGATGTAGTTACAGGGGCCCCTGGACATTGGGGATGGGATTTGATGGATAGACGAGGGCTCCCCCAGAACATACCCTGGGCTGTTGAAGTAAGAACTTGATTATGAAAATCTTCAGAATTGTGCTGCAGAAAATTCAAAGCCATCTAATACATTTTCCAATATCCTGTGAGCAGGAATAACGTAAGTGTAGTGCTTTTTCTTTTATCCCTGACATTCATCTCAAAGACAAAAGCAAGGATGTTGTGACTCAGCCGACCCGAATGAGCCTGACAGTTCGTCTCTCTGATGGGCTGGGGCTGGGGTATGATATGGAGTCGTTTACTCTCAGTTGGTTTTCAAGCAGTAAGGACCTCAGAAATGTCCCTGGTGAGGCAGGGATGAGGGCACTTTGCAAAAGCTGGTTCTTATCTAACTGACAAAAAAAAAAAAAAAAAAAAAAAAAATGCTGTAAGAAGCTTCTTATTCCTGGTAGAACTGTAACATCAACACAAAGAAGACGGAGTTGGAAAAATGCCTCTTTCCAAAGTGTGTTTATCCGTGGTAAAGTGCTTCTATAAAAGGCATCTTGGGACTCCAAGTTTATTCCCCATCAGTGACTTCTAGAATGGGTTTGCTTGATTTTCAAGTAAATGGTGTTTTTTTTTTCCTTTTTCCTACTGCCAACCCTATAAACTCTGCTGGGTTCTGGGAATCACACGGTGCTTTCTCCCTCCAGTAATATCCTGCAACCAGCTCATGGGAAACAGCTTTATGGGTGATACAAGAGCTGGTTTAGAGACCAGTTCATTCCCCATTGCAGTGACCCTAAGGTGACAAGAATAATAAAAAACAGTCCCTCTAAGCAAAATCAGAAGATTTAAAGTTCACTGTGGTGAAAAGCTCATGTACCTGTGCTCGTTTTGTGGTGGAGAAGAAGAAAAGCATCTGTTTGTTTGTAATTTTCCCCCTTTTTGGAATGTCATGTGAACTGCCCACTTGTACATCACAGAATCTGTAGGTTTGAATGTGCTTTCCTGAAGGTAGCATCTCAGAGAGTGATTTTACAAAGGGGAGCATGGCAAAGTGTCAATAGTTTATAATTTGAATCTCTGGGATTTTGGGTGGGTGTCTGGGCCAGTTGGGTCTTCACCAGCGTTATGGGTGGGGGGCAGAAGGAGAATGATTCCTGTGAGTTGGTTCTGATGCAGCTCTAAAACCATTTTGCACTTCTGAGGGCTCCTGCTTCTGATTTTGCTCCAAATTTTGGTTCAAGTGAGCTCCTTAAACAGAAGCAGAGAATGACTTAGCTTGGAAAGGATGGTCCTCAGTTCAATCCTTCCCTCAAAGGAGACTGAGTCCTGAGTTCAGAGTCTTACCAGGTGCATTTTAATCATTAACCAAGGCAGATTTTTAAGAAGCTGAAGATAGCACATTTTCTTGGACCCTGTTCTGGTGTTTGCTTTGAAAATTTTTATCCTAATATTACACTGGCATTTCTCTCTGCAGTTTGTCTCATTTCTGGATGTGCTACTCTCACTTCTCTCAGCCTGATAGTTATGATCTTACTGATGGAACGTGGTGTGGTTGGCCCTTGTTGCTGCAAAGGCACACCACTGAGTATCATTCAACTTGTTGTTCACCAGAACCCTCAGATCCTTTTCTGTAAAGCTGATGATGGTTTTCAGACCCCCAAGTGCTGTTTTTTTCCAGCACTTGCACTGCCAGAGGATCATCAGAACAAGAGCAAGGGATGGGGGATCCATCCATTAGAAGGAAGGAATGGAAAAATATTCAACGAGGGATCTATCACCAAGGAGTGGAGCAGAGATGCTTCTTTTTGTAGCTGGAGTGATGGTTTTTTTCTCCCTTAGTGTAGAGCTGCTAAAAATTTTCACATTATCAGTTGTAACAGCAGAGTTACAATTTGCAAACATGCTATGTTAAGCAGTTAGCATCAGGAGCCTGCAGGTTCCTACACTGATTTCAGCTTAACCCTCACAGATGTCAGATGGTTTCAGGAGACTACTTCTGCATTAAATAATTTTTATTTTTTTTTCTGGGAAAGATCACTTTCCTCTACAGTCTGCTCTCCTGATGTATAGGCCCAGAAGTTCCTCATTTTTAGCCTGCATTTTTAGTTTCATAGATTCCTTTAATTCTTGCTAATCTTTCTGCCTTCTATAAAGTGTCCACATCCTTCCAGTATTTACAGACTATTACAAAGTCACCATAGGCTATATTTTGTCAAACTGTGTATTTGACAGGTTTACTCTTTCCTTGTTAGTCAGTTCTTTCCAGCACTGAAATAACTTCTTATGCTTTTCTTTAGCTTTCCTTATTTTTCTGGTTATTCTCCCTTCCTGGGCCTGTGGAGCAGCAATCACAGGCGAGCTTTTCCTCCTTTTTTTTTTTTTTTTTTTCACCAGAAATTTTAATTCTATTTTGTCAGTGAATTTAGTTTTAAGTTTTGCCTTCCCTGATGAATGCAAGAGAGGTGCAACTACTCAGTGAATTCTGTGTTGAACTGAGGATTTCTGGAGCTGAGAGCCACATCTGTAACTTAAGCTGAAGTAGAGGAGCAACATGCAGGATCAGCTGCCTTCATATTTACACCTGGTCCTCAGAAATGTGGCTTTTCCCAAGCTCAGCTTCAAAGACCAACACAGCTGCAAACTCAAAATCAAACCAGGATGGGGAGTTGGGACAGGAGGGTCACAGATTCTCTTCCCTTGTGGAGTGAGGTGCTGCTTAGTGTATATTTTCTAATCAAGAGGGTGTTTTAGGAGCTGTGTTTCAGTGAGGCATACGAATGGAGTGCTCTGGTCCTCAGAGGTGATACTGATGGAGATTGCTGGGACGGGTGCTGAGTGACTGAGTTGGAAGATGTTGAGATTAATTAAATCTGAAGCTGTTCAAAATGCCCAAGGCGCCGAGAGATCACACAGGAGCTGGTGGGAAAACGTGCCACCAACTTCAGCATCACTACTTGTATCCGTGGCAATGCCTGGGATGTCTTGGCCAGGGATCAGGCCTTTGTGGGCTTGATCCCATACACAGGTAGCACCCCAAAGAGACACTTGTTGAGAGCAACATTGCAGGGCATGATACAGCTTTGCTCATCCCTCGTTTTTCTGTTTATTCTTGACTTGGCTGACAAAACACTGTATAAAAACAGATACCTGCCTTTCCAAACTGAATTTCCACGAGATGAGGATGCTTATTCCTCCACAAAGGAGACGGAAGGAAATTTCCCCTCTCTCTCCTCACTGCACAGCAGACAGGGAGATGGAGCTGGCCCCGTGGGGGGCGAACGATGGTTTCCGAGCTCCCCCCAGAGGCACGCTGGCACTCGGCTCCCTGACGGCCTTCAAAGTCTCTTCTTCTTTTTTTCCTTTCTTTTCCTTTTATTTTCCTCCCACAGAAAGCCGTAGGTAAGTAAAGCATTTCTGTCCTTCAGTACAAATGTGCTCCCCCCCCTGCCATTTCCTTCCCCTACAGATGGATTTGGTTTGTGGCACAAAGCATCCGATGTAAAAAATCCCCCCACAACTGTGGGTACTCTCTGATCAATCAGTTGTTAAGCCTCTTGGGGACACTGGGATAACAACAAAACAAGATAAACTCAAAAAACCGAACTACCCTACCACAACAAAATAAAAACCAAGCCCTCCCCTCCCCCCCAAAAAACAACAACAACAAAAAAAAAAGCAAACAAAAAACCCACAGAAAAAACAAGTGAAAGAAAACCCTTCCAAATGGTATTTTATAGTATTTTAACTGCTTTATTTTTATTGTTAGCTTTTTAGGGGAGACTTAAAGAGGTTTGCAGATGATAATGGGTTGTACAAACATTTTGCTTTTAGACTCTCTGTTATAGCACAAACCATCACTGGAGAGAGGGTATAGAAGGCAGAAGGGACACCTGTACATAGTCCATTGAGGGATGTAGTTGTACTTGGGATGAAGCTGTACTTGGGTTTTGCTTGTGTGGCGTGTGGGCAGCCTCATATTGGATGTTCCTATTGACTCTGGATTCGTGGCCAGACCAAACTCCCACTTTTTGGTGGGAGTGTTATCTCATGACTCTTAAGTAACTCGTGTTCCTGCCTGAGTTGTTGGGATTTCTGCAGGTTTGAGAGATGAGCTTGATTGAGGTTGTGTTTTTCTTCTGATTTTGCAGGGGAATTTTGGATTGATTCCTTCTCTCATCCCACTCCTTTTCCTTTCCTTCCCCAAATGTTGAGTTATTGTGATAAAGAAAAATGAGCTGCAGAGAACAAGAGCATCATTTAGACTGCTGTGTGGGGACTGTTTGGTCAACCTTGTGAGTGGGTGCTGCAGAGGAGAGGGAAGACACACACATTAAATTGGTGTTTCACAGAGGTTCTTCAAATTACATGGTTTTCATGCAAGGGATTATAGGAGATTCAAATTCTTTGTCAGTACTCATCTCCCAGAGTTGTGTTATGCTGTTTTTTTGACATTATGGTGACATTTAGATGGTCTCATTAACTTCTCCAAGATGAAAAAGGAGAAGACAGAAAACTTTGTGTTGTCAGCAAGGCCTTGGCCAAGTCATGGTGAGTCAGTGAACTGAAAGCAACATGGAGTTGGGGAGCTCTGGGGATGCCAATTCATTTTGCTTCCCATTCAGTTCCCATTTCAGGATGGGTTTTTAACTAACCTTTCTCAGCTTCAATTTGCTTTTCTTGACACTACACAGACACAGTCTTTTCCCCTTTTAAATTTATTGTGTATTCAGCTGGGACATGCACAGGCAGACGGAACTTGTATTGGATTTGGTTTTGGCACCTGGAATAGATTTTTCCAATGGACTATGTACTTACTAAGGCTTATTTTTTGGTATTTTCCTCTTTATTTTATGCAGTATCTGTCCTGTTTGAGCATCAGCTTGAAATCATTCACCCAACGTGATTCATTCAAGTCACTCAACTGCTTGTAATGGGCAGGGAGTAGCATTTGAAGTGGGTTTTTTTCATCTCTGGTGAGAAGCTTTTTCACCTTTTAGGAAACCTTTTTATTCTAGGCTTGAGGCAGAGTGATAACCAAAGTGAGACCATTTGGGAAGTCTGAGCTGAAGCCCCCAGTAACCTTGTCAGTGAAAAATGCTCTCTGGATACTTGGCATGTTTCATGTGGCAAGATGTTTTGTGGTGGCTGCTCATGTCACCCATAGTAAATCTCTAAGTTGCTGTCAGGAGATTCTCCATCAGCATGAGAGGAAAGAGTAGGAACATTTTAGGCATTATGTATTTCAAATCCGTGGGATTTATGTAGGGATTTTTGTCTTTTTGTGGCTTGAGTGTTGAAGACTGGAACGTGTTCTTCAGCAGCTCCATTTGATTCTCAGTTCAGCTTCCCTGATGAGTTGTGTCCTGAAGTTCCTGCAGCTACTGGGCAGTAGAATATTGGTGGACATCAGAGAGGCTTTGGCACCTCTTACAATAAGACATAAACTGCAGCAGAGCTGATCTGAAATTGTCTGTTTTGACATTTCTTCTGAACAGAACTGCCTCCTTCTCTATAACCATGACTATTCATAAGTGCCACTACTTTATCATAATCATAATAGACTATTTTTAGGATCTTCAGCAAAATGATGTTTGGTGGGAAGAGGAAATGAAGCAATAAATCCTAATGAAGACAAACAAAGGTGGTGGGGGTTTTTTGGTTTTCTGAGTTGTTTTTTTTTCTCCTGGTGAAGGTGCTACTTAAAATGTTAGGTGAAAACTACCAGATGTTTAAAATTGAAACATTACTTACTGTTTGCTCTTTCAGGAATATCTGTCAGTCAGGATCTAACCTCCACCCCAAGCCCTCACTATGAACCAGTCTCACACATGGGCTCAGTAGTCCAAAAGTACCTGCACTGACCCAGCATCATAGAATTACAGAATAGAATAATAGAATATCTCGAGTTGAAAGAGACCCATAAGGATCATCACTTCCAATCAAGAAGCCCCACTGGTGTTGTCCTGGCTTTGCTTTTCTCTCTAGAAATGTTTAGAGGGTCAGACAAACCTCCCTGAAAGATCAGTCCCTGTTCTGACAATCTGGTTCAGTGGGTAGTTTTGGGGTGGAGATCCTCACTTTTGATCCTTCTCTCCTTTGTTTTGTTGGGTCATTCTAGGCAACTGGCTTAAATTTCCTGCCTCAGTTTTCTCCTCTAGCTCCAACAGTAGCCACCACCTGCCTTTCTGAATGCCTGCTGAGGATTATTTTGGTTTATGTTCTGTACCAAAAGTGCTAAATGTTAACCCAGTTGATGAAACGCTGTTGTGCACCATAATTCATTCTTTTGCCAGATGAATTTGCTACTGGCAAATTAGCTAATGTTCAGAATAATTCACTCCAAGGTCCTGCTGAGCTGGGTTTATCAGCCATTGAATTATTAGCCCAGCATATTGTTAGGTATTGCACAGTGAAGCCATTGAACGTGCAGCAGCAGAGCCCCTGTTTAGCAAGACAGGATGGGTGGGATGCTGGAAGTTGCAGCCAAAGCTCAATTACCAGGTGAGAACACCTCTCCTCTTCAGTGGCTGCCGACCTTTTTGTTGCATATTAGTAGCTTTTATTCCATCTAGGTGGCTTTGCCATCCTTTGCCCAGCTCCTGTTTCTCTGATGGAGCAGCGTGGCTGTAAGCAGTGACAGCCATGTCCAGAGATTGTTTCAGCCTAAAGATGAGATTAATTGTCCTTTGAGTCATAGAATCATAGAGTATTTTGGGTTGGAAGGTACCTTAAAAATCATTCTAACCCTTCCCTGTGTGAGCAGGGACACCTCCCACTAGACCAGGCTGCTCCAAGCTCCATCCAACCTGGCCTTGAACAATTCCAGGGATGGGCAGCCACAGCTTCTCTGGGAAGTCTGTGCCAGTCTCTCACCACCCTCAGGTAAAGAATTTACTCCAGATATCTAATTTAATTCCACCCTCTTCCAGTTTAAAGCCATTAGCCCTTGTCCTATCACTACATGCCCCTGTATAATCTCCATCCCCAGCTTTCCCATACCCATTTGATGTTACTGGAAGGCCACTCTAAGGTCTCTTCAGAGCCTTCTCCAGGCTGAACAACTCCAGCTTTTTCAGCCTGTCTTCACAGCCCTCTGATTATCTTCAGGGCCCCCGTTTGGACTTGTTCCAAAAGCTCTATGACATTCTTATGTTAGGGGATCCAGAACTGGACACAGTACTCCAGGTGGGATCTCACATGAGCAGAGTAGAGGGGAGGAATCACCATCATTGGCCTGCTGGCTGTGCTTCATCTGATACAGTCCAGGACAGGAGGTTGAAGGCAAGTCTGAGATTGGCCCCCAACCAACTCCATCATTTGTAGTAGGAGTAGAAAGCTTAAACTTTAGCCATCTTCTTCAAAATGTTCCTTTCTACCTCCATCTTCCAGTTTTCAGTTTGGTGTTTGCTCTGAAAAGGTCCAGCTTGGCTTCTGAGCAGAGAAACCTGCACAGTCAGGCTTGTCCATACCATCTTTTTCCAGCCAGTGTGAGATGACCCATATGATGGGACCTCCTCAATCCCAGCTGGTGTAAAAGAGGGATTATGCCCATGTCTGATCCTCCCTGGTAGTCTGAGGCCAAACATGGTCTCTTCTATCAAGAACAGTTGCTGAAAAGATATTAAGGAAATTGTCAGGAGCAAATGGGGCAGTTCAGCTGCTTCAGCTGTGAAGATTTAATTGAGCTCTGAGGGAAGGCTTGAAGCTGAGTTCAGTCTTTTTCTGATGGAGAGCAAGGTCTGCTATAAAGAAATTTTCCTGATTCTCACCTTCCCCACTGGCTGTACCAACCCAGGACTGACTCCAACCCAGTCCAGGGCAGAGAAGGGGTCTCTTAACCCTGCTGGAGCAAATAAACTATTTTATTCTCTGTTCAGCATGTGAAAAAAGACATTCAGAGCAACTAAACTGCCTCTTTTTATCACTGCTACTCTGTAGCTAGAGATTGTGAGATTTGCAGGCTCTTGGTTGAAGTGTCATAGCAAGATTGTGCCTTATAATCATGTAAGAAGTAACAGATATGTGGGAGAGATGGGCCAAAAGAGAATATTTTTTCCCATAGTAAAATCCAAATGACACGTGTATTAATTTTCTACATACTTATTAATTTTGGAGCAGACTGGAGATTTGCTGTAGGACCCTCATGGGTCTTATTCCAGAGTTTTCCTGCTAAATTAATAAATACTCAAATTCTAGCATGTTTTGACGAGCAGGGAAAGTTTTCAGCCTCCTTACTTCTTTCCCATCCTTACTCCCCAAGATACCAAATTTTTCCATCCCTGTAAGGATTATTACATTTTCAGATCTTAAAGGACTAACCTTATGCTGGTGACTGGGAATCAATTCCCCCGGATTTCTGCCCAGTGAACACCTCCTAGAATGGCTTTAAAAAATATCTTCAGCACTTTTTTTTTTTTTTTTTTACTGTAAGTTTGGCAAAGAAATCCTCAGCAGCCAGTAGTTAACTGATGCTTTGTGGGAACCTCTGGAGATGGATCTGTGTCAGAGACCCTACCAGGCTGGTAGCAATAGGACAAGGGGTAATGGTTTTAAACTAAAAGAGGGGAGATTCAGCCTGGATAAAAGGAAGAAATTTTTAACAATGGGGGTGGTGAAACGCTGGAAGAGGTTGCCCAGAGAGGTGGTAGATGCCTCGTGGAAATATTGAAGCTCAAGTTGAATGGGACTCTGAGCAACTTGATCGAGTTGAAGATATCCCTGCTCTCTGCAGGGAAAGTTGGATTAGATGACCTTTAAAGGTCCCTTCCACCCCAAACTGTTTCATAATTCTATGGCTTTGGTTTGCCAGTGTTTGTAAGCATGAGAATTTGGCTTGTACTGCAAAACAGTATGGTTGGGATCTATTTTGGAAATTTTTTTGAATGAGGGAAGAAAGACTGAATATCTTTAAAAAAAACATAAAAATCTCTCTTTTGGGCCCTTAGGCAAAAGGGTTGGGTATCTGAGTAAGGATCAGAACTGCAGGATACCGGTGTGAATGAAACTTTTGGGAATTTGTAAGGCACTGCTTTTTGTTACTCACTATTGAGAGATACTTGCTGAGATGTTTTTTCTATTACACAGTCCTTGGATTTAACAGGAATGCAGAGAGTTCTCCTGGCATCAGCTCATTTCATTAATGTCTTCCCAAATTTTCAGTCTCCTAAAGACTTTTTTTTCTTTTTCCCCAGAGATCCTCCCTTCTTGTTAACATGTCTGAAAATGTTTTCATTCATATACAACTGACCTGAGACCAACACAAAAATGCCAGAATTATTTAAACTAGAAATGAATTACTGCAAAATTCAACCTTGAACTACCTGGGGTTACAGGAAAGCGCAGAACTAGGCATGAATTACAGGGAAATAGATGTGAGGCAAGTTATAGGTAATATACTTGGAGGCCTTCTGATTCCAGGAAAGAGGAGAATTTGAAGTGGAAGGTCAGCCAAAATTAGAGACCCTTCAGAGACACTAATAAATCTGAGGTGTGCTGATTATCCCATCTTTTGTGCAGTCGAGGGAGAATTCTCTCTAAATCAGTGCATCCTAATCTGATTCTTACCTTTTGCCATCCTTTACACGGGCACAAAAGGTGATACAGATCACAGAGGGGATTGGTTTTGGTAGTGTTTTACCAGCCCTCTGGACAGAAAACAATGAAAGCAAATATCATGGCAGCGATACTGAATTTTGCCTCTTGGCTGTGGGATTTCATCTCTCAGTTCTGGGTCTTAAATCGTTTTGCATTTCTCTGACATAGCAAAATGAGAGGAGTTTAAACCAGAGATAGCCCCATCCATACCAAAACTTGAACCAAGCCCAGTGCAGAAATACACAGAATGGTGCCTGTGGCTGAAGCCTGTGGAAGCCTCATCCTTCCTGATGCAGAACCAGCACTGGGAAGGAATCACCTCTTCCCTCAGGAGATCTGGGGTCCTCTTGTGCTGTTGTTCTTCCTGGTCATTTTTGTAGTGCATCAAATAACTCTGCGAGTAGCTTATTGCTGGAGCTAAGGCTTTCTGTGACCTTGGTGAGGTTCATCCTCATGTGGGCTTGTGTAAAAACAGAAATGGGTCCATATGTTCAGCCTTGCATGTGGCTGGTGCCAAGGATGGGTTTGATATTAGACTCATATCATTGTCTCCTTGGGTAGATGGAAACTTGCCAGGACTGGAGGGGAAAATGTTAGCTGATATTCATGAAAGCAAGGATATTAGTGAGTTTTCCTTCTTCCACTGAGGTTAGACACCTGGAGAACCTGAGGACTTTTCTGCTTTATTTTGTTTAATGAGCGAAGAGATGGAAAGATTGATTTTGATCTAAATGTCAGATGACAGAATTATAGCCTTGCCAATGCCTTGGGTGACCTTACATTTAAAGGAAGCATCTGCACAAGAATTGGTACTCACAACAAAGCAAGGTCTCAGGCAGAAAAACTAAAATGACTTTAACCAAGCAGTAAATGCAAAGCACAAGTATTCCTGAATCTGTTCAAGGTGCAGGATAAGGGCAGTAGATTTTCCTAATCCTCTGGCTTACATACGAATTGTTCTGCAAAGTCTGTGGGCCATGGGATGGATCATTGTCCCTGGGAGATGAAGGAGTAGTTTACAGTGGGAGATAATGGTGGTTTCTAAAGGGTTGGTCACTCATTTGGCATCTGATGGGCTGGTCTCAAGAGTCCTGGATAATCTTGGCAGTCCTGTTGTGGGAGTAAAAGAGTATGAGACATGGACATATAGGAGAGACTCCAGTGAAGGACCACAGCTCTATAACCACATTAATGTCTTTGTCTGAGGAATCTCTGGTCGACATTATCTCAGTTTCCCAGACTATGAGACAAGGATGTGCAGGTTATAGGCTCTGTGAAGTGATATTTCACTGCCTTTTGCTCCCATAAATAGGTTTTGGTGGAGGAGGAAGCCAGCAGCAACTCAGGTCTGGGTAGCAGCAGTATTCTTATCCAAAGAGTGAATCTGCAAATTCTCCACCTCTGTCCCAAGTGGGCTTGCTGGGAGCTTTGCAGAGTACCCAAAATAGCAGCACAACGTGACTGCCTCACCTTAAGTGCCACTGAAATGCCACGCAACGTTGCAGATGACCCAGCAGGGGTTAAATAATATCTGCAAGCCTGCTGATGGCTTCTGGAGAGGTCTGAACTACTGGCACCGTGTAGTGCTGCAGAATAATGGGAAATGAGTTTTGATGGGAGGGAGGGGAACAGTAAAGACAAAAATCCCTTCTAGGTCAAGAGGTTAATAAAGGCCAGGCCACTGAAGCATTGCTGATAGATGCCATGAAAAATTCACAAGCTGACATCTCAAGCCCCATTCAGATTGCAAAATGTGATCTCAGTCCTCTGAGCCCACGATGCCAGTGCTGAGCAGTAGATGCTGAGCCTCTGCAGAAGAGCGTGACTGGGTGCTGATGGTCTGGTCTGCTTCCCCTGCAGTGTTCTTCTAGGGTCTGATGATCTCTGCATCTCATTCAGTGTCATCCTGAATATGGCTGGATTTCTGATCCATTTGCTCTGAAAATGCAGAGCTGAGGCCTCACTGGGAGGTTGGTGGGAAGGTCGGGGTTATTTGGTCTCTGTGCTGGACTTGTTGAACTGTGGGCTCCACTGGAAACATGACAAATATGTGTCTCCTAAAAGATCCTAAAAATCCCCCATTCCATGTCATACAGAGCTCTTTTTGGAATAGCAGTGGCTTTGTAACTTCTTCACAGTTTTTGTCTTCATTGGGACATTTTCTTCCTTACAAAGTTGCTGAGCATGCTTCTCTTTATCATCAGCCCTGCTTGATTAGATGAATATTAACACTTAAGGTGTGTAAAAATTGTTATTTCAAGGATACATATTTAAGTCCTTGTCTTGGCTAAGCCCTGGATGATGTGGCCAATGGAAAACTGTGGCATCTCCCAACATCCCAGTCCCAAAGAGGAGAGACTGGTTGGAAGACCAGGCTAAAGGTTGACTCAGCTGTGTCTTCCTGCCTTTCTGATCCTGATTTGCCATGAGGGTTGTGTAAGCATTCTCCTCCCCCTCCAAAGCAAACAGCCCACTATCTCACTGGTGTCAGAAGGTCTGAAAGCCTGGTGTTTATACAATGTTGGAAATCCTCCAGTGAAAGGCTGGGTGATATTTCACTCCTGTAAGAACCCACTGTCTCGTGTGACCTGTAACCCCAGTGACAACAGGATGTTTTAAGCCTCATCTGGGTTAAACTTCTTTATACAAAATCAGAGAGAGAGTGAGATGAGGAGAGTTAAATGCATACATCCCTAATTGGGTTTCCAGTTTAAAGACTGTGGAAGTAAAGAGTAAAATGAAGGGTCTTCAGAGCTTAGCCTTTAGGGACCCCTTTTTTGCTCCCACAGAACAAACATAGTGGTACTGGGAGTCTCTTGTATCACATCTCTGGTCCCACCTTTTCATGTGCTCTTAGAGACACAAGCTGTTTCTACCTTTCTGAGATACAGCCCTCTCCACCATATAAAAGACATTTAATCCATACATCTCCCTTGAGTACCATTGAGCCATGGCAAAAAACCTGAAATCCAGCTGATGCTTTGGAGTCCATCAGCTGGGATTTAACACTCAGCAACACTGAAAATGTGGTGGCCTCTTGCTGGTGTGCAAGACACTAGCACTGGAGATTTTGGGTATGCTGCTTGGCAAAGGGCTAAATGGGTGGAAAGGATACAATCCAAGCCAGATGAGGTGTTTTGAGTGGTCTCCAGCCATGGTAGTTGTCATAGAATTATAAAAGCACAGAATGGTTTGGATTGAAAGGGACCTTAAGGATCATCCACTTCCAACCCCCTGCATGGGCAGGGACACCCCCCACCAGGCCAGGTTGCTCCAAGCCTCATCCAACCTGGACTTCAACACTTCCAGAGATGGGGAAGCCACAACTCCTATGGGCAACCTGTGTCTCACCACCCTCACAGGAAAGTATTTCTTCCTAATATCTAACCTAAATCTCCCCTTCTTCAATTAAAAACCCCTATGGACTATCTACTTGCAACATAAATCAGATAGATGTGAGACATCCAGCTGAAAAGTCTCCTAACACATGCTGGTTGAGTTTGGCTAATAAAAGCACACGTTGCATTACAGGACCACAGACCTCAAAGATTTTACTGCTGGAAGTAAGGAAAAAACTCGAGTATATTACATGGCAATAAATCAGACCCTGAAAGTTTTTTGGATTTAGTGGGGCAGTGAACAGTATGAACAAGGCCCAAGTATTTCCCCTTCTCCCATATGTCTTCTCCTCTCTCTTCAGCTTTTGTGGTTTGCCTGAAGAAAGTACTGAGGGAGGCTGCACATCATCACTTTTTCTGAGATAAAGAAAGTCCCCAGCTGTTGGGTTTTTTTTTCATTCTACAGACACAAAATTTACGATGACAATAAATTGATAACAGTGATATGATCTTCAGTTTATTGGTGAATACATATATGAAAATGAATCTGAAATACAGCATTCCCACTTCATACTTGTAGTTTTGTAGCCAGGCATCCAGAAACTGCAGATCCCCTTTCTGTAGAGGTGGGGATCCCTCCTACTGTCTCCATTCATGCAGAGGTGACCAGGCTTCTCATAAAGCTTTGTGGGTTTCCAAGTGATGCATAATTTTCAAATTCATTTCCTGCTTGGGTTAATAAACAGTTGATTCATCTCCTTCTTCCTAGTGATAGGCCAATTACAATGGTTCTAAATATTAGATTTTCAAGGTGAAAGGGATCATGGGCAATGAACAGGCTGCAGAGGAGGTGAATTACTTGTTTTCATCAATCTTCCCTCCGAAGCTGTGTTCATACTGAATTGGAAAGGGTTTGGACAGCAGGGTGAGAAGAGGTGTGTGGGAGGGAATCCCTTTCCTCTTCTGAGTTTTAATGTCTGAGTACCATTGAACTATTCCCACAGGCAAAGCTCTGTGCCTGTGAGCCAGAATATTTCTGACATATAATGTCTCCCCTGTGAGTTCATCACATCAAACCAGCTAAAAGACTATCCTGACACTGAGGCTGCAGGTAATCCAAGATCCTATTTTGGAGAGTTTTTTCTTTGCTCCTACTTTGCCGATATGATCAGAGGGAGGAGGGCAAAACAGAGACTGAAAGGAGCCAGGAACAACATGGTATTGGAACAAATGGGATTGTAAAGTTGCAGGGCAGTGAGGAGCACATCATGGGCACATCATGGGCACATCACATCCCTACCATACCCTGCTGAAGTTGGCTGAGCACAGATTTTGTTCCCAGGGACCAGGATCCAGACCAGAGGCACAGATCAGGACAGTGGGGACGAGCCAGGTGTTTTGACAGAGCTAAGTAATCCAGTATTACATGGAAGATACACAGCCTCAAGCATCAAAACCAGGTGGAGAAACAAAATAGTAACACAATTAAAATAGAGGTCTTTTTTGGGGGGGATTGAGGTCTTGTTTTCACTATGTTTTGCTTATTTCACTTCATGCTGTTCACAAGTATACTGAGGGCCCCAAAGGATTTGGAAGAGCATCTTCCAGTTTCCCAAGCCCAGTGATGATAAATCAATGTATCATTTATAAATGACTTTACAGTGTAGTGTGTGGTTTTTCTGATAAAACCATTACCAGAGATCATGGACATAGAGAACCAACCAGGAACCAACCATTAAAAGTAAAGAGTCAAGAAAATTGTTTCCAAATAGCTTAAGGTCTATTTGCCAAGTGCTTATAAATAATCAATACATTTAAAGAAAATCAGGATGGTTTCCAAACATTCTGCTAACCAAAATGGGACTTTATTCATAATAAATGCTATCTGTGATTAATAATTTGTCTGGAGAGAAGCCATCATATCCATCTATTTAATAGGAACTCTGGGTGATCCAAAGAATTAGAGACGTCTCAGTCTTATTTCAGTTGCTGAAAGAGTAACTGAGAAATTAAGTAAAAAACAGCCAATAAAACACCAGGGTAAGTGGAAGTTGAATGTAGCACAACTCTGGACATTTTAAGGGTAAACTCCTGCGATTTTTCATCTACATCTTCTTGAGTTGAGGCAAGAATTGTTCCTTTTGCTGACATTTCTGCATCTGAGATCATGAACAGAGGTGGGAACTTTCACTTGGTATAGACAGAGCTTAGCATATTGACACCTAATCTGTGAAGACTGCAGCACTCAAGTACAAATAATCCATTGTGTCTCTAATGTTAATAACCCCTCAGTTTCTTTGGAAATATTAAGAGCAGAGCAGCTAAAGGATGACTGGTAAATCCAATTAATCTAGATTTTTCAAGATGGTTGTGGAAAAGTGCCATGCAAGAAGCTGGTAATGGGATTTGGTGACTGTAGAGGGAGAAGGAAGGCAGAAACAGCTTCACCAAGTGGTGAAGAGGTGGGACAGAGAAAGAAGGGCTAAGAGTTCAGTTCTCAGCATGGGAAGAGGTTAATAGCAAGGTCTGCACAGAATCAGGTTCATGAAGACTACCGAGGAATAAAAACAGCTCTAGAAAGGCCTAATAAACCTCAAAAACGGCCAACATGAATTCAGTATAGCCAAGCCAATGTCAGTGCTGCTCAAGAGGGGCTGCTTTGTACATGCAGGTAATTTTTGCATCTATTTGAACACTCCAGACCTTGGGACATCATTGCCAACAGCTGAAAGATGAGATCCGTGCAGTCCGCAGCAGGGGCTTGCAGTGGTGAAAAGGCTGCTCAGCTGAGTTAAGGAATGGGGGGAGGAAGCTGTGCCTAATAATAATGATGTAGCTAATAATAACTTGATGAACTAATGCTTCATCTATACCACCTGCTGTATTCAGTCCTGCTCACCCTTTTGTTTGTAGCTCAAATAGGAACAAAATGAGTGATCAGCAGCATGCGGTTCCCCTGTATGGTGAGAAGGGGAAGGGATGGGGTTTAATTCATACAGAAAGAAGATGAAAAAGTTAGAACTGATGTGTTTTACAGGTTTAATGCTCATAGGAAAGAGTTAGTCTGCCACTCTCCTTTTTTTTTTTTTTTTTTTTCTTTTTTTGTTTTTTTAATCCTTTATGTGAACTGATGAGTACAGAGATGTACAAAGAAAGCTAAAGGCTCTTTGTTTCGGAGAGGAGTGCTCAGAGGCTGCATGAGAACTATTTTCAGTTTGCAAATCTTGGTGGGGGAAGTATTTCTTGGAGGCAGCTGTAAATTTTTGTAGTATATGCACATATATATATATATATATAGTTATTTTTTTTTTTTTAGTGAAGGATCTAGTACTTTGAGGATGTAGTGCTTTAGTACTCTAAAGGAAATAAAATATCCTTGGCTGAGAACATTGCAGGTGCATACTGGTGTCAAACTGGGAATGGAAAGGGATACCATAAAAATATCACTCTGTTCACAAGTGCTGCTACAGACAAAATCTTTTGCAGACAACAATTGTAACGTGGGTCATCTCCTTCCAAATGGCACATGGATCAGGTTTTATGGAAGTTTTGGGCTCTAGGTCAGGCTGTGCCCAGTGTGTGGTGTGCTGGACCACTCTGAAAGAACTTGGGAAGGGGTTGAAGGCTTTGTCTATGCATGACTGGGAGAGACTCAGCAATTTTGATTCATTCTTAGGCTCTGTTTTTGAGGTCATTTGAACCCAAGGAATGAAACACTGGCAGACCTGTTCATCACAGCTCTTGGGCAGCAAAGCTCCAAATCAGTTTTACTAGAATCATAGAATGGTTTGGGTTGGAATGGAACTTTAAGATCATCTAGTTCCTACCCCTTGCCATGGGCAGTGGCACCTTCCACTACTAGACCAGGTTGCTCCAAGCCCCATCCAACCTGGCCTTGAACACTTCCAGGGATGAAGCATCCACAGCTTCTCTGGGCAGCCTGTGCCAGTGTCTCACCTTCCTCTCATTAAAGAATTTCTTCCTATTCTATAACCTAAAACCACCCTCTTTCAGCTTGAAACAGTTAGTCCTCATCCTATCACTCCATGTTTTTGTAAGAAGTCCCTCCCCAGCTTTCAGTTTTCCTGTACCCCTTCAGGTATTGGAAGGTGCTCTAAGGTTCCCTGTAGCCTTCTCTTCTCCAGGCTGAACAACCCCAGCTCGCTCAGCCTCACTCCATAGCAAAGGTTCTCCAGCTCTCTGATCATCTTCATGGCCTCTTGCTTCAACAGCTCCATGTCTTTCTTGTGTTGGGAGCCTCAGAACCAGATACAGTACTGCAGGTGAGGTCTTCGAGACCTCATGTTCGTGAAGGGGTTCCAAGTGAAATCCCTCCAAAGATGAAGAGTGCCTTGAGAAATCTCCTGTAACCCACCAGCCCTGGGTGTGCTGACACAGCCCGAGATGCTGCTGGCATGGGAGGGACACCAAGCTCCAGGCAGCTGTAAGATGGACATGACTGTGAGTGAGATGTCAGTACCCTGTGCCAGGGATGGGGACGGGCTGCTTGAGGGATGAACATGTTCTGTTTATTCTTTTTTTCCTGAAGCACTGGATGTGCATCATAAGATGTGAACACCAGAGGCACCTGGGATGTCTGTTTTGCCCATAATGGTGTTTGCTGCCCCAGCCTTTTGCTAATTGGAGTCCTCCCGCTGATTCTGAGAAGTCATCTGCTGTCCTCTTGGCTCATATCCTTTCTCTGCAGGGCTGTTGCTAATGCTGTCAACTGAGAAAGTAGGAAATAGGATGAGGAAGGTCCAGTTGGATCCTAAACAAGTGCTTAAGACACTGATCAAATGTGACACAGAGATCATGTCTCCCCTTTGCTTGAGAAGGCAGGGAAGTTCTTCATCCTTCAATTACCACCAAAGAGCTGAGGCACAGAAAATGTCCTGGCCACACCATGAAGAAATTAAATGCCAGCAACTGACTGACTTTCCTGCCTCCCAGCTCTGGGTGTAAAGCAGGAACTTGACCATCAGGGCTGGCTTCTCCCCTCCTGCCTGTTTGTCACTCTGCCTCATTGCATCATGCCAGCATTTACACCTGTGCAATGGGCAGGGCAGGTTTTACTGGGGTGCTCTGTGGGGAAGGAG
Organism: Heliangelus exortis; assembly: GCF_036169615.1. Taxonomy (NCBI): domain Eukaryota; kingdom Metazoa; phylum Chordata; class Aves; order Apodiformes; family Trochilidae; genus Heliangelus; species Heliangelus exortis. The sequence continues at coordinate 146,046,144 of NC_092423.1, read as the reverse complement.
CCTCACTTCAAGGCTATTACACAAATTCATAACAGCAATGTGCTAGAAATAGTAATTTCTAAAATGAACCAAACACCTTATTTTCTTTCCAATAGATAAATCTCTTACTGCTGAGCCTTAGTAATGATAGGGACTTTCTAATGTCCCTACACTATATTTTTAAAAGGCATGGGCCTCTCCTTTTACTAAATCCCCTTTGGAAATGTTCTGTTAGATCTGAAAACCTTAGGAAAAAAAAATAGAAGGGTCTGGCTGAAAGCACTCAGTGCTGTTCAGCCCTAATCACATCGAGATGGATTTTGTGTGCATATTTTACATGTTTGTTGGGATGTGTGGCTCAGACCCCTCCCTAGACATGCACTGACTTGATAAGTCTTAATGGCCATTTCAGTGATTTATGGATGATAGGCCATGGGAAGATGGGGCATTTTGAAACTGCACCTTTCAGTCCAGGCTCCTGCACCTTTGGGGTCTTTCTGAGGCAGCCACAGGAACAAGCCAGGAAGCACTGATTTTTGTATTCATTGTAGAGCATCCCAGAAACACCTTGATCAGGGACTTTGATCATACCCTTGGTCTGCGAACAGCTCAAAACTGCAGGAAGTTGAGTAAAGTAAAAAAACCAGCGGAGGTACAGTTCAAATACATTGCCCCAGATTTTTTTGGTAACTGGGGATAGAGCCACTGAGGGTCAGCTGACTTAGCCTAGAAGTAGATGCATGAGCATCATCTGTCCTGGAGGCACTGTGTGGATTTAGTGGAGGGACACCAGGAGGCATCTGGCTGGAGATGTCTGCCTTGAGGTGCTTAAACTCTGAGAGTGAACATAAATGAGCCACGATGGAGACACAGGGGCAGTTACACACATGCAACATGTGCTCATGCCCTCACAGCCAGGAACATGCTTTCAACTAAAGTCAATCTTTCCTTACTGTCCCTCTACTCTTTTCTCCTGCCAATCTGGTTGTAAAAAAGCACAGCTTGTTTCCTTAGAGCTGCACCAAGGGAAGACCAAGGGAGGAAAGTGGATATCATCAGGGCTCGAAATGCCCAGGATAAAACACAGATGCTTGTGGCTCTGAAGATGGTATGGTAACAGCATGGCCTAAATTCCTGTGTGCACCAACGTGGCAGCTGCCCCAATGCTTGGGGAGGCCTGATTTCATGCTATTTCCCACTGATGTGCCCACAGGGCAAGTTCTTGAGTGCTGCAGTTGGGAACACTCAGTCCCATCTTTAGGAAGACAGAGTTAGACTCAGGAGTTCCTAGTGCTTGTACCCATACCTTTCCCATTGGATGCCCTGACCACCTGGCACAGTAATTATTTTAAGAACTTATTTTTGGTTAAGTCAGAAGTAAGAAGGTGTGCAATTAACCTTTATCCCTTTCAGGAATGTGTTTCACCAGGAACTGAGAGCCTGTCCCAATGTGCAGTGCCATAAGCCCATTGCCAAGGCTGCAGACTTCCTGCTCTTGCAGCATGGTTGCACTAAATACCCAGCATGAGCAACTGATTGTGCTTTTGTCTTCTCAGTTTTCAAGTTTTTCTTCTCAGTTGACCCATGGGTAGCAGTGAGATCTTTACATGGGGATGTAGCATTAGATTTTGTCTTGCTCTATGTTCACACTTGCATGAAGATTATGTAGGTAGGAGGGATATGGCCTCATGTTACAGACCCAGAAATGTGAGTTTGAGCTTCCCTTTATGTCCCTACTGAAGGTTAAGCATCTTTCATGGTGGTGTGAAGAAAAAGTCCCTCCTCTGAAGAGCTGATGGACAGCATTCAGAACAAGAGGAGCAAGGGAAATGAATATCCAGAGCTGCTGCTGAATCTCCAAGCTCAGGGGAACTTACTGCCATTCTAGCCTGTCCAGTGTTGGGCGGATGTCTTGGTCATCTTGGGTCACTGGAACTGGGAGCCATTGGTAAATAAGCTATAGAAAAGTGAAAGGAAGCTTAAGAAAATCATAATACTATGTTTAAAGGTAGGGAAGCTTGTGGTGAAGTCTCTTGGTGTGGTTGACATTTTTTTTTAACATATTCCTTTACTTAGCCTTCTAGAATTATGGGTGCTGGAGAGATGACCTGGGGTGTATATGGCAGCAGAAAAGTGGATGAATGAAGGCAGGCAGGGAGGAGCTTGTGGTTGGGATCATGGAGATCTGGAACTGGATTTGCCTTTGGAGATGCTGTCAGATGGAACTGCCCCCTTCAGCATTTGTGTATCAGGATTTATTCCCCTTATCCTTTAGGATAAACCAGCTGATTTTGTAGCAGTTTGCTGCAGTTAAACAACAGCTGCTCTTTTGTTTTCAATTTGCTGCTCCTTCATTTTCATTTACTTCTCTGTGCTGTGGAGTGTGCAGACACTCCATCCCTGTTCTTCTCTGTTCTTCTCTGTTCTTCATCCCTGTTCATTCCCTGTCCTCTTGCAACTCTGCTGGAGGATTGCACTTCCTGGGGTTCTTGTGGGTTCTCCACCTGGGCCTTCTCTCTTCCTGCTCTCACCCTGCCTGTGATGAAGAGAAACTTCAACTATGTAGAGTTAGTGGGATACTTTGACTAAAAATTACCCTCTACCTGAGGAAGACCCAAAAGTGGCCCCATAGGATGCAAGAGACAATTACACTCCTGATGAAAGTCGTGGATTAAGTATTGCTGGGGGCTTAGAATTGCAGAAGGCAGACATCTGCTGACACATTCTTCCTATCCCATCCTCCAGCATTTGTCCTATACATGCTCTCTTACAGACCACTGTTCTTCAGACTTTATATAGAGTGCTGTAATGTATTGAAATTAGGTTTAGATTAGAATCCTCCCACCTGGAAACCCAGGTGCTTTACTTACCATGAGTTGAGCTCACCAGAGCTTGTAGACAACCATAAAGCATCTGTGAACATCCTTAAATAGCTGTTCTGCTCCTTTGAAATCAACTACCTAACTTCCAGAGCAAGTGATAGGTGTTGCTGTGCACAGCTCTCTCCTTCCCTGGGTGTGAGTTGTCCAGTTCTTTGGTTGCAGAGCGTGGACCAGGGCAGAGAGTGGCAGTTTTTGTGTTACATACTTGTGTCTGGTCAAATGTTCCTTCTCTATTTAGTGGAAGGTGTAACTGGGTAAGAGAGAAGAAATGTCATATTGGAGAAAAAAAATAAAATAGAAGGAAACAATCTTCAGAGGATTTAAAAACTAATAATAATCAGTGCTAGTCTCTTGGAGATGTCCTCATAGGATGGTGGAAGGGTTACATCACAATTTATCAGTGTTCTTGTAATCATCAGTGTTACCCTAATGGCTCTCCAGCTCATCACAGGGGCATCATTTCCCCAGATGTGAAGTAGACCAGTTATTTTAAAGAGCACCCTGAAACCTAAGATGTGTCTTCATCTGGTGTGGAATGTCAGATCTGCATGACCTCAGCAGAGCTGAAGGTTTATTCCAGGTTTATTGTCTGATTGCCATAAGATGCCCCACACTTTGGTTCAAGGTGGCTGAGTACAGAGCTCTGAGTACAGAGATTTTAGGGAAAGCAGAAATAATACAAAAAGCACTCACCATGGTTGGCATCTTCCAGGATGGTGGGATTAAGCCAGCAAATGCTCATGAACAGAGTGGCAGGCCCTGGCTGTAGCTTTCCCCTTACTTTACATGGTGCAGTTCCTCCCAAGGAGCCTCCTGAGCCCTGGGGTCAATGCTGGTTCTGAGGAGGAAAAGCTGCTGGGGAAGGGGCTGGTTGCCTGGTGTCCTGGAGGCTAATTGCAATAATTTCCCAGCCTGGGGAAAAAGGGGGGAAAAGACAAATAGGGAAAGAATGATGGGATTTTGCTTGGCAGCCTGAGCAGGTGAATAGTTGGAATTTATTGTGAAATGGAGGCCTAACCCAGTGGCCTTTGAAATCAATAGAAAACCTCTGACTGGTTTCTGTGTCTCTTCCTTCTAAGCAAGAGGTAGATCATGGGAAGAGGAAAGGAAAATGATAACAAGCATTAGACCTGCAGAATGCACATTTATCCTGGGCTCTTCAGAGATGCAATTACCTGTCTAGGCTCATGGAGAGACAAAATAATGATGTTTGCCTTAAGGGAAATTATTAAAAAAAAAATCACAACCAAAAGCAAATAATGCATTCGGGGAAATTGGATGGAGTTGTCTGTAAAGGATGAGGATTAAATGCTTGGCTTTGCCTGTTGCACTCCTGCTCAAACCTGAATTTAGAAGCAATGGAAAATAGTGCAAGGAGCAGAGGAGCCAGCTCCAGTTCTACAAATTGATGCTGGTGATCATTAGGTAAAAGAGAAAGGACACTAAATGGAAAACAAGCAATAACTTCCTATTGTGGAGCCAAAAAACTGAAAAGTTCTATTAGAGAGTACAAGAGGGATCAAATCCAAGTGGGCAATAAATTGAGGGCATACAGGTTGTCTTGGGAGGCTTCAGTCTACCTGTCAACCATCTTATGCAGGGAACATCCTATAACTACACCGGAAAATCAATGCCATCTGTGATATTCACCAAGGGTGTTGCTTTGTATATTTATACCTGAACAATGCCTGGTTCCTTTGGTCATGGGCACTATAGAAACCTTTCATATGGACTCTTTGACTCTTTGTAATATGGTGGGGAGAGAGAGTAGTCTGAGAGGGGGTCTTTGCCAAGTGGATTGCCTCTAGAGACATCCCTACAAGAACTAATGGGTTTTCACTGGAGGCCTTTGATTCATGTGTTGAATTTATACTTTTTAAGAGAAATAAAATGAGCTTTGAACACCTGACCTCTGCAGCTAATGTCTTTGGTGGCATATAGCTAGACATGGGCTTTGATACTTAAAGAAACCTGAGTAAATAGTCTGGATTTTACATTCAGTGAGGCCCATGAGGCATTTAAACATGTATCTGCTTTTAAGCAGCTAAAGCCATGATACAGGTGATATTAATAACCTTAAACTGGGGTGAGACTCAAGGCATCAAAGAGTCATGGAGGTCTGAAGGGATCTCTGGAGATCATCTTGTCCCCAGCTCAAGCAGTGTCAGCCAGAGGGGGTTTGCTGAGGGCCACATCCAGCTGGGGGTTGGATGTCTGCAAGGAAGGAAGTTCCACAACCTCTTTGAAGAGTCTGCTCAATTGTTGGCCACTCTCACTGTAAATAAGTCCTTTATATTTCAATGACATTTTCTCTGTGTCACCATTGTCCTGTCAGTGAGTAACACAGAGAAGAGTCTCTTTTCTTTACATTTTTCTCTCAGATATTTGTAAAAGGCATAAAGCCTTCTCTTCTCTAGGCTGAACAGTCCCAGATCTCAACCTCTTCTCATGTGGCAGATACTTCCATGCCTTAAACATCTTCATGGCCCTTTCCTGGACTTCCTCCAGTATGTCCAGGTCTCTCTTATACTGGGGAGCCCAGCACTGGATGCCTTGGCTACAAGTGCTGTCTTTTGAAGAGCATCCACATTGCCCATCAGAAAATGACCAAGGCAGACATAAAGATCTGGATCTTTATGTCTCAGCTTTCTGCTCTGACAGCAAGGACACGTTTTCTAGCCAGCTTGGAGATGGTTCCTTTCTCTGGCTTCTCTTCCTCACTGTAACGAAAGCCTGGTTGGACTGATTATCAGAAGTGGAGATGTTGGTGAGTCACTGTCTTGTAGAGTGATGCAGTTTTGTGTGGAGTGCTGCACTGATCTGCCTACCCATCCTGGGGAAGATATATTTATGGTGCACTCCAAAGTGATATTGTCATATCCTTTTCTAGCCCACAATCCCTCTGATGCCTGCTCACTACAAGAACTTTCTTTTTTTTTGCCCAATATGTTAAATAATATTATAGTGTATTGAGATGCAAGAGAGCAGTATTTTCTTAGGATATTAGATATTGTTTTAGGATTAGATATTGTTATTAGATATTAGATTAGATATTAGATAATAAGATACTGTTATTAGATATTGTTAGGATTTTTTATCACCAAATTCCTACTTGGAGCAAACTGGAAGTGTCTGATCAGTCACTCAGAGCCCAACAGACTAGTCCTAGCCTTGACATCCTCCCTTCTTTCCAAGCACCAGCTTGTGAGTATCACAAGGTTACCCAAGGTAAATGTGGAAAACATATTGGTGTTAACAGCTGCTCCTGGTGCTGGCTCCTTCAGTCTCAGGGAGAGTTCAGAGGTAATAGATTTGTCTCAGTGAAACATTTCTCCTGCTTGGTAAGTCGTGCTTCACTAATCTACTCATCTACCACAAGGCTATTTTCAGTTTTTTGCCTATTCCAAAAAAGAGAGCACATTTCCCCACTCCTCTCCAGATTCCTTGATCCCTCCTGGGAGGACTTGAGGGGCTGGTGGATGCATCTGATGCTTGCAGGGAATTTTGGGTGCTTTGCCATCTTCTCCTTCAGTGGAGTGTAATCTATTGAGGGTGTCTATGGCACACAGAGCTTGCCAGCCATGGGTTTCTCCTTGCCTGTTGCAAGCTTGAAGGTGATCAAGTCATATTTAATTTTAATATAAAATTAGAATGTGTTTGGAGGCAAACTCAGTGTGTTTCCTGGCAGGGGACCTGCACTGCCCTTGGCACTGCTAAGTTTCTATTGCTAAGTGCCAGTGATACAGTGGTACCTTCCCTGCTTCAGAAGAAATCCAACATCTCACTTCCTACAGGCAGTTGGTGGATGCACAGTGGGGATGTTCCTTTCAACTCCTGAAATATAAATTTTCTTTGTTTTGCCTCATGTCCTCCTTCGGTCAGTAAGGAGAGGCTATTCAGACTAATACCCAAAAAATTAACACAGAGGGGCAGCAATATAAATGGTTAATAAGAAGGGCAGGGCAATGCAGAGATACAGAGACGACAGGGAGAAGAAATGGGATTATCCAGGACAAGATGTTTGGGTTTGCTGCAGGGGGATGAGACACTGGTGGTGGTGGCAAAGGGAGATGGCCAGAGATGTGCCTCTTTTTTTCTGAATGATATTTTCAGAAATACAGATTAAATGTGGGCTACTGTCAAGCAATACAATGAGGACAGTGAAGTGCATGTGTTAAGCTGAGCAGCTCTGCAGCCAGGCACCTGATGAAAAGATTGATGGGTTATTTATTGCAGATGATACGAGAGGGGAAGGAATCTGGCTCATCAGGGGCCAGGGAAATTAAATGTTACTCTCCTGTCATGGTAGGTGCTGAAATCAGTCTGTTACCTCCTGTTACCTCCTTTGATGAGTATGCAAAGTGGCTCAGTGGATGAGGCCAGCTTTTTAGGGTTGTAGCTGACTTATTTGAAGGGCAACAATAATAATTCTGGTTAGGAATTTCAGAACATTAAATGTTTTCAGCATAGATCAAGAAAGATGACATATCTGCCAGGTAAAATACTGATTACCCAATTATGGAGGTGTTTTTACAAAGACTTTCTTTGAACCATCAAATAATGGTACTACTAGCAGCATGGCACTGAGGCAGCTCTGCCTTTTTTTTTTTTTTTTTTTCCTTTTTTTTTTCTTTTTCTTTTTTTTTTTTGTGCAAAATTTTGCCTTCCATAGGTTTTAGGAGAGATCATCCAGTTTACAGGGCCTGACCCTGTTTCCATGACATGTAATTCTGTGCTGTTATGTGAATACTGTGTCTCTGCTTCCCTGTAGACATGTAACAACATTTATCAAAGTCAAAAAACACATGTTGGGAAAGTGTTAGCCAGGGCAAATTTAGTGCTGTACTTAGCCTCCAGTCAATGATACTTCTCTCCAAACCCTTCTTAGATCTTTAAGCCTGACTGTGATAAGAGTTCTGTACACACAGTGTGACTGATTTAGTTCGCTGAACTTTTCTTAAAGCAGGAAAAAAGATATTTCCTGCTTTGAAAAGAGGAGTGATTTCTGTTGGCATCTCTTGGTCACAACTGATGGGTATTAATTCAAAGTACACCATGCTCTAACACCTACCAAACCCCAGGCACCCTAGAGGGCCTTGGTTTATGCCCATAGCCTTTGGGGGCTGTTGCTATACAACTGAGAAATAGTGATGGCATATAGTCCTTGGCCCTCTGTGGTTGTTAATACCAACATTTGGCAGGTTTTGGCAAGAGTGCTGAGCACTGAGGATTGCCCCATGGCTGTCCTTGATGTGTTATGTGGTGCAGATCATCAGGTAGAGCTGGAGAGAGGTGAATGATGCTTTTCCTGTGGAGGGAAAGTCTAGAAATCCCAATCTACCCATGATACCATACAGCTAAGTTTTTGGGGGACTTTATGTGCAAACTGGTTGCTTTTTACTGGGGAGACATTCATTCTACTGTAGAGAACCTGGTGGCTGGTACCTGACAGTGGGGTTCATTCCATTTGATCTAGAAAACCATTATTTATATATCAGCAAAGATTAAGGAATTGGGTTTATTCCTACTGAGATGGCTGTGAGGTTACCAAGCAAAGAGCACTCAGCATCACAAAGTGATTTGGTAAAGCTGAACAAGATCAGCAGTCACTGAGAGCAGCTTAAAAACCAGCATGGAAGAGGCAATCAGAATGCAAGCTGAGAGCTGGGACATGTTGCTTTGTGCAAGAGACAGTCATGTGGAGTCAGGCCATGGGCAAAAAGCAAGAATAACCAGCTTAGCAGACAATTAGGCTGTGGCTGAGCAGAAGGAGATGGTTGTGTGATTAAAACACCAGCAGAGCTCTCAGGTTGTGGTTCTGCTCCTGACTGCCACAGGCTCCTTTGGTTGCTATTGATGCTTTCCCAACACAGAATCATAGAATCATCCGGGTTGGAAAGGACCTCTGAGATCATCAAGTCCAACCCTTGATCCACTCCCGCTGCAGTTCCCAGCCCATGGCACTGAGTGCCACATCCAGGCTCTTTTGAAATATCTCCAGGGATGGAGAATCCACCCCTTCCCTGGGCAGCCCATTCCAATGCCTGATCACCCTCTCTAGAAAGAATTTCTTCCTAATATTCAACCTAAACCTCCCCTGACAGAGCTTAAGTCCATCCCCTCTTGTCTTACTGGTAGTTACTTGGGAGAAGAGCCCAACCCCCCCTGGCTCCAACCTCCTTTCAGGGAGTTGTAGAGAGTGATGAGGTCTCCCCTGAGCCTCCTCTTCTCCAGGCTGAACACCCCCAGCTCCCTCAGCCCTTCCTCACAGGACTTGTGCTGGATCCCTTCACAGCCTCCTTGCTCTTCTCTGGACCTGCTCCAGCACCTCAATCTCCTTCCTGAGCTGAGGGGCCCAGAACTGGACACAGGACTCAAGCTGTGGCCTCCCCAGGGCTGAGCACAGGGGCAGAATCCCTTCCCTGGACCTGCTGGCCACACTGTTCCTGATCCAGGCCAGGATGCCATTGGCCTTCTTGGCCACCTGGGCACACTGCTGGCTCATGTTCAGCTTCCTGTCAATCCAGACTCCCAGGTCCCTTTCTGCCTGGCTGCTCTCAGCCACTCTGTGCACAGCCTGGAGCTCCCCATGGGGTTGTTGTGGCCAAAGTGCAGGACCCGGCACTTGGCCTTGTTGAACCTCATCCCGTTGGAATCAGCCCAACTCTCCAGTCTGTCCAGGTCCCTCTGCAGAGCCCTCCTGCCTTCCAGCTGATCCACACTCCCCCCCAGCTTGGTGTTGTCTGTGATTTTGCTAATTGTGGACTCAATCCCCTCATCTAAATCACAGATGAAGATATTAAACAGAACTGGGCCCAACACTGATCCCTGGGGGACACCAATTGGATCAGCACCGTTCAGCACCACTCTCTGGGGGCCTCCAGGCAGTTCCTAACCCAGCACAGAGTGCTCCTGTCTGAGCCCTGGGCTGACAGCTTTTCCAGGAGAATCCCATGGGAGAGGGTGTCAGAGACTTTGCTGAAGTCCAGGTAGACTCCATCCACAGCCTTCCCCTCATCCCCCAGGCAGTCACCTGAGGACAAAAGGAGATCAGGTTTGTCAGACAGGACCTGCCCTTCCTAACCCCGTGCTGGCTGGGTCTGATCCCTTGTCCATCCTGTAGGTGCTGTGTGATTGTCCCCAGGATGATCTGCTCCATAACCCTGCCAGGCACTGAGGTCAGGCTGGCCTGGAGTTTCCTGGGTCCTCCTTTCATCCCTTTTTGTGTATTGGTGTGACATTCCCCAACATCCAATCATCTGGGACCTCCCCACACAGCTTCCCAACACACCCCCTTTCCAACACAGCTTTGTTTCTGCTTTAGAGCTGCTGAAGTATGGGGGTGGCCAAATGGGGAGTGGAATATTTTGCTGAAGACTTTGAGCTTATTGCAGAGACAGTCAGGTCTTGGTTGAGAGAGGGATGCTGGTGGTAAGGCTGGTTCCTACAGTATACAAAGCCATATATGTAATAGGTGTAGCAGTAAAGCTGTCATTCTTGCCTCTGCCTATCACAGACTTAAAAGAGCTTTTTAGGAGGTAGGGCCATAGCTGTACCCTCTCCTTCTCCTGATCTCTCCTGATCTCCCTTGCTGGAAATGGAGGGAAGATGAGGGGAGCTGCAGCAAGGACTCCAGCAGGCTAAAGCAAAAGCTAAGACTGTCTGATTTATAGCAAAAAATATTGTAAAAGAAGGAGTTGGTGGCCTGTTGGGTTGAGAAAACTGCTCACTGGAATTATCTAGCAGAATGGTGGCCCCTTTAAAAAGCATGTCCAGAGAAAGGCAGCCAAGCTGGTGAGGGGTCTGGAGCACAAATCTTATCAAGAGCAGCTGAGGGAACTGGGGCTGTTTAGCCTGGAGAAGAGGCTGAGAGGAGACCTAGCTCTCTACAGCTACCTGAAAGGAGGTTGTAGTGAGGTGGGGGTTGGTCTCTTCTCCCAAGGAAAAAGCAATTCGAGAAGAGGAAATGGCCTCAAGTTGTGCAAGGGGTGGTTTAGCTTGGATATTAGGAAAAAATTCTTCAATTAAAGGTTTCTCAGGGACTGGAAGAGTCTGTCCAGGGCTGTGGTGGACTCACCATCCCTGGAGGTATTTAGAAGCTGTGTAGATATGGTGCTGAGGGACATGGTTTAGTGGGGGTCTTGGCAGTGTGCTAGGTGTGCTTGGGCTTTACAATCTTAAGAATCTTTTCCAACCAAACTGATTCAATGAATCTATAAATACCTCTGGTGTGTGGCAGACCCATACTGGGAAAATAGATCAATTACCTTCTCAAAAGGAAGCACTTGCCAGTAGGGCTCATGCCAAAGTGTCTGAGTCAGTGTTCTGCATTTGGGGAGTTTCTGGGTTTTCCAGCACATCCCTGGTGCCAGTAGAGCCCAGGGTCACAGGAGCTGGCACTGATCTTTGGAGCTGGCCAGTCTTCTGCCACAGCTCATCAGCATTGTGGAGAGGATGAAACCTTTCTCACAAAGACCTAAGAAAATTCAGAGTGACTCATGGTTGTCTCCTGCACAGAGAAATCTCTCTAGGAGCACAGAGTTTTCTCTGGAAAGGGGAAGGGAAAAGGGAGGGACAGATGGGGGAGAAAGTGGCAAGTGGGAGAAAAGAAATAGGACAACTACAGGACAGACTGGGAGCCAGTGGTGGCAAAACTTGGTAGCCAAAACATGTCAGGAGGAAGCAGAGATCATGACCAGCCATGAAAACATACCTGGGATCCCTTGTCAGTCATTTCTCTGTGCAAGGACAAGTAGGAGGTTCACTGACTTCATGCCATCCCAGGAGCCTCCAAATGAGCATCATCAGCTGTAGCAGGCCATAGCCTGAGCTTCCCTACCCTGAGTCAATCTTTATAGCTAAAACATAAGAAAATGCAAGGAGCATTGTCCCTAATCTGTCTACAAGCTCTGGTGACAGGAGGACTGGGAGGTGACACCCCATGGCATAGCCACCACTGGGGAGGAGTGTGCATGTCCTCAGCCCTGGTCTGCATCAGTTGTTTCCTAGTGGTTCTCCTTCCCACAGATGCACCAGAGAAGATCTGCTGGATAAACTGAATATTGTTTTTTGGTTTTGTATTTTTTTTTGACTACAAAAGCCACTGTAATAGTAATTGTGGCCAAAAATAATAATTAAAAAAAAGTTTTCTGGAAACCAGTTACCTAAAATCCAGCCTCTGGCTGGGTAAGGTCCTGCAGGTTCCAGTGTAGCATTTGCATTGTCTGATGGATTTCTTGGTTGGGGATTGCTCTCTCCTCATTTTAATTGCAGCCACTTCAAACAAATGCAGCAAGCAGCACCCTTTAAAAACAAGCTTGGCAGCTCTTCCCTGAGGCACCTTTCAAATACAGACAATGAGGCTGTTGATATTGCCATCTTCTTACATCCAGAGATCAAAAAATAAGATTCATGCTTAAGTGGATTATGTAGTTTTGCTCAGTGGTTTCATGTGGAGAGCAGAGACCAGGAGACAAAATTTAGAGTTCCCAACACTGCCTGTTGGCAATGTCCAGGCCCTTCTGCAGTGTATGGCATGGCCACCTGTTTTAATATTTAGTAGAAATCTGGGGCTTTCATGGAACACGCCCTCCTAGGAATCTGTCCTGGATCCTTCCCACAGAGCTGGATTTCTTCCCTGTCATTTCTTTCTGATTTTTAAAAGATGCTTGAGTCTTTACATCTGCAGAATCCAACTGGAAAGATGTGAAAGAGCTTAGAGATTGTACAAGAGTGTGAATTCTCCTGGACTTTTTCCATGACCTCCAGAGATGCTGTAGGTGCTAGGAAATGAGTAGATGGCTTCATGCCATGACCTAAAACATGCAACACTTCCCGTAAAACAGAAGAAGAGACTGAACATGTTGTCCCTATTAACAAAGGAGAGGCCTCTACTCATGGCTTCAGTAAGGACAAATATTCAGATGTTGTTATACTATTACCAAAAAAAAAAAAAAAAAAAAAAAAAAAAAATTAGCATGAAATGCACAAAGAGCAGTGGGAAGGCAAACACTAATGGAGGGTTAAATCTGGAGAGTTTGTCCAAGGGATGAGTAAACAGGCTTGTGCTACCTACCTACAAAAGTTTCATGGATTTTTAAAAAACAAAGAAAGAGGGGAATGATTTAGCTTAGTCAAAGGGAAATAACACGTAGCAGTGATGGGGGAAAATCATGGAAGGTTAAAATCCAGGTTGAGTACAGTAAAAATTTGCAGTTAGATGTTAGTTTAGAGAATAACCTCCCATGGAGATACGTGGCACTTGGTTGGCATTTTGTAACAAGGAAAGTTCACAGAAGGGATGTGAAGGCCAGTGGGCATCTGGGGAAAGGATTTGGTGTCTGAACAGGTCTTGTTGAGAACTGAATGCATGTGAAGCCTCATTGTGAGGACCCGTGAGTATTTTGCTTATAAATAATAACAGAAGAACTGGGAGAATCTCAGTGGGATGGATTCCCAAGCAGCCACCCCAAGGAAGGCTCTTATGGGAAAAATCACAAATCAGAGGGTTTATTGAAACATTTTTATGTCCAGTGCTTGCTGTTCAGAGATCTCACAACCATTTTCACTTATTGATGGACAGACACCACTATTCCAAATTTACAAAGGCAGTAAAGAGAAGACTTGGAATGCCAAAACTCTCTGCAGTCATTTAGTTGTTTGACAGCTGGCCTGAAAAGAAGTTATTATTTCTTATCATTTAGGCTTTTCTCTGAAGCATGCCATCTCTGAAGCTCCTATCTTTTTTTTTTTTATTTTCCATTTTCCACTGGTACTTTTACCTGCTGTACCAAAGTGCTGCTGGGAAGCTGTCTCTTTGAGGGGGGGGGGGTATCTTCTACTGAATCACAAGAAAGATTGTACCTGTCAGATTTCCAGCATAACTTTTGAGACCTCTTGAAATGCTTTTTAAAGATATTTGAAGCTGCAGAGGGTTCTCCAGACCCAAAGGAAATGATGTCCGAGGTCCTTTCAGCAATCAGACTGGCAATTTCATCCAGGAAACAGCAGTTTTTTTGACTCAGTAATGTGCCTATTGTAATGCCCAGTGTCAAGGAGCTGCCTTACTCAATTTTTACAGAAAGCCACAAAGTTCATACGTTCATTCATTTGTTTTTCATCCTGCACTGAGCAGGAGGCTGCCAACAGCTGTTGTACCAGGATCCAGGGAGGAAGAAAGTGGCAGCAAACCAGGGGTTACAAATAGGATTCTCCTCCAGTTGGAAGTGTAGAATTTCCAGGTGAACAACTCTGACTTAAACACACCTGTAATTGCTAAGGAGCTGATTTCTAGCTGAGAAGCTGCTCTAGTGAAAAGCTCTGAAGAAATGTCCAGAGAACCAAAACCTTTTAAAGTCTGCAAATTTGGGAGCAAATTGTGAATTTGTCCTGAGACAGAGAAGTCCAGTAGTGACAAGAACCATTACATTTTCTTTTCTCTCCTTGATCATTTGATTTTCCTGTTTATTCTTAACATCACATACAAGACAGGGTCATTTTCCCAATCTTTTTAAAGCCCTAGGGTCTAGTTCTTCTCATTCTTCACTCCATATTTATTTAATACATGCAAGCAGAAGCTGGCTGATAAAACATACTACTGAACTGAACGAGGCCATTAGAGGATAAAATGGGTTTATTTTTCTCTTTAATCACAATTCAGATAAGTAGGCAATGATTCCTGGAGGATTTTGTATTGAGATCATGAAGGAAGAACTTCTTTACTATTAGTGTGGTGAGACACTGGCACAGGTTGCCCAGAGAAACTGTGGCTGCCCCATCCCTGGAAGTGTTTCAGGTTGGATGGGGCTTGGAGAAACCTGGTCTAGAGGGAGATGTTCCTGTGCATGGCAGATGGGTTGGAACTGGATGGTCTTCATAGGTTCCTTGCAACCCAAACCATTGTATGATTCTGTGGTTCTATAACTTTCAGGCAGCTCTCCTTACATGGTTGCCCTCGAAGCTTCAGCCTTGGTCCTAATCTGTCATGTTCATAGTGAGATGCATTTGGGACTTGGAACAGAGCAGCCAGGAAGGAGTTAGTGTTCAGAGTTCCCATGATGATTATCAGACCCACAAATGTCAGTAAAAAAGTACTGCCCAAGCATCAACCTCTAAGCCTGAACAAATTCCTGGCAATCTGTGTGCAGTTGTGATTGATGACAATGAAGGAGGTGTTATCTCTTACCTAAACCCATGTCTGATAACAGTGGTCTCCAGATTAGTATCTGAAGGGACAGTGCCTCCAAGGCCATGAACATCTAAAGGCACTGGTGCACAGACAGGCTTTGACATGCATAGAGATGGCAGCCCAGGTACCTGCTGCAGGGTGATGGTTGGAGGTGTCATGGCTAACACACCAGGAGTTCAACCATCTCCACAAGATAAGACTAAAGAAAAGCTATGTGGAGGTAAAACTTCCAGGATTGGCCATTGAAGAGGATATATAATTCATGTTGGTATGTCTCCACATCTGTATATGATTATATCTGATATTTTTTACTGCTTAACTTCCAGGCTTTGAAGGATCTAATATCTTAGGCACGCTAACAGCAAGACCTCCTTCTTGTCTGAGATATTTATTTTTTTTTCCTAAATTGGTTAATGCCAATTGCTTGTGCTTCCTGAGAAGCTCAATAACTGCAGTTGGGATCATCTTCGTGGAAATTGCCATCTGCCCCTTGCAGAGAAGCCAATAACCAGCTGTCAGGCAATGAACCTCAGCCGACCAGGACGGCTGCTAAATGGCTATGGAGGGAGTGATGACTCCACATCCAACTCCTGCCTCTGGGTGAGGATGGGGCTGCATGGCTGCATGCACAGTGGGCTTGGGCTGCTGCAGAGTGCCTGTCCCTGCTGTGCAAGAAGCTCCCAGGTGGAGATACAGGAACTGCTGCTGTTGGACTGCCCATAAATCCAGCCCAATTAGGGATGGAGAGAACATCTTGGTTTTCTCTCCGTCCCTTTTTCCCTGCAAAGGCAGAATGAAACGGAGGGATCAGCACTGCTGGGTTATTAGCTCTTCATTTAAAGGTGGTCCTGCCTCCTTCAGCCCCACAGAGCTCCCATGATTGATACCAGGGTGAGCTTTGCTTTTGTCCCCTTGCACCTTTGCAGCAAGACCATGTTTATTGTGGCTTTGTTCTTTCTTTCCTTGAAATGTAGCCTAGTGACTCCTCTTTCCTTTCTTTTCAAATAGTGTGTTTGTAGTGTTTAGAATAGAAGTTTACAGTTAATCTAACCTGCAGCTTGAGAGAAGAAATACATGTCATTCAGGATTATAGAGAGTTGTTTTGTTATTATTTTATTAAAAGTGCATTTTTTGGTAAAGGGGATCCTTAGCCAATAATCAAATAAGAGAAGCTGCAGATCATTAGGAAAACAATAAAGGATCAGACTAATGACTCTTAGGGCCTCATTTGCTCTCCAGATAATTAAACAGACAACACAGATGCTGCTGCTGTTAATAATATCATTCAATTACTGTGCTGCTAAGTATTATGGTCCCTGGGAAACCATTACCCAGTGCTGATGGAGAAGGGGAACTATAAAGGGCTACTTAGGGGATAATAAACCATGTCTCTGTTGAAAAGGGGGCTGAAAGTAGTGTTTATGGGAGACACTAGGGTGCTCCAGCACAAATAGGTACAACGTTGTTTGAGGTGGTGGAGAAGCTGAAGGGCTGATCTGAAAAGCTGAGCTCCTACCCCATGAGTCCTAAGGAAGCTCAGAGCAGTCAGCTGGGGGTCAATGGGAGGCAATTTTGTGAAGAAAGGGCTGGAGGGAGGGGATGCTCTTTGCTTGTGGAAAGAAGAGAGCATGTGGGTATAGCAGCTGGGAGATGGATCATTAATAAAAGGGAGTTGGAAATGGAAATGAATGTATCTCAACACCCCAGAGTATACTAAGCACCACTTTGAGGGAGACGAGATATCATAAAAGCTTCATTGAGCAGTTGCAGGTAATAGATTCACTTGTCTGATATTTCCACTCTCCTGGTTTGAGGGCAAGCATAAAATCTAAGGCTGACTGCAGGACACCTCATCTCAGCCCTTGGGACTTTATCAAGCTCAGCTTTCTCATCCAGGCATGGCAGTGACAGGGACTCTTGAGCTGAAGGAGCACAGCACAGTGCAGGCCCAGATGGCTCTTGTTCCTGGCAGGAATCTGCTTCCCCTGGCATCCTGGGGGGGTGATGCACAAGGCTGGGAGAGGGCTGAGGATTGGTGTAGGAAGGAAACCTGGACCTTGCTTGGAGTGCTGAGAGCTTGTGGCACCTTTTCCTCTATCCCAGTCCATTGGGTACCTCTCATTTCACCCACAAAGGACAGAAAGTTCTCTTGCTGAAAACTTTTTTACTCCTTTTGTCTGTGTTTGCTTGTGCAAAATGAGCTTTTTTAGTATTTATATATACTGTGGGAGCAGCTGGAGACCCTGACTGGGGATGTAGAGGGACTTGCATGCTGTGATTCTCAAGCTGGCAGGTAACAACAGCCCTGGGGTTAATGGTCTGCATGCCTGGTACTTTCAGCTATTCTCTGGTCCCCAGGAAATGCCTTCAGTCATGGTCATAATAGCTTAAATAATATGAAGAAATGTGTTGGAAAATGCTTGGCAGTAGCTTCTTATAAGAAAACTGCTTCTGCATGGCTGCACTGACATTTTGAGCACAATGCTGAGGGGTTTGCTTCTGTATCAGGCTACCTCTCTGTGGGTTCTCAGGGTGAGTGAGTGGATAGGAGGCTCTGAGGTGCTAATACTGCATCCATGCAGAGGTCTGGTGGTGTTGGGGGCTACACTGCCATGTGGTGACAGCCAACTGCTTTATTAAACTGCTTTATTACTGCTTTTGCTAATTGCAGAGGGATCTGTTATTGGTCCTTCCTGCAACACTGTGGCGAGATGGGGGCTTCAGTTTCTATGTAAAGGGCTAAAAAGATTTATGTTTCTGTGTGGATTTTCCTGGCTTACAAAATAATTCAACTCCAAACCAGTAAGACGGGAATTATTGTCACTTCTGAAAGGTCACGGAATCACAGAATGGTTTGGGATGAAAGGGACTTTAAAGATAACCCAGTTCCAACACCTCTGCATGGGCAGGGACACCTCCCACCAGAGCAGGTTGCTCAAAGTCCCATCCAGACTGGTCAGGAACACTTCCAGGGGTGGGGGAAACTGAACAGTTGAAGATGCTCTAGAGAAAGTGGTCCATTTTCCTTACAATTCAGTTTTTTAAAAATAGAAGCTGTATGTTTTGGATCTTTTTTAACCCAAACTTGCATTTAGTCATTCAGGTTCATCTTTGTCACTATCTTAATAAACCACGCCAAAATAATTTCAAATGTCTTTAAACTCTTAAACATCTTAAACTTAAAACATCTCTACCCCACTGCACTGAAGTCTGAGGACTTCAAATCCAGAATGCAGAGAATGTTCTGACCCCTGGGATATGAACTGTGACCTGACAATTAGCATTTCTTTGCTCTTTGGCAAAGGCATGGACTTGGGAGCATGCTGGGCTATGAGATCTGGGCATGCACCAGGGTCTCACCAGCTCTTGGTCTGGAAGGAGGCCACAAAAGAGCAATGAGAGCAATAGATCTGGTGGTGTTGCCCCAGTGAGGATCTCCTACTTTGCTCTAAGATTGGGACCATCCAGATGTTTTCAGCAGGTTCAGCTCACTGGGGCTCTCTGGCAGCTTTCTGGAGAGTGGGGAAGTGTCTTGGTGGCCAAGCCACTGCACATCCTTGGCCCAAAGGAGTGGCCAAGGTCACTGCAGTATAGAACTGAATCTCTCAGGAGGCATCCAGGCACCAAGGCAAAATTAGGCAGAGAAGAATTTAAATAGGAGGAGACAGCGAAGCAGTAGCAAAGGAAATTTGGACTCAGTTCTGTGCTTAAAAGGCAGTAAATTGGGACTAATGTCAGTCAGGGGAATTAAATGCAAGAGCAGCCCAGTCCCTTGCGATCACCACTGGTGAGAAAGGAAATTTATTGTGAATGAAATCATTCTCCAGGATGCTTCAGTGCAGGCAAAGTGTCTCCTTGTTTCTGTACAGTTTGTCTCTGCTGGCACTGACCTGTTGGAAGGCAACTCTGGATCTCCTCCACATCAGCAGGTGGGATTGGCCTTGCAGGCAGGGACACACTCAGTAGCTTGGGATGCTGGAGAGGTGGGGATGGGCTGGGGTGGCATGGATGAGTGGGGGCCAGGTCCATGCTTGGTGTCTGGGGAGACTGAATCCTTTCCAGGATAACATAGTCCTTTCATTTCATCTCTTTCCCAGCCCTCTGGAAAGGGGCTGGAAGCCCTTGCCTCCAAAGACACTTGGCTCTGGTAATTACAGACATGCTTGGTGGCTGTGCAAACCTTTCCAGTGCTCCCACTTGAAATTTTTTTTTCAAAAAATAATACAGACCTCCTTTATTATAGATGTAATGGGGACAGACATTTTAGTAGAGCCTGTTGTAATAGGACAAGGGGTAATGGTTTTAAAGTAAAAGAGGGAAAATTTAGACTGGATAGGATAAGGCAGAATTTTTTTACAATAGGGGTGGTGAAACACAGGCACAGGTTGTCCAGAGAGGTGGCAGATGCCCCATCCCTGGAAAGATTCAATGTCAGGTTGGATGGAGCTCTGAGCAAACCTGACCTAGTTGAAGATGTCCCTCCTCACTGCAGGGGGTTGGACAATAAGACCCTTAAAGGTCCCTTCCAACCTGAACCATTCTATGATTCTATTTGTTCATGGCTTGCTATCTGGCTAATCCCATCCCTGGCACCCTGCTTCTGTCCCAGGAATAGAAATATTAAATTCTGATCAGCCCCATTATGAGGAGCTCCATGTGTGCTGACAGGGATGGGACCACTTTCCAGCAAGGATTTGACTTGGGAGCTTCTGCCAATTTCCCAGCCACCATCCCTTGTCTGCAGCTGGCTGAGGTCTGTGGACCCCTGACCCTGCCTCAGCTGCTCCTTCACTTTTTCTTCACTTTCCTGTTGCTGTACTAAAGGCTTTTCTTACTCATGAGCTGCCACAGACATCTCTTGAACCACAGTGATCAAACACAGCCATGAACTCTTTCTGGGCCCATCCTCTCTCATCCCACATGAGGTGCTGTCATGTCTTATTTACTCCCTCAGCATTCCCCATTTTCAAAAGGGATTCCCTGTGGGGCATATTAATTAATCTCACTGGAGAGCAACAAGAAACACACCTGCAATTTTATTTATTTATTTATTTATTTATTTTGCTATAGAGATATTTGGTTTCTACATTTGAGGATGTGGGGACTTGTTCAGGGCTTCTTACCAGTTCTGTGTTCTAGTTATTAGTCTCTGTCTGGACTTTGCCTGAGCATTAAGTAACCTTTCTGCTGAAAATCAAAGCAATGTTCTTCTAATGTCTGTCTCATCCTTACCTTACCCTCACTCCCTTGCTGCCCTCTTTCCTTATACATACAGAGAAACCTTTTCTATTTTTTTTTTTTTTTTTGTAATGTTCATTAAGCATTTCTCATGTTACCCTTACATACAGAAACATAGCAGACATGGATCTGTCCTTCTCCCGTGTCATGAAAATGTCCCTGTAAGTTCTTCCCTGGCAAAAAGTACTATTGTAATCTTACAATAAGTTGTAAGACCTATTGCAACAAGCATTATTGTAACCTAGTCCTGATCTTCTTTGTGCATTTGTCATGAAGAAATTTCAAGCTGTTTTTTATCATCCTTGTGTTCTTCATACCAAGTGATTCATTTAATAATCCCTTTATTTTTTTTCCCCAATGTCCTTTGGAAATTAAGGACTTGGATACCTACTTTTGCTTATCTTTATTTTTAATTTAAACAATATTGGTAAGCACTCAATCAAACACTTCTCCATAGTGTCCTCACTGTTCTTCTAAACCAGGTACAAGATAAAATTGTTCTTTGTTTCTCTGATGACTATTTCTGAGGTGGGAGGGAGGTGATGGTGGAATCTATTGCCTATTAAATCCAGGAAGACAGGAGTTCAGGTATTGCTGGTAACAGTAATTCCCACTTACCATCTGGAAAATTGCAAACTGACACTTTTCCCAGTATTATTTATCATCCGAATAATTTCCCAGAGATCTCTTCTTATGTCTGGATCCAATGGCAGAGATCTGAAATAGCTTCCTAGAAAATGAGATGTATTCAGATGGATCCTGTTACGTGCACGATCACATTTTTAAAATCCTTATGAGCTACTCTGTTATTCACCTGCACCACAGTTTTACCATTACAACTTCTATTTCTCTCTCAGATCATTTCCCCTGATCACATCACATTCCTATTATCACAGAAATATCATTTGGTTCCACATCTGGCACCAGGAATTCTTATTCATGTTGTGTATCTGCCATTCTCCCCGGAAACATTATCCTCATATTTTTATCTTTTCACTTGCTCTCTCTCCTTTCTCTTTCATCATATCTTCCTTTCTCTTTTTACCTTTTCCTTCTGCTCATTTCATCTCTTTTCCATACCCTTCCCCATCTTATCTTATTATCTTATTATCAGAGAACCTGTCTCTGATAATGTCCTGGTGTCCTGGGATGTCAGTGAGAGTCAAAGACTCAGGATCAGTGCAGCTCAGGGTTTGTGTGCACACTGGATTACTCCAAACCCTGCACATAGTGACACTTGCTATCTCTGCCAGCCACGTTGAACTGTTTGCTTCTGTTCCCAAATCCTGATGATTTTTATGTTGAACTGTCTACTTCAAGTGGAGGAAGGAGATGATGGGTTCAGTCTGGGAAATATGTCTGGGCTTTCTAGTACTGAAGAGGACCTACAGGAAAGCTGGGAGGGACTTCTTGCAAGGACATGGAGTGACTTCTTACAAGGGGGAATGGCTTTAAACTGGAAAAGGTGAGATTTAGGTTAGACATTAGGGATGAATTCTTTACTGTGCAGGTGGTGACACAGGTTGCCCAAAGAAACTGTGGCTGCCCCATCCCTGGAAGTGTTCAAGGCCAGGTTGGATGGGCCTTGAGCAACCTGGTCTAGTGGAAGATGTTCCTGCCTGTGGCAGAGGGGTTGGAACTAGATGACCTTTGGATGTCCCTTCTAGCCCAAACCATTCTGTGATACTATAAAATACAGGAGAGGGTGTAAGAGCTGAGACATGATAATGAGGGGGATATGAGAAGAGGCTGGAATGTACTGAGGAGGAGAAAGTTAAGAAGATTTGGAGGGATCCATGGTGATCAGGGTGGAGATAGTACACTGGCCAAGATAAACTCCAGACCTGGGCTGTATTGCATTTCTGCATGCAAGGGGAGAAAAGGAAAGGGGCCACAAAGTGAGGAGGAGCAGGTGTGTAAAGAGAAAGGCATGAGAGGGGACTGAGAGTTACAAAATGTACATGGGAGAAGGGCACCCCTGATCTCCCATGCAGGAAGCTGCTCTTCACCCCCCTTGAGCCCCATTTGGTCTCTGGGGGATGCTGGTACCAGCTGGACATTGCCTGCCAGCTGCACCCTAAGGACTCTGCCAGGCCAAGGCTTCCACCCTTGCTCCCTGCATCAGCATCAGTAGCACTGGCAACAGCAGCAAAGGAACAGCCTCTGGCAAGCTGCTGTAACTAAAAAACAAAACAAGAAAAAAATATATATACATAGGAAAAGGAAAATGAAGCAATGATGAGTTGGGCAATTAAGCTAAAAGCATTTGAGAGTATAATCCAGCTCTCCCTATCAATAATTCAGGAGTCCAAGATCAACCTAATTGATAGAACACCTTCCACAGTAGTCAGCCCCTAATAAGACAAATGAAATGTCTTTTACTGTCAAATCTCCATCTCACATTTGCACAGGAAAAATCCTTCAAGGCCTTTCATTTGAGGTGTTTGGGTATTTTTTTTCTCTTGATGGAGATAAACTGAAGGCCAGTGTCTGTTTCTTAACAGCAGTAGATTAAGCCAGTCTGTTCCTTTGGCTGCAGGTGGGTGGAGAGACAGAGCTGTGCTGTTTCAAACATAAAACTTGGGTGGGTTGTTAAAAATTGACCCCAGTTCCCAGAGACTGCGTTATCACAGTGTAATCATTTTAGTGCTTAGGACACTTGGCCTTGACAGACTCCAAAGGAGTGCTGATCTTACCCTAAACCTACATCTCTTAAATCCCTTCCTCTAAAGAATATCATTAGAATCCTTGGCTTCCTAATGGGAATATTGATACTTAATGTTTTGACATATCATAGAGGTTTAAAGGGGGCTGGACAGATTTTTCACTTTTCCAATTTATGTGAGCAAACCACATCACAGGCTGGAAAAAGAAAAAAAATAAGAAAAAAAAGTAGTGAGTCAAACCAGTTCTGTGTCTTATAGCTTTCTTCCAAAGTCATGCTAACTGCAGTGATCTGGGGTGATGATGTGACTGGTGATCACAGTAACTGCTGTGATGATGAAGTAGGGTATGCTCTGCAAATCTGCTTGATTTTGTTTCCTTTGGACAGTTTTCCTGATGGGGTGGGAGATCACTCCAGCAGGACAGAGCTTGGGGATAACCAGGTATAAAACATTGCCCATCACTAATCTAATACTAATTTGGAGAAGAGGTGAGACTTGGGTTGCTGATGACATATGGACAAGAACCTATCTGCATGGTGAAAACCTCTGTGTGAACAAGGCTTCTTGAAGGGCAGATACTCACCAGTCAGGGTAACACATCCTCTTGTACTCACAGAGGCTCTGGGGCTGGATTTTTAGCCAACATAAATCAAAGTAGCTCCTCTGGGGCATTCTGCTGACTTATCCAAGCCCAGCCCTGGGGCGAGGGAGCAGCTCTGATTATGATCTGTGTGTAGGTGTTTAATTAGGAAAGACTACAAGCTGTGAGCATGCTCTGGAGTCCCCACTGAGTTAAGATTTTCAATGGTGTGGCAAAAGTTTTCTTCTGAGCAAACCCAGAGTCTGGCAAGCTGGTAGAGACCTTAATCATTTGCTGTTTCTCCATATGCTTCCCCATGGCCTGGCTGCCATCACAGAATGGTTTGGGTTAGAAGGAACATGAAAGATCATCTAGTTCCAACCTCTTTGCCTAGGGCAGGGACACCTTCTACTGGACCAAGTTGCTCCAAGCCCCATCTAACCTGGCCTTGAACACTTCTGGGGCAGCCACAACCTCCCTGGGAAAACTGTGTCAGTGTCTCACAACCCTCACACTAAATAATTTCTTCCTAATTTCTAGCCTAAATCTCCTCTATACCTGTTTCAAGCCATTCCCTCTTGTCCCATCACTCCAAGCCCTTGTAAAAAGTCCCTCCTCAGCTTTCCTATAGCCCCTCTGGGTACTGGAAAGCCACTCTAAGGTCTCCTCAGAGCCTTTTCTTCTCCAGGCTGAGCAACCCCAACTTTCTCACCCTGTATTTTACTTGTATTCTTCTGAAAACTGAGGACCAGTAGCTTTGCCAAGGGTGCACCATACTGGAATTAATCTTGACTGCAAAGGTAAGGCTGGTGGCTTATGGTAGGCAAAGTACAACTGTTGTACAGGGCATTTACAGACTATGAAGTTCTTTTAACTATCAGGCATTCCCTGAGGTGTCAGGTGTTTGCCATAGTCAAGACAGAGAATGAAGAAGAGGCAGATGAGAATGAAAGTGAACAAGAGAGAAGAAGGAAATAGGACCAAAGAAAACAGCAGAGGAAAACAAGCTGGGTGAAGGCATGAGGAAAGCATGGGAATGACATATTGGTGGAGCAGGGGAAGAAGAGGAATGGATATGGACAACAAGAAGGGAAATGGTATGGAAAAGAAATAGAAAAAAAATTATGGGAAAAATAGGCCAGTGCCTATTCAGTGTAGTCACAGAATATTATTTCTTTTTATCTTTAAGGGTCTTTTCAACTCCTCTGTCAGTAGACCACATACCACCTATCTATCTAGTGAAAAAAGCAACTTGGTTATCCAGTAGATGTGCTGATGCTTACTGGAGTCTTCTCCCTGAGGCAGGTTCTTTCAAGCTGAGATCTAGTCCCCTGTGGAGAGGAAAAACACATTGGTTTATAATTCTGCTGCTGCTTCACAGCCCAGAAATCAGGAGGTCTTCAGGAACAGCTTTAGCCTTGGTGAGCACTGGAAGCTGCTGACAATAGCTCCACCAGACTGCTGATTTGCAAAGCCAGTGAGACCCATCAGCAAATGAGGTAGCAAGTCTGGAAGAGAAGTTTTTACTTACAAGCAACCAAGCAATCAAATAAAAAAATAGGTATTTTTGTCTGTATTGGGTTTACTTGGTAAGGTTTTGATAGCCAGGGGCTGCAGAGGTGGCTTCTGTGAGAAGACAGCAGAAGCTGTCCCCATGTTGGAAGGAGCCATCTCCAGTTGGCTCCAAGGTGGACACACTGATGGCCAAAGAAGGTGACTGAGGTGCTTCAGGCACCAGAGAAGCCTCTGGAACATCATGGTGAAGGAAGTTGTCCTCTTGCAGCCCATGGAGGACCATGCCAGAGCAGATATTCACACTACAGCATGTGAAGGGCCCTACACCAGAATAGATGGAAGCTGCCACTCTCAGAAAGCCCTCTCAAGAGCAGACTCCTGTCTGAAATTATGTCCCATGGAGAGGAGCTCATTCTGAAACAGGTTTTCTGGCAGGCTCTGTGGGCCATGAGGGATTCACATTGGAGCAGTCTGTTTCTGAAGGATTGTACCCTGTAAAAATGACCCATGCTACAGAAGTTCTTGAAGAATTTCATCCTCTGGGAAGGACCCATGTTAGAGGAGTTGATGATGGACTGTGGGAGGGACCCCACGCTGGAGCAGGGGAAGAGTGCTAAGAGGAAGGAGCAGCAGAGACAAAAGTGCTATGGACAAAAAATCCTGTTCCCCACCCCCCATTGCTGAATGAAGAAGGGAGAGGGAGATGGAAGAGTTGGGAATGAAGGAGAAGTTGAGCCTGGGAAGAAGGGAGGCAGGGGGAGAGGGGTTTTTAGTTTTGCCTTCCTCACTGTCCTACTCTCTCATTAATTGGTAATAAATTAAATTAATCTTCCCCAAAATGAGTCTGTTTTGCCCATGATGGTAACTACTGAGCAATCTCACTGTTCTTACCACAAGTTTTCCCATTCTCCTTCTTCCCCCTGGCCTGTTGATGGAGAGGAAGTCAAAGAGTGACTTGGTGGCCAGCCAAGGTCAACCCACCCTGTGATGATACACATGTTGATTCTCAGAAATGTGCAGTTGAGGAAACTTCACTTCCACAAAACTCTGTTAAGATCCTTACTGAGAGTCCATAATTGACCATGTGTCTACAACACCAGTCCCAAACTAAGCCTTGTGAGATGATGGCTACACTGGAAATGCAGTGCAGGGCATGCATGGGAGGGGGAGAGCAATGGAGATCATTATGATTTATGGACAGGAACCCTATTGGACTTTCAGCAATGCTGCTCCTAATTTATATGTTTCAAAACTTGCAAGGGAAGCTGAAACTGAGATTTAAATCACTCCAGGAATAGATCAGGAGGATGTTAGCCAAGGTTTTGTCCAAGGCAGGTTTGAATAACCCTTCTGCTGGGTTTTTGACCTTGTGGAACAGACTAACAATTTTGCTCATTACTTGGTACTTTTTATATAGGGGGGGATATCAGACTCTTATTCTGATCTGTATCCTTCATGACTAGGCACTCTGCCTCCCTGACTTCCACATCTGGAAAGTGTAGGTGATAATTTTCAGTGTCAGAGGAGAACTGTGAATAATCAGGGACCACCTCAAGTTATTCTGCAACTTATGTAGCCCCTGCCACTGTGGGGTCTTGGATCACAGTGGAGGTTCTCATGTATAAAAACTGTGCAAATGATGGTTGTGACTGCTCAGAAACACCATATGAATTATTTTGTCAGTGTGGTTTCTTGAGCTACCATTTATGGAGGAGTTCAGAGATGAAATTAGATTAAAAACTTGGTTATGATATTAAAAAATTAAAACTGACAGTTTCCTACCCAGCAAAAGAGAAATGGTCAGAGGCAGAGGTCTAAAGAAGTTTTGTTAAGTGGCTTCCCAGTTCTTTCTGCACTGTTTGACTGTTCCTGTTGGCTGAGAGTAGAAAACTGAAGTGATGGATTGCTCTGATTATGCCTGGTCAGGTCCATTAGGTGGTGTCTCACTCTGCTGCCTCCTGCAATCTTGCTGCTCCATGTGCTTATCAGGGTTGAAAAGGAAAAGGTGGATGTCTCTAAAGAACCAACAAATAAGGGGAGGGCAAAGATCTCATAATGGTCTCAGCAAAAAGGATTTGTTGGGAACTGGAAATGTGTTGAGGAGATTAAACCAAGCTACTTTTAGAGTAACTAATTGGGATATATGCCTGTCAGCTTCAGGACTCAGCAGCACACAGGTAGCCCTATCCTGCTTTTGGGAGGTTGTTGGAGAGATGCTTGCATTGTAAGGAAAGTTTCTTTTTAGCATCCATCTGTTTAATGCTAACATGGAGCTCAGCTCAAACACTTGTCTCTAGCTAAGCCATGAACTTGTGTCTACTTAACTTACTTTGTGAGTTTGTTGTCACCAGGAAAGTACTTTGTTTTTATCAATGTGAGGCAAAATAAGGTTCAATGGATTTTTGATACTGTGAACCAAAGATAGGTAGGTTTGATGTGTAGTACTTCGTTTCAAGTCTAATGCCAGTGTTGTCTACAAGACCTACCTAAAATTGCATGGAATACTATTCAAAGTCAGTGCAAACGGAGCATTGAATTTCTGTACTTCTGCATCTAAATTTGAGTTGTTGGTATACAAGAAAATTGAATTCAGGCTGAAAAGGTGCAAAAGCAATAAAGTTGAAGCTGTCGAATGCAACGGGATAGCAGTAGATGGTTTATTCATCCCAGGGAAATAAAAAAAAAAATCAGGCTAGTGAGATATGGTTCATCTTTATTAATCTATGCTAGTCAGGAAATAGAACTGTGAGGGTTGCTGTTTGACCTCACTAGGGGGGGGCCCAGATGATTGGAAGTTGGGGAATGTCACACCAATCCACAAAAAGGGATGAAAGGAGGACCCAGAAAACTCCAGGTCTGTCACCCTGATCTCTGTGCCTGGCAGGGTTATGGAGCAGATCATCCTGGGGGCAATCACACAGCACCTAAAGGATGCACAGGGGATCAGAGCCGGCCAGCACGGGGTTAGGAAGGGCAGGTCCTGTCTGACCAACCTGATCTCCTTTTGTCCTCACGTGACTGCCTGGGGGATGAGGGGAAGGCTGTGGATGGAGTTTACCTGGACTTCAGCAAAGCCTTTGACACCCTCTCCCATAGGATTCTCCTGGAAAAGCTGTCAGCCCAGGGCTCAGACAGGAGCACTCTGTGCTGGGTTAGGAACTGCCTGGAGGCCACCAGAGAGTGGTGCTGAATGGTGCTGATCCAATTGGTGTCTCCAGGGATCAGTGCTGGGCCCAGTTCTGTTTAATATCTTCATCTGTGATTTAGATGAGGGGATTGAGTCCACAATTAGCAGATGACACTAAGCTGGGGGGGAGTGTGGATCAGCTGGAAGGCAGGAGGGCTCTGCAGAGGGCCCTGGACAGACTGGAGAGTTGGGCTGATTCCAACGGG
Source organism: Heliangelus exortis (assembly GCF_036169615.1). Classification (NCBI taxonomy): domain Eukaryota; kingdom Metazoa; phylum Chordata; class Aves; order Apodiformes; family Trochilidae; genus Heliangelus; species Heliangelus exortis. Next base: position 146,017,704 of record NC_092423.1, on the reverse strand, counting down.
ATGAGGTTCAACAAGGCCAAGTGCCGGGTCCTGCACTTTGGCCACAACAACCCCAATTTTTATGAGAATAAACAGGCCTTGAACGAGTTTAGTTTGTAAATTGAAGACTTTAAGCTGTAAGAGCACTGCGTTTAGGGACAGACTTACAACTTGATGAGTGAAGCCCTAACTGAGGTGGGCCTCCAGCTTTTAGGAGGGAAATTTTCAGTGTGTGTGAGCTCAAGTTCTGAGCTGAATATCTGTTAGGCTCAGGTTCTTAAAACACCTCACTTACCTTGGAGAGTTTCTGCTTGTTGGAAGAGCAACTCATGAGAAACACCTCTGGTTTCATCTTGGTGAGAAAAGGTATTGACAGTCTGCTCCTTGTCTGTGCTTGATTCTTTGAGATATGTTTTGCTGTCAGGAAAAAAAATAAAAATAAAAAATAATAATTAAAAAAAAAAAAAAATAGGATGAGGTGGCTTAATTTGAAAATGCCAGTGGGTTAGACTGGTCCAGCTCCAGTGGTGTAATTACCCTGATACTGCAATTCCATCAAATCTTCCCCTAGACAACCTTGAACCGTGTTGTAAAACTTTGAACTTCACATTTTAACTCAGCTCTTCTGTCTTCAAAGTGCAAGGATAAAGGTACCTCAAAGTCAGTATTGACTCAGTAGAAAACTCAACAGGACAGTAGAGTTGGGCAATATATTTCCATTAACTTCCCTGGTTTCAGCTTCTAAAAATGCTTTCTCAATCAAAATTGAACTTCTTCCTTCAGAATTTTTGGTTGCATTATTTCAGGTTTTGTAAGACAACGGACAGAGCACACTCAAAAACTGTAAAGGAAAATAAATAATAAATCTCTTTTTGCTTGTATTTTCCAGCATAAGCCAGTTTGGGGAATAAGAACAACAGAAATAAATAAAAATAAATCTGATTTGCAAACAGAGTTCAGTGGCCAATGATATCACAAGTTCAAAGGACATGGGTACTACGTCATTGATGATTCAAGCCTCTCTGCTGTCTGCTGGCCTTTGGTAATGTTTGTTTAGCAGGGGGTTTTATTGAGATCCAGCTTCTCAAGCCATGACCTAGAGCTGTCTCAGGCATTCAGCAATCTGAGAGCAGAATCCTGTTAACCCCATGAAGGCTCAGACTTGATGTGTTTTTAGATTGAAAATAACTAACACTTCGAACAAAGAGAAGGCAGAAATTTCTCACTCCCCTTTTCTGTCATCACAGCATAGTAAAGGAAGAAGAAACCCCTTCATTCTTGGCCTCCTGTTAAGACATGAGTCCCTACCTTTCTTCCTGATGTATTTTTCCCTGATTTCCCAGAGTGATGCTTGGGTCATCCTGTCAGCTCTGCAGGTGGTGAGTCCTTCATCTTCCCCCTTCATGGAGAGGTCTCAGATCAATGCCAATAAACCAAGAGCAACCAAAATTGCAGGAAAAAAATTAGAATTATAGAACCATAGAATGGTTTGAGTTGGAAGGAACCTTAAAGATCTCTAACTCCAACCCCCCTGCCATGGTCAGGGACATCTTCCACTAGACCAGGTTGCTCCATGCTGCATCCAACCTGGACTTCAACACTTCAAGGATGAGGCAGCCACAGCTTCTCTGGGCAGCCTGTGCCAGTGTCTCATTGTCCTCACAGGAGAGAATTTCTTGCTAATATCTAATCTAACTCTCCCCTCTTTCAATTTGAAACCATTACCCCTCATCCTATCACAGCATGATACAGAAAAAGTCTCCAGCTTTCCTGTAGCCCCTTCAGGTACTGGAAGGTGCTAAGAGGAACCTTTTCCAGGCTGAACAACCCCAGCTCTGTCTCTACAGCACAGGTGCTTCAGCCTTCTGATCATCTTTGTGACATCCTCTGGACTCCAAGAGCTCCATGTCCTTCTTGTGTTAGAGGCTCCAGAACTGGACACATTAATACAGAGGAGCCTCACAAGAGCAGAGGGGAGGGGAGGAATCACCACTGGAGATCTTGCTTACCCAAGAAGGCCAATTACAGAGGAGCCTGGGGGAAAGCAATGCTTATTGCAATCATATAGATGCAGTAGAAGAAGCCTTGGGGATAAAAATAAATTACAGCATCAGGAAGTATGCTGTACAATGAGGAGTTAATGTTATCATTCAGTCAGACCTAAAAAGAGGATATTTTGCAGTCCAGGGAACTGAAAACCCTGATACTATCATCCTGCATCTTGAAGAACTCTGCACAGCTCTAGCAAAGAACCTGAAAGTTTCTGAAGAGCAAGAGGTATCTCAAAAAAATACAGTAAAAGGGGTGCTGCTTCTGAAACAACATTTAAAATCTGAATCTAGGTATATGTTGTAAAGCAACCACTGTCTTTTTTTGCTGCAGGACTCTGCACCAAAGGGCTCTGTTTATAGCTCATGTTGACTAAGGGATGAAGCTGTGACTGTCTCCAAGAAGCATAAAGGAGCAAGTGATGATGGAGAGAAATGGGGTGTGTTGGATTGAGGGCTATAAAAGAACACTGTGATCAAAGGCACAATATAAAAATACAGGCTTTGTATCAAAACCCCCTTCCTAATAGCTGGATCTGCTAGATGGGGGAATAATTTCCTAAGGGAGAGAGCAGAAATCATGTTATTTCAATCATTTAAACAAAACTGGACAAAGCCCTGGAGAATATGTTGTAGGGAACAATCTGGCAACAAACAAAGTATGCTGGCCCTCAGGAATGGATAACATGACCTGATAAGTCTTTTCCCAGTGGTTGCTATGATTCTCCTCAGATTGAGAACTTGTTCTGGGCATGATTTATCCAGGGACTAGATGTGATATGAGCCTCAGGTCAGTCCTCTGACTGTTTCAGAGAACAAAATGGACAGGAAGAAGGGGAGGAAAGACATGCAAAAAAGTCAGAAATAGAGAGCATGGGGAAATGTTTACTCAGAATTGCTAGAGGGTTTTGTGCAGTCAGGTATGTCAGTGCCAGAGAGATACAAAGATGGTCCAGATGCAAGTGTTTTATTCTGAGCTGGTGATGTGCAGGCTCCAGAAAACCTGATAGTTTGGTGCTTACTACAAAGTTCCCAAGATGTATGAGCCTAGAGAGTTACAGTCAACCTGCTTGTCCTTGGACTATGGAGGGATATTTTTCTTGATGTTACAAGAACCCAGCTTGTTGGGTGGCCTGTCTTGCTTCACCCCTGTGATGCACACACTCTCCTGGGGTTGTGCCTGCTGCTGATTTCTTCAGAAAGGTGCCCAAGCTCAGCTGCAGTCCAGGGAACTGTCAACTCCCACCCAGCTGGAAATCCAGAGCAAGAATTACTGATGATCTGGGGAGGAGTTGGTCTATGGTATACCAGAAACATGGCCCAAATTGCTGCTCTTTTCAATGCATCCTCACAGAGCTGGAAAGGAATCTCTCCCCTTTTCTCAGCCTCTTTTCTGGAGAAGAGGACGTCACAGAGATGAGCAGAGATAATGTTGTCATGTCTGGACAAAATTATCTGGCAGTTTTCCTGGAAGGGGGATGATACACCAGGTGGTAACTACCTCAGGTGTTCTGTCATCTTATTTTTAGGCAGTGATTGTAGGCATCTCTTATTTAAGCAGCAATAGTAGAGCCTGCCTAAGTTCAACACAAGGTGGTTTGAGACAATCAGGTGTTCTGTGTCATATAGATGAGCAGGAAGACTGTCAGTGATTTCATGTGTCTACTTGAAAATTTCCATTTTCCCTCATTTAATTTTTTAATCAAATTCTCTGTAGTCTAAATTTTACACAGAAAAAATGGAAAAGGTTCATATGCCAAAGGAAAAAAAGAGCAAATACAATCATAGAACTCTCAAATACTTCATTTTTTAAAGCAATATTTTCCAAATTTTGTATTTTGCTGGAAAAGAGTAGTTCCTTGGCAGCAGCAGTAGGCAAGCCTGTTTTTCCTATGAACTCCAAAACATCTCCCAGTCCTCTTGAACCCTGATCTGCATCCTCATCCTCAGAGGCAGAGAGGGATTTCATCACAGGCTGCCTTATTAGCTGATGAGTCCATCCTATTCCTGCAGTTCTCTCCCATGTCCCTACATCTCCCTCCACCTTGCAAGCCCCCCAGTTCCTGTTTCTTTCCTGTAATTGGCCAGAGAAAGAGCTGATCACATTGCTGCTGAGTCTGCACTCTATGTGTGTTGGTTTTTTGGCCCTTTTATGTATTTTCACAGATTGGCCAGATGGCAGGCCCAGCAGAACAGATTACTATCAAGTTCACATTACAGCTTCTTCTAAGTGGTGGAAATTGGTGAGCAGCTTCAAAGCTACTGGGGAGGAAAGACAGATGGGCAGAGAAACAGATATAGGTGGCTCATCCTTGTCAGGAAATGAGAATAAAAAGCAAAACTATTCAGAAAAGAAGAGTTTCTTATGGCTTGGTTTAAATTTGTGAACCCATTCCTTCATGCAGTAACACAGTGGGTATCTGAGAGGACCAAATCATACAATCATAGAATCCTTTTTGTTGGAAAAGCCCTTTAAGATCATCAAGTCCAACTATTATTCTAACACTGCCAAGTCCACCACTAAACCATGTCCCTCAGCACCACATCTACATGTCTCTGCAATACCTCCAGGGATGGTGTCTCCACCACTCCTCTGGGCAGCTGTTCCAGTGCCTGACAATCCTTTCTCCTAAATGTTGAGGCCAAATCTCTGCTTCCCCCTTAGGCAGGAGAATATATCTCAAAAGCAGGGAGCTGTGTCCCATTGGGATATAAGTTCAGGAGGAATATAGGACCTTTTCCGGGGGAATCAGAGAAGCTCCCAGGTCTCTTCAGCTCTGGGAAGGTGGAAACTGCCTGGGTTCATATATCTGATGGGTGCCTTCACTACTCTGCCCAATGAACTGAACTGATTTATCCAGTAGCACAGAAAAAAGACCATTCTTTTACATCTGTGTACATGCTGGTGGTGGAGTCCAGGCAGGAGGCAGGAGGAAAGACCAATATAAGCAATCTCAGAAACTTTGAAACAGTTCTCCCACATGTTGCATGGAAAGGTCTTTACTGAGGGCTTTACTGGGGCTGGGATTTGCCTCAGTCCTCTAAGAATCAAATGAAGTCTCCTTAAGTAGTTCAGCCTCTTAAGGGGAACGTCTTGACCATATTGCATGTGATCTCCAGATGAAACCAGCCTAACCTGAAGTCTTAAGTCTTGCCCTGATTCAGAAGTGAGGGTGGTAGTGCATGGATGTATTTCACAAAGTTTATGCCTTTGGACCACTGTTATTTAAATTTGTGTCAGAAACATGTTTTCTTTCCAAGGTGGACCCACAGGAGGACTGCCCAGAAGGCTGTAACAGCTGATGGCCTCTGTTCTTGCTTTACCATGGCTGTAAGAGTTTGGGTTTGTGTTCTTCAGCAGTTGCCCAACCATACTGGATGTAGCAGTTCTCCTATAGTCGTGTCCTCCGATGGGACATGGTTCAGCAACCTCTGGTAATGCTCAGGGGAGGGAATTGATGCCAACAGGAAGTTTGGGCAACACAAAGAATTCACCCTGCTGGTAGTCACAGTAACCTGGTGTGGTTGGAAGAGAAGCTATGGAAAGAAAATATTATCAGTAGTGTCCCAGAGCAGGAGGTTCAGGTTTCACAAGGCAGGGGGTACTGTGTGCTGGCTGCAGACCAGACCAATGGAGGGAGTGAGGAAATGTGGTGGAGGTATGAGTGGCACTGGGTTGGCTCAGCAGTAATTTTCAGTCTTATAAGTTATTTAGGATGTGACCCTCAGCTCTACTGCTGGGCTGTCATACACTGAGTTTGCTGACAGGGAGTGGACTCAGTGTGCCTGGTGAGCTTACAGAATCACCATGCCTGGGGTCATTTCTGAGGCCAGGGCAGTTTTCTGTCTTGACTCAAGATGCACATGGGTCAGGGCTGGCCTCCCACCTGTGAGAAGATTTGGCTTCACAGAGAGAAGTAAGTTCTTCCCCTCCTCATTTCCTCGATGGACACTGCCTATCTCTATATTCCTGCCTCCCTGGTCAGAGCCACTTCTGAAGCTGTTTTCCCTGAACATTTTAAAAGCTGGATTCTAAGCCCAAGAAGAGATCTCTGTGTTCATGGTGGGGAAAATAAAGTGAGGAAAGCCTCCTGCACCCCTGTTGTTCAGGTTTTCTGCAGGTCTTGATACAATACAAAGCAATGAGTATAAAGTTCCAAGGTGGCATGGCCTTACCTCTGCCAGAGTCAGGGTGTGGAAGCAGTCATAACCCAACTAAGGTGAGAGGCTGTGCCAATCTTGTGGAGGGATTTCAGATTTGAGGTTACACCTGAGGGTTGGCATGTCCTTCTTTTTTTCACACTGTCCTTGTTGTCACAACTTAGGATAATCTCAGCCCTCACCACTGTGTGTTCCTGTGCCATGCTCTGAGCTGACATTGGAGACCATCTCTTAACCATGAAAGGGGACGACGTCTTTGAGGATAGAAAGGGAATCTGTGCAAAGTAAGAGAAACCATTCAGTCAGTGTGTACTGCAGTGAGATCAAATAACGAGGGAATGAACTAAAAAGGGAGTGCTGGAGATGTCTGGGGAGAAAGGCAGCAGGATTCATGGAGAACCCAGACACCTGGGAGAGAGAAGAGGCAGCGGTCAGTGATGCTCATGTCCCAGGAGGCACAGCAGCAACCATGTTGTGCTCTTGGTTTCCTTACAGGGGAATGCTTTTGTCCTGGTAAATGAGTTACTACCAGTTAGATGAAGTATCTCCCTGATCCCTACTGAAAACTCTTTCATCTGCATGGCAAAGGTCACGTTGTTTCTTCTCTTTGATGGAAGCTTGAGCAGAAGATCCAGCGCAGTGCCTGTGCCTGCCTTCTTTGTGGCAGTTCCTCTGACGTCAATGAACCTCTGAAGTGAAGTGTGTGACATCAGGAAGATGTTTTAATCTGAATTATGCTTGCTCATCTGAGGAACAGGTGCTGTTATCTTCTTTTCATTATCTCATGGCCCGGGCTGCCGCCAGCATGAGTAAGAGAGGTTTGAGTCACAGGATGGAGTAGTTAATTTCTTTCCAGAAGTTGTCTGATGCAACCAGGCCTAAATGTCCATCACAGGGATGATGAATGGGAGGGGAGAAACCTACTCCTGAGAGAAACAAAGAGTCCCTCATGAATAACACAGTTGTTTCAAAATTCAAGACATCTTAAACCTCTTGTATGTTGAATGTGAATGAGGCTTTGCCACTGTAGCTCCACACTGGCCTGGACGCAACCTATAAATAACTTTCCAGTGCCACATTTAATTTTTATTTTTAACACTGACCATATCTTTGACCTGGTACCAATGCACATCTAGAGAAAAATCTCTCCTGGTATCTGACAGAGCCCAAACACCCTTTGCTTCATGACACACATGCTCCACCTCTTCCACTTAAGTAGAGCAGGACCTGTGTAAGACATGAGAAGGCCATCAGACATGGCATGGAGAATGCCAATAACAACTAAACACAGATACTGCTTTAGAGTGGTCCTTAGAGCACCTTCCAGTACCTAAAGGGGATACAAGAAAGCTGGGGATGGACTTTTTATAAAGTTATGGAGTGATAGGCTGAAGGGGAGTGGTTTCAAGCTGAAAGAGGGGAGATGCAGAGTAGATATTAGGAAGAAATTCTTCACTATGAGGGTGCTGAAGTGCTAGCACAGGTTTCCCAGGGGAGCTGTGGATGTCTCCTCCCTGGAAGCATTCAAGGACAGATAGGAGCAACCTGGTCTAGTGGGAGGTGTTGGTACAGGATGATCTTTAAGGTCCCTTCCAACCCAAACCATTCTATGATTCTAAAGCCACAATGGGAACTGTGCTAATGAGTTAAGAATATGTACAATCATGGGCTGGTGGAATCCATCCCTTGCTCCAGTTTAGTTTGCTACAGTAGATACTGCCTTGCAGTATGGGAAATGGTCACTATGTAGATGCAAAACATTGATTCAGGGGTTTTTCCCACAATGTGTGTTTTGTTTTGGGGTTTTTTTGTTATGGATTTACTTATTCTGGGCAGTCTGCATCACTGTTATAGAATGAAATTGTTCATTGAGACACTTTCTGTCCTAGAAGAAAAATGTTATTCAAGAGAATTTGTGTTGGAGGATAAGACAGACTTTATGGGACTGTCTGAACCCTGCAGCTGAGTGTGGTACAAAGATCACTGATGTAGATCAAAGCAAGCTGGTCTGTCCACGTGAGGCCATATGGTGCCAAAGATACTTGCTTGGGGCCTGAGTGCAGGCACAGCATTTTTGTTGATAACATGTCCATAAAATCACGAGCAACACAAAGAAGGGGAACAGGGAATGATTGTTCCTGGTCTTTTCCATAGAGGAAGTGAGGACATCAGATGACAGTAATGAGAGAAAAGTAAAGAAGTGATGGTGATTTTTTTTAAAGAGCCCATGGACCTTCTTGCCAGAGGATGCTGCAGTTGCTAAAAGTTTATGTGCCTTCAAGGGATAATGCCCAAGCTTATGGAGAAAAAACCTATTATGTGCTACTAAAGCCAGTGAAACCACATCTGGCTTCAGAAATTCCTGATGAAGGGATGAAGCTGATTACATAAAAACTTGGGGAAAATGTCACATATAAATATATTCATTTCTACACTCTTCCCCAGCCATCTGCTTGTGGTCAGTTAGATTTGGGGTAGCTGTACACTGTGTTCAACTGCACACTATGGTGGGCCTGTGGGTCAGCACAATGTCCCTTCAGAAGCAAGAAAAAGCTTTTTGAGTTGTCCTCCCAAATGGTCCTCACATAGATTGCCATGAGGAGTTTATCTCTGTGTCTCATCTCAAAGGCACCATGGAAAAATAAGCTTTGAAAGAGGCTGAGTGGGTTTTCCTCAGACTTCCATAGCTACACACTGGCAAACAAGTAAATAGTAGTCCCTTTTTTTTTTTCTGGAGCTACATATAGATGCACATGGTCTTTGAGAGTTTTTCCCTGAAGAATGAACAAGGCCTGGAAAAATCCAAGGCAGGGAAGACTTCAACAGAGAACTTATTTGGCATCAGCCCTTATGGTCTGACCCTTTGCCTCCCTTGCCTCCACCTCCCTGCAATTCTGCTTGGTGTCTGTAACCCAGCCCTTCCAGGAGGAGGTGGCTTTTGTGATGCATTGGAGGAGATCAGAATGTTGTGCAGGACAGTGTTGAATACTTTGCACAGGTACAGGTAGCCAGGTAGAAAATTTTGCTAATTAGAAAAGTTTTTTACTTATACAATATCATCCTGTTTGCCAACTAACTATACTTGCTGGGAAGAAGATACTTCTTGATGGTGAGAGAACATGAATTTTGTAAATAATTCCTATTTCTCAGTGTCTGCGAAAGAAACATCATCTTTCACTCACCTAAAGCTATAACATGGATATGCTTAATACTTTTAAAAAGTCCAGAATTGGAGCAACACTCAGAGACATGACATTTCTTCATGCCAAACTGTTTTTGGTGCCAGTCCAGATGAGCTCTGTCTTGAAAGTTAAGCATCTGGGAAGTATTATCAAAGAGAGAGAGTGTAGTAATCAAGGTGAAAATTATTTAGACTGCCCTTGATCACTCGAAATGTATCTCACTGAATGTCAGACAAACCTTCCTGCTGTGGTCATACTGGTGTATTGAGGGACCTCAACAAACTGGTTAGGATACTGGAGTAGTGTAGGTAGCATAGGTATGGTCCAGAGTGAAGCTTCTATATCCTTCCCACTGATATGTCAGCCCCATGGCTTGTCAAGGGATACATTTGCTATAGCTAATTTTAAGATCTTCTGTTTTATCTTTCTTCCTCACCTTAGAAGAGAGAAAAATGTCCATGGCTTACATAACTTTTCATTCCTTTGTTTATTCCTCTATTCCTCTTTATGTCTTGTGTTCCTTATGGTTCACATGGATTCATCTCTTTATACTCTGGCAAAGGGCAGTGACTTTCAGGCTAGGCTGGGTTTTGGTAGCTGAAGTCTTCTACCAAGGCACTTGCTTCTGCTTCTGCCTTTACTTGACACAAGTAAGACCCAACTAATTGGAGCCTCAGCTCCGTGGAAGGCTGTTTCCTGGCATTAATGATCTCTGTGCCCCTCTTCCTCTGGCTATTGCTGACCTTCTCATATTTCCCAGAGGCAGTCTCTGAAGTTAGGAAGACAGTGGTTTGTTTTAAAGTTGAGATTTACTGAATTTCAGAGAACATTCAGGGCTGGAATTTTCTTTTCATGCATTGCTCTGGGTATTGCTGGATATTTTCTGTAATGCTAAAGTAATGGGAGAGTTAAAATCTTTCCTTGGTGTATTTTGAAACCCCTCATTTCAGAGTGCTGAAGGCAATGGCTAAGGTGCCTAGTCTTTAAAGCCATGTTGTACTGCAGAAAGACATTATTCTGATCCCCTATACAGGAATCTATTTTTAAAGTCTTATTCCAGCTTTATGAATAAAATTCCTTTTTTTACCCCATGGAAAAATGTGTAAAGTGCAGTTAAAGACATTTATCTGATATTGTGGAAAGTGGGTATGACATGGGACAGAACGGAATTAGAATTTCTGGATATTCTGTCTACTGATGTGAACTGCAGAAAAATTACAGCCTGCCAATGCCTGTGCTTTCCTGCCTGTAAAAAACAGAGGTAGGAATATATTCCTGTCTTATGGGAGAGCTGTGAGCCCCAAATTAACTACAGAGTCTGTGACAAATCTTAGGAACTCAGTTGTGATATAGTGTGTAAGCATATAACAGTAATGTTTTTTAATCTCCCTAAACCATCTCTGTGGATATCTTTAGTGAGAGGGATATAGTGATATCAAAAGAAATCTTTTTTCACCCCAACCATTTTCTTTAGAACCCAAAGTGAAAGCTGTTTCCACCAACTGCCATTTCTGCAACCATCTGGAAAATCAGATTTTCTGAAGCTTCCCTTCTCTTTATCAGCTGTAACTAAAACTATAAAATGGAAAGATGTCCCTGGTTTAATTAACACCCCAGCAGTTCAAAAGCTGATCTTAGTAATGAGAGGCAATTACAGCCTTTATTGAGGGACAGTCAGGTGGAACAAACCCAGCATCAATCTACTGAAGACACTTCCCATTCCAGGTAATTTGGAAATGGCTTTTTATGATTAACAGGCTACCTGGCCCAGTACCTCAGGAGGATCTCTTTGTTTTGTAACCTGAAAAGAACTTTCTATTTTGAGTTATGTGCTTCTTTTGTAAACTGGTTTTTGCATCCCATCCATCTGCCAACAATTAGCAACTGAGCCTAGGAAATACCTGTTGCTTTTTGGAAGGCATTATTGCTGGTTTTCTCATTTTATTTTGCTGCCTGCTGTTGTTTTTCATTTTGAAGGTTGCCTTGTATTCATATTTTTTTTCTAGTAAAGCTGCATACTCTGGTGCATACGTGTCCTGAGGGCTATGCAGAGTTCTGGTCTCTGCACCTCAAAATGATTTGGTACAGCTAGAGAGGGTCCAGAGAAGGACACTGAAATGATCAAAGGAATGTGATTTCTGTTATGGGACCTAAAAAGGTTGTGGCTCCAGTTCAGACAGGAGAGACAACTGAGGGCAGAGGTAAAGACAAGTTTAGCTGAAGTCCCAGAATCACAGAATGTCAGGGGTTGGAAGGGACCTTGAGAGATCATTGAGTCCAACCCCCCTGCCAGGGCAGGGTCACCTAAAGTAAGGAGATGTCAGAAGGGGGAAGTCATGCAGGTGATGGGCAAGCTAGACATAGAACTTTAATACTAGAGCTAAAGGGCTTTAGCTGAAACAAGGAGATCTGCTTGAAATTGCAAATTACCTTTTTACACAGCACATAATGAACTTCTGGAATCTGTTGCCACAGGAGGTTGAGGTGGTGAAGAGTGTCAGCAGGTTAAAAAAAAAATTAATGCAGAGCAGCAGGTCCTTCACCTGAGTCTAAATGTGATGGGCAAGGCTGAGGCAGTACAACAGGAATGGTCTGCAGAGAATGCTTGTGCTCTTCTGGTCTACCTGAGAACCATCTTAGGTGCTGTCTGGCTTCCAGCTTCTGATCTTCTGTAAGAGTGTGGGTCTGCTGTATGCCCTGTGCTTCATCTGCCAGCCCTCTGTGGATATCCTGGTATCTCAGGGGTCTCAGATGATGCTAGATGCCTCTTTCTGGAAAGCTGATTTAAACCCTCTGTGTCCAAACAGTGCAGACATCTACAGAGGAGGTAGTCAGGGAAGGTGGAACTCTTCTCATGATTAAGATGTCTGCATTCAGGTGTCTGCATGTCTACCTGTACCTAAAATCTTCTGTAGTCAGCAGATGTCAAGTCAGTCTGATGAGGACCTAATGGGTAGAGGCAGTGGAACAGTCATCACTACTGTCATTAACCCCACCATAAGGTAGACTTGGGATGGTCAGCTGAGTAATTCACTACTGGCTGCTTTCATTAGATCTTTGTTGACATTATAATGGGAGGTTGGACACCTAGCACACATGCAGATGCTATAAGTTAGGTATATTAATCTTTAACTGTGTTTTGTCCCGAGATCTGTGTTATGACTGTAGGGAAATAGGTGTCTCTTGAGAACAACTAAACTCCACTTGGGAAGTGCATATTTCAATTCATTGACTTGAGGTGAGTCTAGATAGTGGCACCCATGTGGTCAGTGCACACCCATAACCCCATCCCATTTTGGAGACTTCAGTACTATCACTTAGACTCATAGCTGTAAAAAATGCAAGTAGTTTGATGTGAAAAATTGAAATTATAATTTCAAAACAAACACCTTACACACACTATGGTTTGATTTTGAGTAAAGGTTTAGCCATGATAGTATTGTCTGTGAACTATTCTGTGAAACATACCACATCCTCTGACTTTGATTAGTTTAATACCCTGGCAAAATTGCCTTTGCCAGACTAGCTGTACAATCTGTAAAAACTATGAAAGAAGCTGGTAAATTGTTTAGCCTTCAATAATTAAAGATAGAGCAAGACTTAAGCCCTTAAATCCCTGTGGTGTTCCAGCAGTTAGTGTCTTTCAGAGGGTGTCTAAGAGAAAGGTTTGTTCAGAAAGAAAGTATTTGGAAAGGAATTTTTTTAGCTGGTGCATCTGTCAATGTTAACTCTATATTGCTAGGAGACAGAATCTGGATGCCCTCAGAGTTCTCTGGTTTTAGAACAGGGCAACACAAGCTCCTCTGAAAAATACTGTGGACAAGTCAATGTATCCCCCGAGCCTCCACTATTGCATGTGATACAGGAGGGATGTGAAATTTTCTTAGTGAATGGATGTGATAATCACGTTGAGGAGTCTTTGCTGTTGTTTGAGGTAGGATGGATTGCCAGTTTTTTCCAACTTTCCCAATCCTGTGCATACGCTTGGTTCATCTGTGTCTTACTTCAGTTGTAGGACTTGGACAAGGAGATAGGAAGACTGTGTGACTGCAGTGTTCCTGTAACCTCGGGTCAGGCTGCAGCATCAGAATCTGTGTGATTCACGTGGCTTGCATGGAGGGGGAGCTGTGGTCATCACCTGCCTTGCTGACTTTCCTGTTTTTTCATTCCCCTTCCCAGGTTATGGACACGCTGCCCCAGGGACGGATGCAGGGAAGGCCTTCTGCATGTTCTATGCAGTCCTAGGAATCCCACTGACACTCGTCATGTTCCAGAGCTTGGGCGAGCGCATGAACACCTTTGTCAAGTACCTCTTGAAACGCATCAAAAAGTGCTGTGGGATGAGGAGCACCGAGGTCTCCATGGAAAACATGGTCACCGTGGGTTTCTTCTCCTGCATGGGAACACTCTGCATTGGAGCAGCAGCCTTTTCCCAGTATGAAGAATGGAGCTTCTTCCATGCTTACTATTACTGCTTCATAACATTGACTACGATAGGGTTTGGAGACTACGTGGCCCTGCAGACCAAAGGGGCCCTTCAAAAGAAGCCTCTCTACGTGGCTTTTAGCTTTATGTACATTCTAGTGGGGTTGACAGTCATTGGGGCATTTCTAAATCTGGTTGTTCTCAGGTTCTTAACCATGAACAGCGAGGACGAGAGGCGGGATGCTGAGGAAAGGGCATCCCTGGCAGGGAACCGCAACAGCATGATTATCCACATCCAAGAGGACTCCCAGCACGGTCGGCCACGGTACAAGGCCGAAGTAACAGACCTTCAGTCAGTTTGTTCCTGCATGTGTTACAGGTCCCACGAGTACACCAGCCGGGTGGTGTCCCACCAAAATTCCTTCAGCTCGAAGCTGAACCCCCAGTACTTTCACTCCATCTCTTACAAGATAGAGGAGATCTCGCCAAGCACATTGAAAAACAGCCTTTTCCCATCTCCCGTCAGCTCCATCTCACCTGGGTTGCACAGCTTTACAGATAACCACAGGCTGATGAGAAGGCGAAAGTCCATTTAAAGGGATTTGTCTTCTTTTGCTTTCCTCGTTTTCCCCCCAGTACTTCTCCGTGGGGTTTGGGTTTTTTGGTTTTTTTGGGTTTTTTTTCTTTCCTTCCTTGAGTGAGACGGAGCGAGGCCAAAGGGAGCAGAGAAAGTCAGCCCTCCTCTGAGACTCAGCTCTCGAGCATGACGCATGGATTCTTGCCGTTCCAGCAAAGTATGCCTTACATTACCCCCTCGGTGGATGTCAGAGGATTCGAGGTGACGTGAAGTGGGTACCAAATCCAAAGTTGCACACACAGCTGGGAGCCTTCATGTGCCACTGGCACTCCTGACCTAATAAACTCTTTTTCCTCACGGGCGTGCGTGCTTGGGTGTGTGTTGGGTGTGAGAGGCTGCCTGCGAGTGTGCCGTTCCTCAACTAGTGCCATGTGACAAAAATTACAGCATCAGGTATTATTTTATTTTATTTTTGGTTTTTTTCCCTCGAAGCAATTGTGTTCCAGCCTGCTTTTAACTTTTTGATCGCTTCCAAAAAAAAGGGATGGGGGGTTGGGGGAGGGGGAAGAGGGGAGCCAGTTTCTTTTTTTTGCCAAGACGAGCATGCGCCATAAGCAGTCAATATACCAGGTGTACCATGGTGAATTTTTTAATGCTAGATTTTAGATTGTATTAACATTACAAAAAAAAAAAAAAAAAAAAAAAAAAAAAAAGGAAAAAACATAATAAAAAGGCAGGAAAAGATGGATCATTTTAGCTTGCCAGTTCAAAATTTAAAAAATAAAATCAAGCATGCACTTTGTAAAACTGGTATGCGTAATAAAAACACAAGAAAAACTAACAATGGAATCAGTAATCAAAAGCAAATAATCCTATTGATTTAACCATTTTTACTTTTATCATTTTCAATGTTCCAGCAATTTGAAAGTGGAATTTTAAGAGAAATTGGGAAAATTGTTGGAACAAAAGAGTGTATTTTGTTACTTTAATTTTATTTATAAAATTATTATTATTATTATTATTATTATTATTATTATTATTATTATTATTATTATTATTTTGTGCAGCAATTACCTGCATGAATAAGAATTCTATTTTTTTGGAATGCTTGGATTAGGATGGGTATAAATAGGTGGATGTATATTTTTTTCTTATATAATAGTGGCAGAGCATTCCTTGTTTTAAATAAAAAAATAAAGATGATTGTCTCTAAATGCTTTTGATTTGTAAATAATGGAAAGCCTTTGTTGGTCTCAGGAAGAATTCAAGGGACAGTATCTTGTGTTTGGCTCACTGGGAACTTGTGAGATTAGCTGTGATATTGCTTTTTTGATAGGCAGAAAGGCAAAATGCATTTAGCATTGGTGGGCAAAAGCAGTTTTACTCCAGAGTTTGGGGGTGATTTGCGTGGGCAAGTTGTAGTGGAGGCTGTTGAGACCACGTTGTAGAGTTGTTCCTTGGAGATTGTCCATCTCTCAGTTGTACATCTGAACCAAACAGACTTTAGAGAACTGCATTAGAGGCCTAATCCAGCTCCCTTTCAAGACAATAGGAATTTGCAATGATTACATGGGATTTAGTGCTTTTGGGAGATTTATCTTTGGTTTGACAAGGGTAGGACTGAGAGTTCTATAAAGCTGCACCTTTGTCTCTCATTTAATCCTATCTTTTAAACTGCCTTCCTTGTTGACTTGCCATACAAACCCTGTCTTTTTTTGGCACTAATCTCCTCCATCTGATTCTGCCATTTTGTGCTCTCAGTGTAAAAGCAATAATCCTTTTTTTTTTTTTTTTTTTCCCTTAAACTAGATGGTGTGTTTCTGTACAAGCTCCAGCTCTGAGCTCTGTGTGCTGATGGATGTTGATATCCTTTCAAAGAGGCATCTATAAAAAGCTTTAATAGGGAGAAATAAGGAATATCATTCCTCCTCTGTTCTCTTCTCCCTGGCTTTAAATTATTAGCTGTATCAATATGTTCCTGTTCTCCTAATTTCCATATCTGTGTTTCAACAATAAATGAAAAGCGAGTATCCATGACTTTGACTCCCCTATGCAGCTTCCTTTGGGATTATAAACTGCTGTGGCATGAAAACCTCCATTAAGATTAGAGCAGAAATAATTTAGGATACTTAATAAGGATGGATGAGGACAGAATTTTTCAGTCTAACGTGGGGATAACATCCTCCAGCACAGCAGGGGAGCATGCTGGATGCATTAAGGATGTGCTGCTGGTACCATGTCCTAAGGCAAATGCTGAGGGCAGAAGTATTGGAACAAGCACACCTAGAAAAATAGTTTCAGAATGTGTTAAACCACCTCAGTGGCTGCCATCTAGAATCTGCTTTCCATGAGTGTATCCCACAGGGAGCACACTAATGTCCAAATTCACTTTCCTACCCTTTGCTTGTGGCATCCCAGAAGTGCAAATAAATGTAGGTTTCTTTTCCTGCTAAGAAGGTAAGAAAAAGTATGCCTGGGATATGCACACCTATATTATGTGCAACTGCTGGGTATATTTGACACTGGAGAAAAGCAGGAAAAGTTTGGGCTTTTACAGAACTCAAGTGAAATTCTGCCTGTCTAGCAAAGGAGAACTTTTTAACAGGACTTTTAGCAAAAAAATTAAACAGTTTGATGAAAAAGGTTACATTGTATAAAACATTGATTAGCATTTGCCATTATTTTCCCTTTAAGAAAAGTGGAAAATTATGGTTCATATAAAAATAATCTTTAAATATCATATAAATCATGTTAAACTCCAGAAATTCAAAGCTGTTACATACTGTAGCTGATTTGTTACTGCATCTTCCCTCTGGAACTATAAATGAAGAAAATATTTTAATACATGGGGTATTTAACCAGGGGAGCAACTAATCTCAGCGTGTCGTGGTTTATCTGCCATATTGTGTCTTTGCATTAAAACTCAGTGGCTTTACCAAATCTCTGCTTTAGCTCAGAGTTTATGGATGCAGTTGAAGAAATCTGTCTATGCTCTTATGAAGGAGCCAAAGTAGCTGGCCATAGTGATACTTCTAAGTCTAAAAACTGTGTATGTGGGAAGTGGATTTGCTCGAATCTGCATTCCTTAGCATTTTAAAATATGTTTATTTTCTGCCTGAAAAACCCGCAATTCCGTCCAATCTATATTTTTGTTATATGTGAGATTTTAGAGGCACAAGATATTTCCTTTGCAGGCCTGCACATGTTCAGACATTTGCAGGAGCTCTTGCAGGACTTTGCTTTGTGAGCAGCCACAGACACAAGAACCCTCAGCGTGCACCCATCAGTACACCAGGCAAATATTCTGCTTCTCCCTTTCCTTTTTTTAGTTCTTGACTGTGGAGTGAATAATGGCTTGGGCTGTCTGGAATTAGAACAGGCAGCATTGTGGAAGGGAAGCTTTTGTCCAAAGTTAATCCCAGCTTTTCAGTTACACATGAAAAGTCAGTCGGTGAAAGGTGAGCTCATTTTTGTCTTCTCTGTGGCTGACTTCTTATTGTCCTACATTAATACTGCCTTTCCTCCTATGACACTGCTTTTCTTTAGTATATTGTTAGTTTTATTCTGCTTAAGACATTATTTCCTTCAGCTCAATCTGTCCTGCTTGCTACAAGCTCTTTTGAAGTTCAGCTAGAAGCAGGTAGTAGTCATGCTGCTTGTGACATGACATCCTAATACCCAAAATATGTAACCTGTGTTTCTGTAGCACACAGACATCTGCTACCACTCTACAGATTCCCCAGAGTCTCAATTCCCCTGCCCTTCCCTATTATTAAGAATTAGAAATAATAATAATAAATCAGATTAGTCTATTTATGTCACATGAACATGCTCTTCATCAAAAAAACCCCACAAATTTAGCTCCCTGCTGTCAACTTTGATTACATAACAACCCTATTATCCTATCATATTTCACATCATCATCAAACAGAAAAAAACCCAAAAACCATTTTGATCAGCAAAGCACCAAAATAGCTTTGAATTAGCATGCTGTGATATGGAAATGAAAGAGGAAAATTCATAGAACAATGCAGGCACCACTCTGCTTTGTCTTCAGTACAGCGTAAGGTTGAAGGAATGTTTGGATATTACTCCAAGTGTCCAAGACAGATTCTTGGCTGTTAATGAATGGAGAAGGTGTGCAGTGACCTTCAGCACCAGACTTTTGGTTGGACTCCCTTAAAACAGGTCATAAGCACAAAATCCACGACATTAAAAAGAAGAAAAGAGGGAAGTGACCAAGTTAATCTACAGTAAATTGTCTTGGTAGTTTCCTAGTGCTTCAATCAAAGAAATGCCAGGGCAGTAATCAACATTATTGTGAATCAAACCTGAGCAAGGTAATTTCTTGTTTTCTCTGACAGATTTGAAGATTTTTTAATGAAAAAAGGCATAATTTGTTGATAAAAACTTTAAAAAGAGCTTTCAGTGACCCAAGATGGAGAATGAAAACGTTCCAGAAAGATTTAGTGTGTGAAGACCAGAGGGCAAGGGCTGGTGTGGACATAGTTTTCATTTGAAGTTTATGACTTAATTTAGCTTTCTGTAATATTCTTGTTAATATTAGCATCTAATTAAGACAGTAATTTAAAAACTTTATGAGGAAGCAAGGCCAGAGAGATGTGTTGAAGTGTGTCCATTACACCATGTTCAGGGATTTTTGATGCATGTTTCAACAAAAGACAATTAATGATTGGAATATTGCCCAAATTACAATGACAATCACACCTCCACCACTTTCATTAACTACAAGTGCATAACACTTGCAGAATTGAAAAGGAAATACTGCCTTTCTGACTAGCCTGCCTGTCATCTAACTTTGACATTAAACCTTATTTTGGGAACTTGAGCAATAGAAAGCATATGAAAAGGATGAACCATCATAATGATAACCCAAAATCAAAACAAATGGAATAATGACATTGTATGTGGAGAAACTGAATACAGATGGAAGGTGCTCAGGGACTCTTATCCTAGTTAATCTGAGCTCAGAGACAAAAGAAAGATGTAAATAAATAAATTGTTCTCAACAGCAGGAAAAGTGTTGTTTTCAGCTGAAATCCCTGTGTGGTGATACTGAAGATCTGTTGTGCTTTGGTCTGGGTAGAATCAGTCTGGGATATGTCCTCTTCCCACTGAAGGTTTTCAACACAGTGTTTCACTGGTTAATGCTGATAAGAGATCCATGGAGTTCCTGTTTCTTCAGTCAGGCTTTTGCTGTTGTCTTCATTGAAAAAAAAGTTTATATTCAGTCAGCCCATCCTGAGCAGTGCTGTGATATATTAGTGATGCTGTTTCCTTTACAGGTGCTCCCAAGTGCAATGGCTCAGTAGAATATAAGCAAGCTCCTTCTCTAAAGCCTGGAGAGACAGGACCTTCCTCTAAAGCCAACAGACACTTTACTAAAGCTTGTCCAGAATAGGCCAAGTCTTTCATTGAATTGGAAATTGCTTGGTGATTGCTACTCTTTTTTTTTTTTTTTTTTTTTTTTTTTCCTGAAGAGGTTTCTCCAAAGCCCCTGGCTGATTCACAGTCAAACTATATTGCCTATTGCACAGATTCCCAGGTCATGTACACACTGGTATTCCTTTTGGGGGAAAGTCCAACATAAAGCTTCAAACTGAAGCTTTTGTATCCCTGTCACACTGGGAGCTCCACAGAGTTTCTCCTTGTATGCTGGAAAAAGTATCTATGGCTGGCTTTGCACTTAACCTGGGTGGATGTTGCAGCTGCTGAGCTGACTCTTGCTGGACTGTTTTCTGAAGCTGGTGGGTTTATATTGCTGTGAGCTGGTAAGCTACAGAGAAATCAAAGCATTCTAAGGCTATTTATTTCTCCTGCTGATTTTCAATATGATTACCTAGCTGATCTGGCTGTGACACAATGGGTCCTGATTTAATTCCTATACTGACACTGGGCTGTGAGCCTTTTCTGATTTACTGCTAGATAAAATGCTGGTATCTCCAACTAGTGCTTTCCATGAACAACTTTTCCTACACTTAATGAAGAGCAGAAAGATCTAAAGGCAACAGGTAATCTCTATCATTTATGCAACTGTAGTTTGCATTATGGAATCTACTCATCCAAACCTCCCTGCTAATTTTAGGCTGGAAGTACTATAACTGGAGCCTTCAGCCTTCAGTTGTCTCTCCTTCTGTGTATCTTGTAATTAAAAAGTATCTCAGAGCCCTCCTTCACCTTGCTTCTGACCATCTAAAGAGTGCTGCCATACATTAACAGCCACAACAGATTTTGTGTAGGGAAAAAGAAAGGTTAATGCTGCAATTTTATTGGTAATTAATATCTACAGTTCCAGGCTGTGTTGCCTTTTAGTTCACTTAGAGAAATGTAGAGCAAACAACAGCATGATAACATTTATCATAACTGGCTAATTTGTAAGCAGGGCTGGCAAATATAATGATTGAAACTGTGCTCTATAATGCATCTTCTTCATGCATGGATTCTGATACCACTGGCCTGGCTTTGATTCAGGGCTTCTCTGGTCTGTGGAACAGCTTTCAGTAATTGCTGTATCCAGAGCAGTACAGTTGAGGCTAGAAAAGAGATCCATTTCCCAGGAAGCAGCTCTCCATCTTTCTCCATATCCCCTCCCTCCTTTCCTACCCAGACATTAGCTTGTCTTTTCCTAGGTGGATGTTCAGACCCAAGATCACCACATTCTGTACTCACCCCCCTCATCTCTTAATGAAAAGCATTTTCTTACACAACTGCACCCTGGGGAAAGAAATCTCCCACTCTTAATTACTGCTGACAAAAGAAATCTACAGATTGATTAAAAACAAGGAATGCAAGGAATCAAATAAGAAATGCAAAGTGTGTAAACCTGCAGGGGGGAGTTCCACTTCTCCCTTGTCTGGGATGCAGTCCCTTAGCCTGCAGGAAGACTTTGGGAGTGGGAGTGTCTGGGAGAAGGCCATCAGGAGAAAGGGCAGCAGGAATGATGTGAGCAGGAAAAGAAACAGAGTGGTTTGGCTCATTGTCTGTAGCTCCTTGCTGAGGTCTGTGGCACAGCTTCAAATTAAGGAAGAGCCATGGGTCTTCTGGCTTTAGGCTACTTGCCAGTCCCTGCCAGCATCCTCCTAAGCAGGAGTGGTGGGAGCTGTGGGAAGACTGGTTCACAGTGGAATTCCTTGTCTTTGGTGGGACCACCCTTCCAATGTTGGTGTCAAACAGGAAGCTGGGAAAATTATGTTTTCAAAAGTATCTTCTCTCTACTATTTCTTGGACAAGATCAGTTTCTCTGTCCTTATTGCCTGCTGCAAATTCATACTGTGGCTCAGGAAGACCTGGGTTGTGGTATCCTTGCCCATCACTGGTAGCCTCTCCTCAGAGCTTTGCCACAGAAATGAATGGGAAATGCTGAGCTTCTTCTACTGGGTTCAGGAGGTCAAAATATAGCAAAGAAACCTCTTCACATTGACTGTGTTTGGACAGTTTCTACATAATCAGAATTGACCTTTAGAGAAGTGACATTTGCTGGCTCTGCCTCCAGCATGGCTATTCAGGTCCTTAATCATAATTATTGTTAGAAGGCTAATTAATCTGATAACAGTATTTAATTAGATTAGCTGAAGTAGAGAGTGCAAATGATTTTGGCCTCCCAGAATCTGAAATTAAAAGTCTATAAAATGAATTCCAAAGGCCTGTTTGGTAATATCACTGCTGACATGGGGGTCATGCCATGGCTGTTCTATTGACAAACATCATCTTGGCACGTTGGCTGGAGCTGGTCATGGAAGTGCCTTGGCAAAGGGTTTTAGCTCAGATTCAATATCGAGAGCAGTGGGGCTCTTAATTCCCACTGAACTAATTAAGTGCTGAAATGCCTTTGTGGAGACAGAATTTGGGCCTGATTTTGTCTGAGCTGTAGAGAAAAGAACTAGTGTTGAGCCTTAGAGAGATGGGATGATGCAGATGGATGAGAAAGGGGCTGAGTTTCAGGATAGGGCATGGTTCAGGTACCCATTTGGTGCAATGGCCAAAGTATCTTAGCTGTGCTGTGAGATATATTGTGCTTCTAGGAGGGAGTGTTGATGGGTGTGTGTCCAGACATATCTGGACCACATGTGAAATGGGGAAGATGCAGTTGAGTTTCTGCATACTAAACTAGATTGATGAAGACACTGATGCTATGACATATCCTTCTACCAGACCCTCTCTGAGCAAGATTTAAAAAGGCAGAGCAAAAGAATGGATTTCTTCCTGGCCTCTGGCTGAGGATGATAGAGGACAGGGCTGATTTCAAGTTTGCACAGCTCGGGGCAGCATTCTCCTTAGGAACCAAGACAAGGAACTTCGGTGGTAGGGCCTTTAGATAGCTCTGTAGCCATTTCTTCTAATGTTTCCTTTAAAGTCCCCAGCCCATTTCTCTGATCTCTCTGATCTGAAGCTCTTCATATGAGATCCCCTTCTGAATGGTGATGGTGACCTTCAGAATTCTTCTGGTTGCTCTGGCAGCTGTCATTTTGCCAAAACATTGGCCAAATGCCACATGGGATCAAAACCACATGGGAGATCTTCATAGCAATGCACATTCAGTTGTGGATGTTGGTTTTCTAACTTCACTGTATATTTCCTTTCCTGTTCTTCAGCATCTAAGCCCCAGTTGAGTTATCTTTCCGTGTGACTTGTCTTTGAAGAATTCCTTACTCTCACAGACATTTTCCAGAAAATATGGATGCCCCATTAGTGCTTTTTAGCTTAGCTTTTTTATCCCCAGCATGGAGAGCCAGCAGTAGGAAATTCATCTCCATCATTGATACTGTGCCCTTTTTGTTCTCCTGGGAAGCTCAGCACAGCAGAGTCCAGTGTGGTCATCACTGACCAACACATCTGGCAGGGTCAACACAACTTAGTGATCTTCTCATGCCAGTTTACCTCCTTTTTGACTTCTCAGTTGCATTTACATTTTAGGAGAGACTTTCAGTGTAAGTTTTTCGTGCAAGAATAATATTCCCATCTTGGAGGACAAGAACACAACCTGCATAACAAAAGCTGGATCCCAACATCCAGGTTACAACAGGTTTAGGACTATTAATGTAGCAGTTGGCTTTATTCAGTCGCTCCCTGGGTGCCTGTCTGAGCATTGCTCTTTAGGGCTTCAACAAATTTGTCCAATCCACACAAAGTTAGTTTGGGTGTAAATACTTTTGGGATGACCCTGGATGAAAAAAGAACCAGTGTGTGCTTCAGAAAGATCCCTGTCTACTACAAACCCTTTAACAACTATCTAATGAGAAGATGTTACGAGACTGGCTCATTCTTTAGAATGCCAACCTAATGTCTTTCTTTTACAGAATGTAAATTTCCTATAATATGCTCTACAACCTATAATCCATCTGTTCCTTTTCTGCAAGGTCAGGAGTGAACTGTGGAAGAAAAAAAACCCAACATCTTCGTTTTCCTTTTCCCTTGACTTGTTAAGATTTGTGTGGTTGTTTGTTGCCATTGAGAAGTATTGACAAAAGGTTTTGATCTTAATGGAATGATGGCAAAGGAAATTATTTGGAGCTGGATAGGTCAATGAGGAATGGGAGGGGAGGCTTAACTTTGTTTCCAGTAGGCCAAAAGAATGTGGATACTGTCTCTTCAAGGTGCAATTTCTTACTTCAACAAACTGTTCATCTATGAGAAACAGGGATAGAAGTGTTCAATTTGGGACCTAAGGAGTTTATATGGAAATTCTTGGATCTCTTTCAAACACACGTACATGTTGAAAATTCAATTGTGAATCCTACTTTGGAGAGTGAGCCTTCCTGCTCAGACAGAAGTGTGTGTGTCTGTGTGTGTTTGTGAGTGTGTGCTGATGCTCTGTCTCTTTTGGATCTCTTGACACTTTTTGGTGCATTTTTGTACTTCTTTGAATGTGCATCTGTGGACTTACCGATGGTGTATGGACGGCATTCTAAAGGCCCTCAACAGCCTGAGACAAAGCAAAACTCTCTAAATTTCCAGCCTGGTTGATACATTTTCTGTGCAGCACTCAAAGCATTAAGAGCAATGGTCATCTAGAAAGAGGAGCTGCTTGGCTGTGGGGACTGCACTGGGAATTGACCTCCTGGAAGCTGTTTTCTCTGCTCATTTCAGACCTCTAACTTCAACATATTTGTTGAGCTGGTCCTAGCAAAGGAGAAAGAGCAGGTCATAAACATCAAGATGTGATTTGTTAAACCGGTGATAACTTGATTATGAAGAACCAAATTAAAAGACTCTCTTGTGTTTTCATTTCTTTTTATGGCCTTCTCTGTAATGGGAGAGGATGCCTTCACACATGGCCTTAGAATGCCGTACTGGAGTCAGAATGCAACAACAGTCAAATGAAAATAAGATGTATTGCAGCTTACATGAAGAATGAAAACTGTATCACACAAATGTTTACAAGTCCAAGTAGACAGCGAACCCCTGTACAATATGTAATTTATGCAAGGGATTGCATCTTTCTTTTGTAATGAATGCACTAAGCAACCCTGTATATATTTTACAATGTCTTTACAGAGAAAAAAAAAAAAAAAGAATCATTTACTGTAGTGTTGTAAAATAATGCACTTTTCTAATTTTTTCATTAAAAATCCTATGGCACGTTTTCAAATGTACATTGTTTCTTTTATATTGAATGTGGAAATGTTAACTTCCTGTAAAATTGCACTACAGAAGTAAAATCCACTGATGGAACTTATTTTGTTAAAGAAAAGTCCCTTGATGACCAACAGATGTTTATGATTATATGATATGTATGTTTGTGCATATACGTGTATATAGTGTATATGTAATGTATATATATGTATATGCACACACATACATCTAGTGATATGTGTATATATATAAAATGATATAGGTCCGGATTTATATATGATTGTATTAATATAATATCTATAGATTGACAGCTATATAGATATGTATATATATTCATACATACACACAAGAATCACAATGTACAAACCCAGAAAGGATTACTCATTAAATTTAAAAGGAGCTGGGGGGGGGGGGGGGTGGGAGAAAGATGTCATATACAGAAGATATTTTGCATTGCAATAAAAGCTTTTTTGACAAAAGTACGTGCAGAGTGAAGTATGAGCCTTCATCAAATACCCAACCGTGCTGCCCCCAGAAGACTACAGTACAGAATAAGTAAAAGGAAAGTGTGCAAGTGAGACATAAGAACAGAGTCATTGTATGGTGGACTGGACTTAGTTGTGATTAGTTCCCCCCTCACCTTGACTTAGTGAACCTGAAGGGCAAGAGCTCAGGATACCACAGTGGACAGCACAACTTCTGACTTGAGAAGATCAGCATTTCACTCACAAGACTAGTAATCTAGTGCTTCCTAAAAAATAAGGGGAAGTGGGTTTCAGCACCAGTTTTCACTGTTGGTGTTGCTGTAAGCCACAAGCACCATTTCTCATTTGGGGTGGAGCAGTGGGGAACTTGCATTGCTGTTGCCATCCAGGTAAGTCACAAATGAAGTCAGGTCCAGGATCTCACTTTGTCCCTGTGATGTGATTTCAACAGACTGCTACTCATGGAAGCATTCTAAAAGTTTCCAGAGCTAATAGTTCATAGATGAGGAACATCTTACCAACAGGAAGAATCCACTCTTTTTTTCTTTTTTTTTTTTTTTTTTTTCCTATGGCCAGAAGCTGATCCCAGCTATAGAGTGACAAAAAATGTGAGGCTTTCTATTTCCTTCCACCAGCCTTGATGAGAGAAAATGTCTCCATGACCAATGAGAACAGTTAACCATTAGAATAAAAAACTGGCTGCATAACATTTGCCATGATATGAAGTGGTGAAACAGAGACCAACCTTGTGCACTGTCACAGGAAGCAGCGATTGCCTTCATACAGGAATTATTTGGTGGAAGTCACTGTTCTCTGCTGTAACAAGTGATTAGTTTGTTGTCAGAGCCTTCAGTTGTTCTTGCTGTGTATGAGACTCACAAATGAGGGAAGAGCCAACATAACTTGTGTTGTCTTGTATACACCCTATATTTAGTACCTGGCATACATTAAATAAACAACAGAAAACACTTACAGGAAATCCATTTTCTGATCATGAAGAGGAGTAATTGTGGCATGGAAATGAGAAAAACAGCTTTGACAATAGAGATAGATATACCTGAGCAAACTCACATGTGTGTTCTGTGCTGCATGAGATAACATCTGTATTAGCAATTAAGATCAAGAATTCCTTC
This sequence comes from Heliangelus exortis, assembly GCF_036169615.1. NCBI lineage: Eukaryota > Metazoa > Chordata > Aves > Apodiformes > Trochilidae > Heliangelus > Heliangelus exortis. The sequence continues at coordinate 145,991,121 of NC_092423.1, read as the reverse complement.
CTTTTTGGAGTGGTATTTGTCAGCATATTTATCATCCTAATTTATGTTGCATGAACAAACAAGCCAGTGTTGCTGAACCCCATCCATCCCTTTTGCAAGGAAAAAACCCTTTTAGAGTAATTAATGAAGCAATCAGTAATGTAAACTAGAAGACCCTGTTTTAAAGGGCTCCAGGTAGAGCAGTGGCCCAGGAAAATTTGAAGAGGACCTTGTGTCTTGAATTTCTCTTAACAACCACAGGAATGTTAGACTTTAAGAAATGAGGAAAAAAATGCAGAAAAAACCCTCCAATCTTTCATCTGTAATCATATAAATACATTCATAAAGTTGAATCAAATTCACAGATCCCTTGATTGTTCAGGGTTTTGCTTCTGCCTGGGTCCTGTCTCAGAGAACAAAATAAATTAAGCATCCTGCTGCAAAACACAAAAGCCTGCTCACTACACATCCACTGCTTGCTCAGTTGACAGCAAACAAAGTATTCCAGTCACTGAAAACCAGTTTGTGTCTGTAATCATGCTGTGACCAGATCTCTGCATCTTTCTCACCTAAGGCAATGTCTTCAGTTCAGCTTCTCCACTGTAGGAACAGTGATTGTTGAGAGGGGACAAATGAGAGAATTGTACTGGAAGTGAACAAAATAATGAGCAGAACAGAAAAGGTAAATGAGCCCTTCCCTGTTGTGCTTTCTCACTCTCCCAGGACAAAGTAATACCCAATTAAACAGAAACTGAAACATTTATAACCGAGACAAGGAAATATTTGTATTTCTGAAGAAAGAAGGAAAGAAGCAAAGAAGGGGAAGGAAGAAAAAGGAAGAAAAAGGAAGAAAAAGGAAGGAAGGAAGGAAGGAAGGAAGGAAGGAAGGAAGGAAGGAAGGAAGGAAGGAAGGAAGGAAGGAAGGAAGGAAGGAAGGAAGGAAGGAAGGAAGGAAGGAAGGAAGGAAGGAAGGAAGGAAGGAAGGAAGGAAGGAAGGAAGGAAGGAAGGAAGGAAGGAAGGAAGGAAGGAAGGAAGGAAGGAAGGAAGGAAGGAAGGAAGGAAGGAAGGAAGGAAGGAAGGAAGGAAGGAAGGAAGGAAGGAAGGAAGGAAGGAAGGAAGGAAGGAAGGAAGGAAGGAAGGAAGGAAGGAAGGAAGGAAGGAAGGAAGGAAGGAAGGAAGGAAGGAAGGAGTTGTGGGTTTTGTTTCTTTTCTGTTGGTTGTTTTTTTTTTTAAGGAATATTTCTAGGATCTTCAGAGTCAGGAAAAAAAACCCACTTACTTGATTAAAAGGCAGGAAAAAAAAGTGCTGGAAGTCCTGCAATCAGTGCATCAGTCCAAGTTCAGCGACTGAAGGAGGTTTAAAAGATGAGTTGCTGCTTATATTCAGACTATCCTTGGCTCCAGCATTTTAATGCTGGGAAATTTTGCCTGCTGAAGCAAAGGAAGAATATGTTCCTATATATGAAGGGAGTGTATTGTGCCTCTTACTTAGTGGCTATTAATGGAAACTCTTGGCTTTAACACTTGGTATGGATTCAGAAGAGCTGCCCTGTCTTAGCAGTGTGATTATTTCTGCCAGGTCTGGCTGGTGTGTGACTGTGTCACTTCTTTTTTAATAGGGTAATGTAATCCAATCTAATGCTAGTGGCAGAAACTACTGACCTATACCACCTTAAATTATATTGACTCTACCTGGAGATTAATCTTTCTCTTCTGCTTCCTAGTTAAGGTTGAGAGGAAAAAACCCTTTGATAACCACATGCATCTACATACCTCATACACGAATGGTCTTGTGTCACAACAGACTCCAGTTTCAGATGAATGAACTTTGTATCTTCACAAGGAACAAGCCACTGCAGTGACATTAGACTTAGGTTTGAATAAAAGGAAAGCACAGTACTTTTTGATCACAGAGAATTTCAGACCTGACCCTGACCCTGTTTGCACTTTGCACTGATCTGCTGGAGAGGATCTATGAACAGGAGACACTTGATCCCTCCATGGAAATGTTCAAGGCCAGGTTGGATGGGGTTGGAGCAACCTGGTCTGGTGGGAGTTTTCCCTGTCCATGGCAGGGGGGTTGGAACTGGATGATCTTTAAGGTCCCTTCTGACCCAAACCATTCTATGTTTCTATGATTGCTGATGCCAAAGGGAAAGAAGAGCATCTCCTCAGTGATATTCCATAACCAACTTAATCTGGTATCCTCTAGACACAATCCAGCAGCTGACTTTTCAGGAATGGAAGAACAATTTGCACCATCCTTTGGTGTCCTGTACTGCAACAGCTTTTATCTTGCATTTCACTGTTGTGTCTGATAAGTGTTACCATCTGCAGTTTGAGCAGTAAGGTGCAGAGACAAACTACAAGATTCTGACAAATCTGTGGAGTTTTAGGGCAGAGTTTTGATGTGTTGTACACAGAAGTGAGAGGAAAAGGGGCCAACTCACAATGTGAGTGACCTTGATCTCAAACTATAAGTTATGCCTTGATGCTTCTAACATTTAGTGCTATTGCTGTGCTTTTCTTTCTTCATTTCTACTTCATAAAATGTAAAAAACCTACATGTATAAAAAGGAGGCTGCTAAAACATCGATCACCCTTGCTACTCTTCGTATTTCATTGGGAATGTTGTCCCTTTCTTCAAAGTTGTGAGATGAAATAATTTTCCCAAGAGACAAAAAGAAACAAGGGGTAGAGATGGATCAAGATGGAAATCTCCCTCTATTCCATACTCAGGTTGTCATTGTGAAACACTGCACAGTACATGTGATCCCAGCTTGTAGTTCTGTGTTAGTCTCTCTTCCCATGCTGCACATGGGCTCTGACTATCATGGTATGGACTCTGCATTTCAAAAAAAAAACTGATGTCAGATCACTGAATTTATATTACTGTAAACAAGAGGAATATTTGGACTGATGGGTTAACTTATATTTTGGTGGGATGGTGTAAACCAAAATGTTGGGTGGTAGTGTAAAAACTGACATCACTGAGCTGGGACTTAGCTGACTGTGGATATGGTGAAAAAGCAGAGAGAGGGTAGAGCAGCAATTAATAGAGCCTGGATTATTCAACTAATCAGATTGAATAAAAGAGTTTACCTCAATTTATCAGCATTGCCATAAGAGGTTTAATCTAGGCATATCCCACACTGGGACTGAACTTTGCTCATTTCAGTCAGACAAGCAAATTGATGCAACTTGTTTGTTCTACCTGTGGGTCTGTCTGTCTGGGCCATTTGCACCAAGCAAATAAATCTCAGCACTGTTCACAGGACCAACAGCCTGATTCTGCTGTCCTTGGCTTTGATTCTATGCTCATGACACTTCTTTGCCTAATGCTAATAAAACTTACCTGTTTTTTTTCCTTACAAAAATGTCTGCAGTAAAGGTGCTTCTGCTCATGGTTGTATATTTGCCTACCCAGGAGATGTGGTCACCAAGAAGAGTCCTCTTTACAGCAACTGTAAAGTCTGTAGACAGTGGGTGTAGATGCTAATAGCTTCTGGCTCATTAGCACAAGAGCCAAGTATCTGTGGGAGGTAATTGCTGTAGGGATAATAACGTAGGAAATATCCAAACCATTGATCTCTGTGTGAAGGTGAATCCCCAGGTGCTAAATCACTTGAATTAATCACCCGGTGCTGTTACGGGCAATGATTAGTGGCTGCTTTCCCAAGGGAGAAATATGGAAGGGAAATCATGCCATGTTTGTTGTCCTGTGGACATCCTCCACCTCTTTGCAGCAGCCTGCAGGCCAATACAGCTTTGCAAGATGTCATCTCATCAACCAAGTCTGGCAGATCCACCATCAAGAAGAACAGAGGTGACCAGATGCTGTTTTAGTAAAAAGAAGAGCGGTGGGAGCTCACTTGGTAAGTGAAATCCCAAACACAGCCTGTGACAATTACACTTGGGTAACTTCAAGATTATTTTGGCCCACCTTTTTGTCATTTAAGCCCATGCCATGTTGATATCAAGATCAAAGGTCTCACCATTGAGTAATCACCTAGTTCCTTGTAGCATCAGTTTTGTCATTACTTCTTCAGGCTCCTTGAAAATGATCTAAGGCCTAAAATGGGCCTTTAGTGGAACAGCTGAGGAAGGAAATGGTCTGGAGGTGTTCATGAGCTCTCCAGACTTCACAGTCAGCCAGAGAGCACAAGGGTTCCTGTCCATCACAAAGTCAGTGTCCTGACAAGCTGTCACAAATCAGGTGAGTTCTAAAACCTGTTCTCAGGTCTCTCCTCAGCCCCCAGCCCTGCTGTGTGGAGGTTGCAGTCTGTTGTGATGGAGTATATGTTTCTGGACACATACACAGAGATATTTATTCTATTGCATATTTCTTAGGGAGCTGTCTGACCTGCTCCACCCCAGTTAAGTCTCTGTAGGAAACTGGTGTCCTCCCAGATCCGGTCAAAACCTTCACACAGGGAAGCCAGGTTAAACCTCATTTTGGTCAGGATGAGAAACTCTTTCCATTTCAAGTGCTGTCAGGTCCTAACAGGTCTGGGATGCCCAAACAAAGCAGTTATTGAGCCTTTCTGAGGAACCAGCAGAACTAAGGGCTATTGGAGGGGGAAGTGCTGATCTCCTCTCCTTGGTGAGGACTGATAGGACACAAGGAAATGGAACAAAACTGTGTCAGGGGAAGTTTGAACTGGACATTAGTAAAAGGTTCTTCACTGGGAGGGTGGTCAGGCGCTGGAATAGGCTCCCCAGGGAAGTGTTTGTGGCAGAAAGCCTGTCAGAATTCAAGGAGTATCTGGACAACGCTCTTAGTCATATAATTTAGTTTTTGGCAGTCCTGCAAGAAGCAGGGAGTTGGACTTAATGATCCTTATTGGGTCCCTTCCAACTTGAGGTAGTCTCTGATTCCAAGGTTGTTTTGAACACCCAACTCTTCAAGGCAGACCCAAGCAGACTGGGAAAAAATGCCTCTTATTCTTACTTTTTCATGATTACATATTATTTTGACTTAAATTCTGCTTATTGCCAAGTAAAAAGTGGGCCATTCAGAGTGGCACTGTACAAAGAAAACACTGAGGGAAATTGCTTCCTCAGAGTGTTTGTAATCTAACACGTTAATATGTCCCCAGGGACTGTTACCATGAATCAATGGAGAAAAATAACCCCTATATTTTGCTGCCCCAGTACATCAGGCAGTCACAAGCAGGTCACTGCTGCTGCTGCTGTGTCAGAGAGGGAGCAAACACCACCCGAGGGCTGTTTGCGGAGATCAAAATTCCAAATCCAAGAAGGGAAAGCACGTGTAAGGAAGGCACTGCAAGGATCAACAGGGTTGGGAGAGAAATTGTCCAGAGCAGCACCTGTTTTATGTCTCCATTCCCAAAGTGGAATAGGAGGGCAGAAGGTGCTGCAGTCCCAGAGCAGGGATCCCCTGCATCCCTGGATCCCCTGCATCCCTGGAGAGCCCCCGCTGGAGCAGAGACCCACCCTGCAGCCCGGGGAGGGCCCCAGTCCGCAGCAGGGGGATATTTCCTGCAGGAGCTGGGGCCGTGGAGAGCCCAGGCGGGAGCAGGTTGTCCCTGAAGGACTGCAGCCCGGGGAAGGGCCGGTGCTGGAGCAGGGAGAGGTGTGAGGAGGGAGGAGCGGCCGAGAGGGGCTGGGATGGACTGAGCGCAACCCCCAGCCCAGCCCTGCGGCCCTGGGGGAGAGGAGACAGGAGAGAAGGGATCAGGGTGGGAAAGGGGCAAAAGCACAGAGGGAAATTGTTATTTTTGTTTCTCAGAATCCAAATTCACTGACATTTGTGATAAACTAAATTTCCTTGGTTGGCGTCTGGTTGGCGTCTGGTTTTCCCATGACAGTAACTGGTAAGTGAGCTCTCTCTGGAGTCATGAAGTTTCTCAACCCATTTTCTCCTGCCTTGTTGAAGGAGAGTGAATGAGCAGCTAGGTGGAATTTTGACTCTTAGACAGGGCTAACGTGCCACATCACAAGAAGTTGCTCATGAAATTAAAACTATCTATTGATTTTACTTTCTTCTTATGCAATACCTTTCCTTATGACTGCATGTGCAAAACTCCAGTGAAATTCCCCACTGTCCACTCTTCTATTGGACACTGTTGGACTTCTGTGTCCTAAATGTAATGGCTGGGGAGGACCTTAGCTGTGTTAATGTAAAGGCACTCAGAAAAATGAAAGTTTGCTCATAAAGCCCCTTGTGTAGAGTCACAGACTTCAGGGGAAATGTTTACCATACCCTGGGGGAGAGGATCCAGGAGGGAAGGGGTAAGGGTGGAAAGGGGGCAAAAGTATGGAGGGAAGTTGTTATTTTAGTTTCTCAGAATCCAAATTCATTTTAAATTGCAATAAATTAAATTGCCTTGGTTGGTGTCTGTTTTTCCCATAACAGTAAGTGGTATAGAATATTCCTGTCTTTATCTCGACCCTCAAGATTTCTGCTCCTATTTTTGCACCCTGTTCTATTGAGGAGTGGGAGTGAGAGAGCATCTGAGTGGGATTTTGTCTCTTAGTCAAGGTTAACCCACCACAGCACCCAAGTGCTGGCACTGGAATGGCCCAGGACAGTGGTTGAGTCATCATCCCTGGAGGTGTTTAAAAGGTGTTTGGACCTGGTCCTTAAAGACATGGTTTAGTAGTTATGGTGTTGGTCAAAGGTTGGACTGGATATCTTGGAGGTCTCTTCCAGCCTAAACCATTTTGTGATTCTGTGAAGTAGAAAAAAGACCTAAACAACCCAGTCTGACCTTACCATTGGCCAATCTGAAGCATGACTTCAGGCCAGAGACCTCCTGAGGTCCCCCTCAGCCTGAACTGGACTGTGAATCTGTGTTTGAATCAGTACAACACGAAGTAGGCACCTGGAATCAAGACTTTTCCCATAGATACAACAGCAGTGACACAACAGCTATTTAAACATCATCACTCAATATCAACAATACTTCTCCAGAGACAATAGATCTGTTACCCCAGACAGACACAATGTAAGATTTGACTTGATGCCCATGAATGAGGAGGAATCTTAAATGAGGCATAAATCTCAGCACTCTTAAAATAAATCTCCCGCAAAGCTCTTTCTCTCGCCGATGTTTTCGTAGCACCCTGGACTTCCTTGCTAATGATTACACATTCATGCTCATCTTCCACTGGGCCCAAAACATCATATGTGAAGCTTCACTGCCTCCCGGGGAGAGCTGTGTGCAAGCTTGGGTAGGCAGACATTAATCATTTAGGATGGTGAAGTGATGGATGGCTGAGTGAACAGAGCACAGTGTGCTTTTGCTCTCAAAGAAGGCTGTGATAAGCAGGAGCTGGGGTTGTAAGGACATGATTATTAGTGTAGCTGCCTGATTACCAGAGAAACAGCAACAGAAAACAAAATCTGGCTGCAACTGCTACCAGAACAAGCTCTGCCACTTGACATCTCAGGGGAAAGTGAAGTCATGCAGGAGATGGATGGCCCTGCACTGGTTGCAGCCCAATGAGTTGCTTGTGAAGTGGTGTATGCTGAGCAGAGTGCAAGGCAAAGGGAGCTGGGTTGTTCCCTCTGCTCCTAGAAGAAGAGGAAGCCCTGTAAAGTAGGACAGTAGCAAGTCAGCCTTCACTTGCCAACCTGACTCCTTACTCAGTGGAAATTCTTGAAGAAATTTAAGCTCTTGGACAACTGACTTGGGGAAGAGCTGGGAAAACCTGGGGCCAAAAACCAACTTCACTCATCAGTGTTGCCAGACTGTGCCTGTCCCCTGGGAAGCTGCCAGTGTCTCAGTGGTGGGTCTGAATGATCTCCTCAAGTCAGGGAAATTTTGCTGTGTGCCACAACACTGGCAGAGAGAAATTACCCACCTCAGAGAGACAGGTTGTTGACAGGCAAGTGTCTGAGTCATAAAAGCAGCATTCAAATGCCAAAAGTTTTCCTTAGTGAACACCTCACTACAACGAGGGAGACCGAGGATATGAGAAGAAATGAGCTTCCCTGTAGCCATCTCTGAAGATGGGCTTATGTCTCTCTGCTGTGGAATATAATTGGAGACAGATCCTTTATAGACCTCAGCAATCAGCAGGGAGAAATGGTACCATACATAGCCCCTTTGCCTCCTCCAGCTACCTGACTGAGAAGTTGTAACTACTTATCTCCATTGACTTTATTGAAAGCCATGCTCTGGTGCCCCTTATTAGAAGGCAACCTGAATAAATCAGAGTCACATCAGCTGGGAGGCTCATGCTGCTGCCTCTGCAAACAGAGGACTCAACTCTCCAATTCAGTGGTGCTTGACTCAATTGATTCACAGAGAAAGTGACCACAGAAGGAAAAAAAAAAATGATGCTGGTGAGTTTGTGTAGACTCTCTTACATACTCCTATAGTATGTAAAAAATAACCTTTTCCAAAATATAGCTGGGAGGTTGTGTGACTTATACAGCCTAGATTTTCTTCCAGCATCTGAATTCATGGCTCTGCTTGTCTCCAGTACATGTTGCTTTCTATTTGGGTTCAGTCTGCTCTTTATCTCTGACATCCATGGCTGAAGGGCAATGATATTTCTCACCTATTTAACTTTTGGACAGGAAGTTACTTGAACTCACACACCACCTCTGAGGATGCTTCTGAGGGAAAATCTAGGGCAGTGATTTAGAACTCCAGAAGAAAGAAAAGAAACATTTGCAGTCAATTTTCAATAGGCAGATGGTACACGGCTTGTTTTCTACAGAAGGAAGTTTTGAAGTCCCTACTGAAAAATAAGAAAAGCGATAGTATTCACTTTTATTTCAAACTTTCCCTGTTTCCATGGTAATATCCCAGTGAGGTGCCAAGAGTAGATGCTGGAGTGTGAGGTATTAGAGAGTTCTTTTTCTCTGCATCATGAAAGGCAATTCTGAGATCCACATGTGAAAGAAAACCAAACCAAACCAAAACCAAGTCAGGAAATGATGCAGGGAGGTTGAAGAAGTGTTACACTGTGGATGAGAAAATTTCAGCACTCTCTGAATCCACAGAAGGATGAGCTAGATTTGTCTCTTTGGTTTAGCCTACTGCAGCTCAATTGTTTTTTAGTAGTGTTGTACCAGCACTAGAAAGATGGGACTATTCCCACATCATATGGGTGATTACAGAGAAGATGTGGAGCCAAAGGATGAGCAGCAACAGACACGAGTTGAAGAATGAGGTACCAGGGAAAACAGAATCACAGTGAGAATGAATAAACCCAGGGAGAGTTTGCCCCAGTACCAACCTTGAAATAAACAAAGCCTGACTGGAAAAGCTCTTTAGCAGCTTGACCTAACTTTCAAGTTGGCTCTGCTTTATTCAGATGTTAGATGATCAAGTTCTGCTTCTCACATAAATTGGTTTGGTTTTTTATGATTCTCCATCACAGGCACTTCAGGCCTCATTGTTTTTTTCCTATTGCACTGTGTTTTCAGTCTAGTCTGTACCTAAGGTAACTGAAATGATGCTTCTTCTGTTGCATCCTTTGGCACATCATTCTGCAATTTCATAGATTTTGCTTATAGTTAATAGGTAAACTACATTTCCTCAGTGATCATTTCTCCTCAGTTTTAGTGTCCTTGGCTGAAGTACCTTTCACTGAGCTGAACTGTATTTACAGTTACTTCGGTAACTGGAGACCTTTGACACCACAACAGCCAGAATCTAGACAGCCCTTCAAATAAAATGCATAGCCCAAGTATCTTTAGCCTCAGAAAGGAAGAGGATAAGAGGAGGATATTGACTGTGGCTTGGGAAAGCAAATGAGATCTCTTCACATGGTAAACCTGAAAGTTCTTTTTAAAGTGGGTTGTACTGGTAAATATCTGTTTTTTCACCATTTCCAAGTTGGGCCAAGATTTCAAGTGGCCAAGATTTCAGTAACACTGTCTTTCTGTTAATGTGGAGGCAAATAACTGGAAAAAAAAAAAAAAAAAAAAAAAAGTTCATAACCTCTTTGCAACCACTCCAACACAGGTTTGTCCTTGTTTCTCTAAGGGTCTTACTGTCAGTATTTCTCTTGGTTCACCTTCTTTTCCAGCCCTTTCATCTGTCATCTTTTCACTGCTTCTGTTAACAGAAAGTCCTGTGCAATGCCTCTCCCATCAGTCCCAGCAGTGAAATAGTTACTTTGAGCAGTGACTGATCACTGAGCTTTCTTGCCTCTTTAGATAATCCTGGAAGAAAGATGGTTTGGTGTTCTCCACCTTCTCAGTGGTTTTATCTGAGGTTGACATATAGGGCTGTGAATGCTGTCAAGCATTAATTATAGTGAAGAGTTTAAGTACAAGTTAAGCCTACTTTCCAAGAGAGAAAGAGAGGCACTAACTGGACTCTCAGGTCCTAGAGGTGTTTTATCCCATCACAGGAAGGGCTAAAGCATCCCCATGGGTCTAACACTCAAAGAGTCAAAAACAAAGTTTTTGCACAATCACCCATCAGAAAAGTGAGACAGAAACCCACTTGGCACAGCCCCACCTCTTAATGCAGGAAAAACACCTTCTGTAGTGCAAAAGAAAAAAAAAACATGTGAGTGGGCAGTGATTCATGACACTGAGGATGTATGAGCTCTGCAAATCATTTGGTTGAGACCACTTTAGATGAGAAAAAATTTAGAAGGTGCACAAGTTTAGTTCCAGCTCCAGGAAAGTAATTTAATAGATTCAGCTGACATCAGCCAGGACCCAGCCAGATCCTGAGGCTGATTATGCTTCAGCAAAAAACCATGACTGAAAGTGGCAAGACAGGTCCTGTTTGAACACTGACCATCCTCCAGGAGTATCTGAAACACCAGACAGCACCAACTGTCCAGTAACCATTTGAAAAGAAAGTCTTTCAACAAGCTTTAGCAGCAGATGGCTGCAAGCCGCAGAGAACAAGAATTCCTAATGAGGTCCTTCTAGTGCAGCTCCTGCAAAGGGCAGAGGAGGGAGAGAAATATGCCCTAGATTCACAGAAATGTTCATCCACAATCATGCTGTCCTTCTCTGATCAGCTGTAAGGGAAGGAGTAGGATGTCTCTGCCTCCTTGCAGAGACAAACCTCAGTCAGCAAAGTGGAGCCAACGAGACAAATTCAAACCTGAGCAAATTTTTCAAAAAAAAAGACATGAGCTGTAAGGTGGCTTGTTTTCAAGGTTCATTGTTAGTCATTTTTTGTGGTGTGTGGAGAACTGGGATGGAGCTTTTATATTTGCAAAAGCAATGACGTGTGAGTGGAGCACTGTGCAGGGAGCGTAGGGCAGAGTGATCCCTTCTTTGCCTTCTTTGCTGCAAAATCTCAGAAAATCAATATTAATAATATCAACACACAGGGAGGCTAAAATAAAGTGTATGTAACAAGGCTGTGATATTTAAATATGGTCTTTTCAGTGGGCAGTGGAGGATAACACGATATGACAGGGAGAGAAGCTCTCAGACACAGAACTAAAAAGGAACTTAGATCCCTGAAGTTACTTTCTGTGACACCTAATTTACACTCTTCTGGCTCTAAGAATAGAACTGAGATGCCCTGTGTGAGATTTCTAGGTGTCCTATGTCATGTAGAGAGTACGAAATTGTGAGACCAGAAGCTTGTGTTATCTTTAAGAGGGACCTCAACAGGATGGAGAAATGGACTGACTTCATGAAGTTCATCAAAGGGAAATGCCATGTCCTACCCTAGGAAGAAATAATCCCAAGCACTGTAAAGGCTTGGGTGCAAGTGGCTGGAAAGCAGCTTTGCAGAAAAAGAGGTCCTGGTGGACAACAAGTTGCACAGGAGCTGGCAATATGCCCTCGTGACAAAAAAAGCCCTCCTGGGCTGTGTGTTAGGAGGTGGAGTGTTGGTAGCAGATCAAGGGAGATGAATCTTCACCTCTCCTCAGCATTGCTGAGACCCATCAGGAGTGCTGTGCCTGGTGCTGGGCTCCTCAGGATAAGAAGGACATGGGTATGGTGGAGGGAGTCCAGTGAAGGGCCACAAAGATGGTTCAGATATTGGAGCATCTGACATAGAAGAAGAAGAAGGCGAGAGAGCTGGGACTACTCAGCCTCAAGAAGAAAAGATTCAGGAAGATTACAGAACAGGGAGCAATATTTCAATGTCTGAGATGTAGTGTCCAGTGGCAGGACAAAAAAGAAATGACAGAAACTGAAAAAGAGGAAATTCCTTTTAAAAGTAAGAAAGAAAAAAACCCACTTGTATTGGAAGAGTGGAAATTGGGTGGAGGTGGGGGTGGAGGGACTGGAACTGGTCACCCAGAGAGTTTGTGGAGTCTCTGTCCTTGGAGGTATTCAAAACCTGAATGGACATGACCATGACTCCTCTACCTGATTCAGTCCTATTGACAAATTAGACAAATGAGCTTTTGAAACTGGGAAAGAAAGTGAAGCCCAAGACTTTAGAAAATACTTTTAAATGAGAAGAAAGATATAAAAGGATATCCACTGGCAAATTATGTGCCAAAGAAGGAGTAATGCCCACAGAACCAGTCAGGGGATGCTCTGCACTCAGTCTTCAAAGAACTGAATGTCTCTGTCCAGTTAGACTGCAGAGCTGAGTCCCTCTTCAGACCCATTTTTTTTCTAATGGCTTTCTCATATTTGCCATAAAGAACCCCACCAAATGGGGTGCTGCATAATTAGGGGCAGGGTGGGACTAGAATGGTTTTGCTGATATTTCCCTCCACACGAGAAATCATGGATCATTTAATCACAAATTCCTCACCATCCCAGCATAGCCTTGATCAAACTCCAGCAAGAGGCCACAGGCAGCAGTACCATTTATTTAGCTGAGTAAAATGTGGCTGTCAATTTACATGTCTCTGTGGAATGTGAAGATGAATAATGAGACTTCACTCTGGCATTTGACTATAGCCCTTGCAGTGAGGAAGATCATTTTCTTTTACAGTGACTTAATAATTTATCCCCTGACCACAGGAATATTCATTAAGTATCTTTATTGACCGTCTGGGCAAACAGAAATTGCAGTAGGCTATATCCAAAAGACATTACTCTTTCAAATGCTTGCAAGGCCAGGCCAGGCCATGGGGATAGGATGCTGCAACACTCGTCTTGATTGAGTAAGAAATCATTGGATCTGAAGAAAGCTAAATTATAAAAGAGTGAAGGGCTCTATGCATGGGTTGCCTTTTGTGAGGCAGCCAGATGGTGAATGGGTTGTGTCCTCAAATCAGAAGGCTGAGAAGCATCTTTCAGCTTATTAGCTGAATCACAGAGTGTGAAAGAAATGTTGAAACCTGCTAGACTATAAAATAGCATATTTATAGAAACATCTCTGTGAGCTGTATTATCTATTCCTACACTGCATACTCTATCAGGTATTACTACTATTTGCTCTTACCTCAGCCCAGTTCGAAATAAAGTTATTTAGACATAATGGGCTAATATCAAGTCTTTTCATCCTTTTGGCATGCCAGTCCTTAAAATGAAATTGCTGAGATACTCCAGCTGTGCTCAGTTCCCAAAAAAACCCAAGGGAATGGATGTGTACATCTCCTCACAATCCACAGGGTGTGTAGCAAGATGGTACTTGGGAGCAAGGAGAATCTTCTCATGGCCACCATTAAACCAGAAGGTCTCTGATGTTCTGCAGCCCCAGGAGCTTTGTGCTGAGACCACTGATTTTGCAAGGGCTCTAAGTAACCCTTCAGAGACATAGACCACAGCTTCATATGGCAGGAGCAGACCTTGAGAAGATGGTCATCTCCCTGGAAGATTTGTTTGGCCCAGAGCCCAGCTGCTGGGGCTACAGGTGTAGCCCATGAGCAGTCTGGGTTTGGAAAGGCAAGAGTTCATTTATTTCAATTTGCCAGAGAACCAGCATCAGCAAGTGCAGCACCTTCCACAGAGACAGTCCTGCTTTTTTTTCATAATGGAGTTTTGTAGAAGATATTGGTTCCAGGAAAACAAAGTAGTTGAGCTTATTGGGCCTGATTACAGAAGTTCACTCTGTCAGGCTTTTAGATCTTTCCCTGAGTGTCGTGGTATTTTCCTTGATGCCAGAGTTAAGAAGGTTACTGAGAGTGTGAGGAACAGTTATGTCCTTAATCCATCAAAGCCTATTCAGAGAGACACAGATCAGTGTAAAGCAGAGGATTAGCCCCAGCAAAGGTCCACACCACTGCAGAACAGTAAAACTAATTCCCAGGGTCCTCAGGGGATGGGCAACTCACTATAAGTGTAGTAAGCTCAATGTCCTGGAAGAGAGATTAATTCACCTGAGCAATAACCCCCAGGGAAGCAGAGCTCCTGAGATCTTAAAAACTGGATGGGGGGGGGTCATCTCCTTATGCAGGGAGTGGTGGATAAGACTCAGTACACAGGGTGATGGGGTCTGTGGTGTTAGACATGGGAGGGATGTTCCAGGGCCCAGAGAGCATCTCCTTACATCTCATAGCAAGTACAGCTGAGGGGGGCCCTTCCCAAGGGGACACACTATCCTTGGTGGGTAACCCAACACCTCTGTGCTCTGCCAGGATGGAGAGAGAAGGAGCAAGGGAGATGGACTCTTTTTGTAGCCCCTGATCCAGCAGCATCCGGGTTCTACAAACACAAACCTGAGCTGGAAATCCAGTGGTACAAGAAAAGGTTGCTCTGTGTGGTGGGTCAGGGTATAACTGGACTCTTCTGGCAGGTGATCAGCTCTCAGGGCCAGAGCAGGTTTATAAACAGGGATGGAGAACTGCTATGAAAGTGGGAGTGACATGGTTACTGCAGAGAGTTGCTACTTCTGGAGGTTTTTTTGAGATTTGTTCCCTTAAAAGCAGTTTAAAATCAAGACAAAAGCTACTGGTTTGTGGAAAAAGGCCAGAAAAATTAAATGAGCTAAAAAATCAGAAGTAAGGGACAGAATCTCTCCCTTGCAGCCATTCTCTGAAAACACATGGAATCCTGGGCTTTTGGTTTGGATTGCCTGTACACTGATGAAGGCAAAAGGCAAAGCCAGAGCTCCTGAAGCTTGAGTAATGCTTGTGTCCCCTCACACCTAACCCAGCACTGCTGAGTGAATGCTCTCCATCCATCCAGATTCAATGGAAAGAGGCATACCTGGATTGCAGGGTACTTCCAAGCCATAAATTGTAGGTTTCTGCATGGCCTAACACCTTCTGATGTGACCCTTGCTTTCAAGTCATGTTCACCCATACAAAAAGCACAGGAGATTCAGCAGTCTGCTC
This sequence comes from Heliangelus exortis, assembly GCF_036169615.1. Classification (NCBI taxonomy): domain Eukaryota; kingdom Metazoa; phylum Chordata; class Aves; order Apodiformes; family Trochilidae; genus Heliangelus; species Heliangelus exortis. Next base: position 145,975,994 of record NC_092423.1, on the reverse strand, counting down.
CCTGGGGTATGGCCTGGTTCCAGATTTTTAAGTGTCAAGGTAGACAATATTGGATGCTATCTCTTCTCAGTTTCCCAGCCTTGTTATATGGTGCCAAGAGGTTTTGGAGAGGTGTTGGATGTTCAGTGCTTGCCTTGTCAACCCACTGAAGCATCTGAGGGTTCAGCTGCCTAAAAGGAGTGGATGAAATGTGAAACTCAAAATCATTGAAGAAATTTAGTTTAATAATTCAAGCAGCAGCAATGTAAGCAAGGGTGAGTAAAAGCCAAAACTCCACATCTAAAGGCAGATTTTGGGTGTGTGGGGGATGCAAAAGTCTGGACTGTGTCAAATCATCCTCCCTCATTGACTGTTTTCTGGGCAGGGCTGGGCTTTCTGCCTCAGAAGTATTTTTTACTCAACCAAGACATGGTCTAGTTTTTTTTTAAATGCAGTACAGATTGATCAAGGAGATATCAGTATCATCTCTCACTGAGACATTTGCCTTTGCAACTTGTTTTTCTCCCTTCTGCAAAATAGATATACAGTTTTTGCAGTAGGAGGTGGATAGATTTCCCCCAAAGAGCCAAACTTAGCTCTGGGAAATGGGATTGCAGCAACATCCCTGCACAGGGCAGATATGGGGCAACACAGCATCTCTGACTGAGTGGGATGCTTGAGTTACTGGGGAATGTAATTTTTTTTTTTTTTTCTTGAAGACTCTGTTCCCTTTTGTGGAAGTTATTTTTTTCACTTGGACTCTTCATTCGGTGTCAAAACTGTTGCCAAGTACCTAGCAGGGATAGCAGTATCTTCAGCAGACTGTTAAAGGTATTAATGGATAATGGAAGCAGTAATGCAAGTGACTGGTGAGTGTCCTCCAGCCTGTCATTCACTTATGTCCTTACTTTCTATAGAAACTCACAGATCACCAGCTGATCAAAGGTCTATTGGGGAGGAGGAAAAAACCCACATATGCAAACATAGATCCTACCTTGTTTTAAGACTCCCTGAAGCTTACAGTGAGATCTTAAAGAAAAAGATTATTTCTGAAAAGAATAACTTCAATAGTTAAAAAGAAATATAAGAAGGTAATGCCATCTCCCTGCAGGTGCAGATAACCTTCCAGGACTTACACCTGGGACAGAGAAGGTAAAGCATAACTCACAGACAATGGAGAAAGAATAAAAAAAAGAATCTCTGAAAAGCTTTCATCAAAGAAAATTGAATTTAGGGAATGAATTTGCCCCATAAATCTAGGAGTAAAAATAGCCAAGGCTAGCTGATAGTAGTCTGAAAAATGAATTCAGTTAGAATGGTCACAACTGTGATGGATAGGGGAGATGCTTCTTATCAGGTCAGGCCAGTAATGGAAAGGCAATGGGATAATCATCAAATAATTCTTTTTACTACCTATCAGTAACACATAAGTGGTTGCCTTACAGAACCAGTTAAATGGTGACAGTAACTGTGAGCAGAGCCTGTATGTCCCAAATGAGGATCTCCTTGTGTGCTCCTCCCTCACTCGTTCATTTTGTTTTCCATCTCTGATACAGCCCAGGTTAGCTCTAAGTGCTGTTGCCATCTGAGGGTGCCTTAGTACCTATGGGGAATGTGCTTGAGATGCCACAGGAGTTTCAAGCAGACCTGCATCACCAGAAAGCCTCCCTGCCCAGTCTTTACTGATTTCACCAGGATGACCAAGCTGAGATGCTTTCAGAAATTCATTTTTCAGATAATGGCAAAGCTGAAGTCATCACATTATCCTAAGAATAATGCCCTTGTACTACTGTTACTGCTATTACTAATACTATTACTAATAGTATTACTAATACAGGTGATATACCTGGCAACACTAATGAGAAAAGCTTTGAGGAATCATCATAGAATCATTAAAGCTGGAGAAGACCTTTAAGATCATCAGGTCCAACCATCAACCACCTGACTCCACCAGCCAACTTAACCATGTCTTCAAGTGCTGTGTCTACACATTTTTTGCATGCTTTCCATGACTTCACCACTTCCCTGGGAAGCCTGTTCCAATCTGAACCTACCCTGGTGCAACTAATAATAATGAAGACATTTTCCTCATTCCTCCCGAGCACTAAGACTTCCCTAGTAATAGTAAGAACTGTTTTGATTCCCCAGCACCTTCTGACTTTGGGGAGCTGCAGTTTAACCATGTAGAAATTTCCTGAGGTAACACTTTGGAGCTACTGTTCTGTCAGTTTGCTGCAAGGGTGCCTGTACAATGAGGGGTGAAGAGGTGGGTGGGTGTAATAGGCTTGTGGGAGAGGATTTGGTGGGGCTGTGAGGAGTTGCTGACACACAATTAGAGTCCAGTGATAAAACTGTGACCATGGCCATGTTGATGTGGCTGTGTGACAAGTCCCTGAAGCTCATTTAAAGTTTTCAGAGCATAAATGATACCCATATAGCCAGGTACCTGGTTTCTCTCTGTGTTTCTAAGTTGAAATGCACTCCTGTTCTACAAAGCAGTGACCCTTAGAGTCTTGTGAGTCAGGTATTGGACTGAGTTTATACATAGCATAACCAGCTCAGGATCTTGTCTGGCTCCTGACACTTATTGTTTCCAGCTTAAAGGAGATAACCCCCTAACTGTATAGAAAGTCCCAGTCCCACTGGTAGCTGTTAGTTGGGGTGTTCTTTAGAATACAAACTATCTTTTACCATAATGGGGCATCCTTGGTAGCATCCACCTATGAATTCACCAAGCATCCATGAAGCCAATGCCAACCTGCAGCCATGCCCTGTGCTCCCTGCTCTCCTGAGCTGCAGAGTAGAAGTCATTGACCTGTCTTGCTGAGCAGGGACTGCCATTCACTTTACTGCTTAATAACTAGTTCAGTGGAATCCTAATTTTATTTGGGGTTTGCATGCTGTTGATACAGTGTTTGCAAAAGGGAAATGTTCACTTCTGTGTGAGTCTTCTTTTCCATTTAAGACAAAAACAATATCTGCCAAAAGAAAAATACTCACCCTTTGGTGAGTACTACTGCTGATGTCTTTTTAGTTTTCATCTGTAAATCCTCATTGTCAGAGCTTTAACTCTTCACAAAGATTTTCAGTTTTCCTTCCAAAGCACCACACTATTCAGTGAAGCTTGAGCCAACTCACAAGTTGAGTTGGTTATGTGACTTCAAGGAAAACATGGTTGCAGTGTCCTGCGTGCCATGTCACTCTCTGCATCTGTCTGGCTGTGGGAATCTCCCAAGAAGTGCTTGGCCTATTATTTAGAAAGCCAAGACTTTTTTGTTCCCTTCAGTGGCAACCTGACTTAATAATTAATACTTAGCATTATGTAAACATGAGTTAATGAGTCCTCACACTACCCCAAGACTAAAGAATTAGGTCTTCCCCTATATGAGGGGGGAGACTGGGTCAGAGCAGGACCCATTGTGTGTTCTTCTCCAGTTAAGAAGGCCCAGGAAACTTCAGGAGTGTGGTATCCCTGTACAAAAAAAATAATTTTGTGCTATGAACTGAAACAGGAGGTCTTTCCACTCAGAGACAATGGGAGAAACATTGAATGCAGTGGATCTGTGTTTCTGGACCCTGATGTCACTGGAGGAACAGAAGACGATGACACTCACCTTTTGTTAGGAATTCTTGCTGCCATGAGTGGGCCTGGCTAATGCACATTCAGCTTCTATGTCAAAATTATTCTTAACAAACCATGAGTCTGATGGCACCTTCAAAATGTCCTTGACCTTTTTAAAAGTTCAGTGTCATGGGCTGAGATACACAGTGATTAGTCAGACTTGTCCCTGTCTCTCATCTCATAAATCAAGAGAAACGCTGGAGCCTTGAAAAATCCAATAGTTAGGTGCAGGTGTCAGAGAAAATAGAATATAGAACTCAGGTGAAGGAGAAACAATTCAAGTAAAGAAAAAACCCAGTCAAATAATAATCCCTTGAGCATTTCGTTTTAGGAATACAGGAAACCACCTGGAATCTCCAGCTCCCAGAACAACTCTGTGGAGTTTAGATAGATACAGATGATGCCAACAATATGTTCCCCTCCTCTGCCCTTTCTCACACACCATGAGCCACTAAACATCCCCCACTGCTCCTGTATAGAATCATAGAATGGTTTGGGTTGGAAAGGACCTCTGAAGATCATCTACCTCCAACCCCCCTCTCTGTATGGGCAGGGACACCTTCCACTAGACCGGGTTGCTCCAAGCCCCATCCAACCTTGCTTTGAACACTTCCAGGGATGGGGCATCCACAGCTTCTGAGCAACCTGTCTCGCCACCCTCACAGGAAATAATTTCTTCCTAATATCTAATTTAAATCTACTATCTTGTAAAGAGTGTATCTCCAGCTTTCCTGTAGGCTCCCTTAAGGCACTGGAAGGCCACTTTAAGGTCTACTCAAAGCCTTTCCAGGCTGAACAATCCCAGCTCTCTCATTCTGTCTCCATAGCAGAGATGTTCCAGCACTCTGCTCATCTTTGTGGCCCTGCTCTACATGCTGAACCAAAAGACTTTCAAAGTGCAAATGCCACACCCAGAATTCAGACCTTCTGATAAGATAAGCAGGACACAGCTGGTCTCAGATACCTGCTCCATAGTCTTGTTGTATAAATGGCTCATCAGCTGAAGTTGGGGAACAAATACTCTGCTTTTTTCTGGAGGAAAGCTACCATGGTACATAGGTTAGGCCTGATTGGTGGTTTGCAGTATGTTGATGATGTTAATTGCTTGAAGTGCCTGCATAGACAGGAGGAAAATGATTCCAGTCATTCACTCAAAGATGTGGCAGAGCCAATGACTGGATACAAATCATCTGCAATCCTCCCATGTCTGCAGACCGAGCTGAATGTAAAACTGAACCACAGTTTTAGGTTTCACAGTCTGTGCACTTTCATGCTACAATGGCATCAAGGGCTAAAACACTGCAACCAAAACTTTCATTTCTTACCAGGCTGTGGATGACTTCGACGTCTTGCAGGTCAATGCAAAGTTTGTCAGGGAAGAGACTCCAGAGGAAGGAGATGCCTCTTCTTCAAAGCAGCTTAATCCTACTAGGGAGTTGCTTCTGAGCCCACTGCTGAATGCCATCCTCCTCTGCCTGCCTCAGCACTCTGGTGAGGAGTAACCTGATGGCTTAAGCTTCTTCCTATGACTCGGGCTTCTCCCCAATGACTGCAGTGATGACGCAGACACAGCAGCTCATCACTGACTCACTCCATCTACGTCTCTGAGAGAGGCAGGGGCAGGAGGGAAACCTGTGTTTCCTTCATTTAAAGTCCAGATTTTCTGGGAAGCTGACAAAGCATGTGTGAGACCATCTGCGTGCTGTCCTAGAGGAACCTTCACACTCCCTTCCTCTGGGAAGCTGCCTGTGGCATCCAGCACCCTTCTGAGTCAGAGCTTCTGGCTCTTCCATTTGTTTGTTTCACTGGGCACAGGAAAATGCATCACTGGGGGAAATGGGACATGAAAATACATTCAAAGGATGGGCACTGGCACAGAGGTGAATGCTGTAGCTTTTCACACAACACAAGGGAAAACAAGACTTACAATAGTGGCATTAATAACATTCATGTGTGCCAAAGCACCAGAAACACCAAAAGCAGTTGCATGATGCACAGTGTTCCCCAGTTCCCTGTGGCAATTGCCTTGGGATGCTTGACAAATTGCCTTTGTCTCAAGCTGAATTAAAAAAAGCCTCTTTTGTCAGTGCATGTGTTGCTACACTGTTCCCCATGCTCTGGTTCCTCATCTGCAAAACTACCATGCAGTGGAGCCTCCTGGAATCCTTATCTTGGTGTCTGACACAGTTTTGCCCTGAACATGTTGTGCCTTGGCAAATTATAATCCGATTTGGAAGTGATACTTATCTAAAGTGAGCTAAATGATTTACAGTTCATAATCCTGGACTGCAGTGAAAGTCTACAGACACGGGATCTGTCTGTCCAGAATGCAGCATTATAATGAGTCAGGGGCCCTTATTTGGGAGAAGGGACTGTATTCCTTGTGTGTAGCACAGACATCATTGCTCGCATGATCCTCTGGCTTTCAAGTCATTACACACTGACTGCTCCATTTCCCAAGCAACTTCTACAGCTTCAATTCTATGGTTGATCCCAAGAGTTTTATTTCCCTGCTTTACAGAGCATCAGAGCAGCAGTCTTTGTCACCAAACCAGTGGTTACACAGCTTTCTCAGAGTTCAAAGCCTTATCTACCTCAGGTGTCTCTGCAAACAAATTTCAGCCAAGGATTTTTGACTAGAAAGGGTAGTGCCACACTCATCAAAACAGAACACTTCTGTATTACAGGGTTTATTTTAACCTCTTTGTGAGAAATGGTGTTCTTATCCACTAATGGGAGTCAAGCAGACTTCCATACACACACACACACACTGTTGTTAGTACAGTGGGGAAGCATTTAGAAGACAACCTCAGTGTGTTGATGTCTTGATGCTCTGTGCCAGTTCTTGCTGTCACCAAGTGGCCAAAACAGTCCCTGGGAGGGAAGAGGTTGCTGGTGGGGTAACTGACCCTTGCTGACATTCCTGTGATAACAACAGTGAGCCTAGGAAGAATCTGGAAGGGCAGTGGATAAATTTTGGATGAGTCTGTCTACACAGCCACATCCTAGAACTGAACAGATTGCAGTTCTCCAAAGTATTTGCTCCAGGGATAGGAAATGCAGAAACCATATTGTGAATAGAAAGCAGTGTTTAGCATTGGAAACATTTAGCATTGGAAACCAAATCTGTTTGGCTGTAAAGACCATGCAGATACACAGCAGAGGGAAAGCAATATGAGACAGGAGCAGACAGATGAAGAATTATTGAGGTGAATCTGGAGATTTGGGTTTAATCTCAGCCTTGTTGCACCCAAGCAGCTTCAGACTGAGCAAGGACCTTCTCAACAGGAGATCAGGCTCTCATCATATGATTGAGTTTAGCTCAGTGAGTACCTAGGATTCAGATAGACAGTGGATTAGCTTGTGAGCACATAGCAATATTTTGCTATAAAGAAATAACCTTCTCCAAATCTGTAAACCCTTGAATAACCTTTCCGGGGCAGCTCTCTGCCTGCTTTTGAGCCTTTTCCCTTGACATGTGAAAAGAAGAGAAGCATTTCTAGTTCTAGGCTGACACTGTCCAGACACAGAATGGAAACAACATGCTTTGTTTCTGCTCCTCTGGTTGTGGCACACAAGACATATTGAAACAGGTTTCAAAAATCTGCACTGCAGAGAAGAGGAACAGAATGAGGTTTTTTGCCTCAAGGGGCTCCTGAAATGAATTTGTCTTCCTTTACTTGATGCATTGTCCTTGTAGTTCTAATATGGTATACACACCACTGTCTTTGGACATTGGAATGACCTGTTCTGCTTGTGGGACCCATTTTATCTACATTTTCCACCATTATATGAATATCTGTGGGAAGGCTTCCACACCTCCCACAGAACCCAACTCTGTTTTCTTGTGTAACCCCCATGCAAGACATCAGACTTCAAACCACCTGGTGGGAAAAGTCTTGTCCAACAGCTAGGTAAGAGTGGGATGAAATCCCAAATTTTATGGGTTTTACTTTTTATGGCAAGCAGATTTGATTCTTCCAAGGACTTTTGCTTGATGCTGTTGGATTAGAATTTTGGAAATAAACTAGCTGGAGGCTGGCTCATGGTTTGAAGGCAGAATGAGTTGCTATTACCAAAAATGCAGTGTAGGCAGAGTTGGGAGGTGACAGGTCTGTATCTGCAGAGAGGTCTGGAGATTCTGTTTAACCCATTAAATGTTTCCTGGTGAAGTTTAGGACAGCTGTATTATTCATGAGTTGCTCTTGTACTTCTGGTTTGTCTACGCCACAGACTCTTAGAGAAACATATGATGAGTTAGAGAGTTACAAAACATTTTATGGTTTGCACATCCCACTATAAATCCAGGTTGCCTTAGCTACCATCTGGCTAACTGCACAGGTGAGGAGAGAGACTGAGAGGGAAAGAGAGATTAGTACTAATACATTTTTAAAATCTCAAAAGATCTTGTGAATTGTAATGCTGTGAAACGATGGAAAGCTTTTAAGATCTGTACAATACAGGAGCTCTGTGAAAACAAAGATTCTGACAAGATAGTGAACACACTTATGGGCCTTTTTATTAAGAAAATAATGAACCTAAGCCTGAATATTGCCAAATTGAAAGCTTTATCCAAGCTAATACTTAGTGCCTTCATGAACACTTTCTGTATTTGGGCTGTGTTTTTCCTGGTAATAAAATATCCTTCAGCCTTTGATTGTGAAATCCAGTGGCAGGACAGAGTTTATATCCATACAATTAGGTCATCTTCCCAACCTTTTTATCCAAACTGTGTTCAAGGACCAGTATAATCTATGCTACCTCCCGACCCTAATGATTGGGCTGCACTGTTCTGTGAAGCAGGCACAGGCACTGCCCATGTTACTCAGTATGGACCAAAATCATGCAATGAAGTAATTTGATCACTAAACAGTAAAAACTGGAGCATGGAATCATAAAATGGTTTATGTTGGAAAGGACCCTGAAGTTCACACTGTTCCAGCATCCCTGCGTGGGACAACTTCCACTAGACCAGGATGCAGGACAGCATCATCTGGTCCATGCTCTGGTTTGATTTAGTCTAAATGGATGCACATGGAGAAAAGACATCTTCAGAGTACTTTCAAAAATTATTTGGCTACTTGAACAAGCCAGGCTGGAAGAGTGACCCCGGTATTCCTGTGAAGTCCTGTGACAGAGTTGTGAGTCACATAGCAGTTGATGTTTTTCTCAGAGCAGCTCCCAGCTGCTAAAATCATCAGAAAAGATTTGATATGCTCAGCCTTCATTCAAAAAGAAAACAGAGATTAAATAAAATAATTCTAACACACACTTGCATCAAAGGAGGTTCTTCTGTGGGCAGAGAGGCCAGCATTTCTTAAAAGCTGTTATTTAAGCCAAGTTTGTAATCTGAGAACAGATGAATTTCTTTGTGGGAAGAACAGTACTGCAAGCAGCTTAGATGCCTCTGACTCCTAATTCTTTTTTTCATTCAATTGTCCTTTGAGTCCATGTTAAACTAAACTCTGCTTGGTCTTTTTTTGTGACTTGAAGTTTGGAAACAAAACCAGAAGTGTCAGTCCCATGTATATTCTCTGCACCCAATTTGGAAAGGTAGCCATGGCTCACTGGGCCCATGGATTGGCTTTTTGGTTATCTGCTACTGAATAATATGATCAGAAAGGTTGAGAGCTGTGTGTTGACTTCATGGCAGTCTGAGACTCCAGGGATGCTGAATACAGATGTTTGCTGTTACTCTTCTCTAAATGATGCCCTTCGGATCTTGGGTATTAGTGATGATAGCTCCTAACTGTGTCCTGACAAAAATAGTTTCCCTAAATTAGAATAAGTAGAAATCATGACACATTTCTTTTATTTTTAGTTTGAGTTCATACTGAAATCACTAGGAAATGTGGTTGTGTGGACAGGATAGCTGTTTGTTTCTCACTATTCTCCAACCCCTTAAAAGTTTTAACCTGATGAACAGTTTCAACTAAATCTAAAAGAAAGTTTGAGATACCAGATCTCAATTTTCCATGTGTATAGGATAAAAGATGCTACTATTGCTCTTACAGAAAGATCACTCCTGCTACAGGTAAGAGAATTCACACAGGAAAGCAACTTTAGAACATGGGACCCACTTTTATTGGCTTCCTTCTCAAGGATCTATTACTTTCTAAATGAAGTTGCAAAGGGTAAGATCCCAGACACCAAAATGGATGTTTGGGATAAGTGGAAGAATTCCTGTGAACAAACAATTGATTTTGGGGTAAGTATTTCAAAACAAGCTGTTTGTTTTTACCTTAACATGTTCAAAGGAGTGGCTCTGTTATTTTATGTCAGAGGTATGAAATGTTAGATCACCTACATCAGGTTTTGCCTGGTGCATCTTCCTAAGGTCTTTTGGACTGTTCCTGTCCAACCAATTTTGGTTGAATCACTGTGGTGGGTTAACCCCAGTGTAGGCAGCTAAACACCACACAGCTGCTGGCCCACTCCTCTCCAGGGGTTTGCAGGAGTGAATCAAAAGAGTCAAAGTGAGAAAAAACATGGATAAATAGTTTAATAGGTAAAGCAAAAGCAAATAAAACAATATTAAGACTTCATTAACAACTTCCCATTGGCAGACAGATTATCAGCCATTTCCAGGCAAGCAGGGCTTCATCTTTCATATCATTTACTTGGGAAGACAAACACCATAACTCCCAATGTCCTCCCTTCCTTCTTCCCTCCAATGTTGATTGCTGAGCCCAACATCACATGGTAGGAAATATCTCTTTGGTCATTCGTGGTCAATCATCCCAGCTCTGTCCCCCCCACTTTCTTGAGCACCTACTTGCTGGTGGGGTGATAAATTAAAAAGGACTTGACTCTGTGTAAACATTGCTCATCAATAGCTAAAACATTGGTGTGTTACCAACACTGTTTCCAGCATAAATCCAAATTGTGTCACCATGCAAGCTGCTATGAAGAAAATTTATTCAATCCTAGCCAAGACCAGTGCATTCACTAAGGATCTCAAGTATTCTGCATCTTGATTTAAAACTTCCCCAGGCATCTGTCATCAACGATAGTCATAGTAGTGAACCACAACAGGTAAGAAAATCAGGAACATTGAGTGCTTCTTGGAAAAAAGCAGGATTCTCCATCTGGGTGAAGATGAAAATGGGACCTGGACGGGCTCTTGCTCTCTCTGCACTGGCTGTGACTGGCTGGTTGTAGCTTTTGCATTAAAATAATGACCACCTTTGATGAAACCTGCACTTGGGAAAGCATGTGCTTCTTGGGATAGTCAGACCAAACCAGCTTTTCTGGCAGCTCTGCATGTTGAAGGCAGAATTAGTGAGGTTCACCCACAGCCAGGAGATTTGAGCATCAATCCTTAGTCTCAGTTCTGACATTGGAGATGTGACTCCTCAGGGCTTCTTTTTACCCTTCTCCATCATGAATGAAATCCTAACTGACCTCTCTTACATGGTGAGACTTTCTTAAAGAGATTAAAACATGAAAGTGTAATTAGGAAATATTTCTTGCAGTTATTCTCACTGAACTAGATAGGACAGAATACTAGACTGGAATACAGAGTTGAGTACAAAATAGTCCCCAGTGCTTTCTCCATGACCCTCAGTTTCCTTTGCTGACTTGATCTCTAAAATATATTGGGCAGATACTTTTTCTGGCATTGCTAAACACAGATGAGTAATTCTTATGGTCTTTAAAAATAGTTCAGGCAAAGAACTACCCATCTACACAACTAATGCACTTATAGACACCACATCTTTTAAGGTCTCCTTTTTCCAACAGTTGAAGTTACTGAAACAATAAATATGTCAATGCTGTAATTTCTGATGGGCTGAGGAGCCCAGAACAGGTTAGTGTTAATTTACTCCTTGAAGTGGGTTGAATTTTGAACCAAAATGTAGTGTTTTGCTGTTGCTGTTTCAGTTTGCTGGCTGAGCATTTCTTTAAAGCTTAGTGCCTCTGCTCAGCAATATAAAAGCAAGATTGCTTTTTATTGCCATTCAGTCCCAGTACAAGATTGTGTCTGGGTTTCTTACAGACTTAGCTAAACTTGTCAATCTGAGAATTTAATTTGCAATTTGCCAGGAGCCCTCAGGCCACAGTTCTTGCAGCAGTCTTCAGTCTCCATAAAGAGGTGAGAGATTCACCCTTAGGAGTGTGAGATGACAAAGGACCAGCATCATCCCTCTGTGCAGGTTTCTGGGGGACTTGTGATGTGGTAGGTGTACCATTTGTGTAACCTTTGTGTACCACTCACAATGGGACTAAGATAGCAAGCTGCAGGATCCCAAGGCAGTGGTACAGCTCAGGGACTTGTATTTGCTGTTCTGGGAACTGTTTTGCCCCAGTCTTGCTTGCTGCTCTTTCCAGTTATGTTCTCTTCCCCTATTCGTGGTCCTCAATTCCCCAGACTCCTGATAATATTTACACTCACAGCCTGGTTCTTGACCCTTCTGCTTCTCTTGGCTCCCTGGGTGTCAGCATCCCTGCTTTCAGTCCCCAAACTGTCCCAGCCAAAAGAAACAACTGCAGGAAAAAAATCAGCCCACTCATTGAAAATCTGGGATGGGGAATGCTTGCTAGGCTGAGAGTTTTAGAAGAACATAGAGAATTTGTGCAACATATTCTGCTGAAAGTGTAGCTCATCAGGCACAAAGAGAGTGGCCAGGACACTGCCGATAAGTGAAGCATGGAGATGAGCATGGAGGTGTTAGAGACTCATCATGAAAACAGTAAAATAATGATTTTATATCTATGGGAGATTTACTTCCCTAGATTTACTTTAAATTGCTTTCAGTCTGCTTCTTTCCTTTGTCTCATTCCTTCAAATCGCAGAAACAATTTTGCTGACATTTTCTAAGAACCCAGCTTTTTCCATAATCAAAGCATACATTTAAGGGAAAATGTTTAAGCCTCCCAGCCTCCAGGCTTGCTGTTTGTAAATAAGTTCAGTTTTGGCAGGAAACTTTCTCAGTGGAAGTTGAGAACAAAGGGAAAAGGCTGAGACAGAAACATGAGGGACAAAGGAGAGATTAGGGACAAAATGTGTCAGATCAGTGAACACATACAGTCCTGCCTGATGGGAGGACTTTTGCTTGTTTTCCTCCAGCAAAAAGAAGTTTCTTCTTGTATTCCTCAAGTACAGCCTGTGTCTCACTGAAAGTGCTGAGAGGGGGAAGAGAAGGGCTGAAAAGTGAAGGGAAAATTCCACTCATTATTCATTTCTGTTCTTGGTACCTGAAGCACAAGGTTCAAACTCCATTTAAAAGGATATGACTAAAGCTTGGGGAGTTTCTGCATAGAGAGATGGATAAGGGTGCCTCACAGATCTTCCAAAAGAACCTAAGCAGAGTGGGATCCTAATCTTAAATTCCCTTCTTAGGCTCTTTTGTAGATCATACTGAGTTCCTATATCACATCCTAATATGCCTCTGTAAGCCTTATGTAATCCTGTATTCAACAAGCTTTTTTGCTTGTTTATAAAGCAGTTATTTGCAGCAATAATCTATGAGAACATCAGATGCTTTCAGGCAGCATTTCCCCAGAATGATATCCTTTCTGTAAAATGTACTGACAGCAGCTCTTCAAGAAAAGCAAAGTACCAAGACGTTGTTGATACTGAGCATTCCCTGGAGTCCATACTGGGACCAGTATGGTATGATGTGGTTCTCACTTTATCCTACATAACTCCAACCTGACTTTCATTCACCTGCCATTGAATTCTCTCACTATGAAAACAACTTATCACAACTCACTTCCACAACTTTTTCTCCCTTTCCTCAAAAAAACAGGCACTTCTGTACCCATTTTATTCTACTTTTGGTGTGTCTGAATACAGAAATTATGTAGGACCACCTCTTTGGTTTTTTTTTTCCCCCCCTAGCTATATTGCTTGAACTGGCAGAATAATTTTTGCTGAAACTTTATAGAGATCTCTATCTCTATCTATCTATATAGTTATATCTTTCACCATTTTGTGGTCTATTTTTAGATGTTGTTGCTGAGTACCATGAGCTACTGCATGTGAACAGTGCATTACAGCTTGATATATATTCCCTTTCCCTTGTTTCTCATCTTCTTCTGCAACTGTGAAGAAGAATGTGGCTTGAAATGAAGTAAGTCTGAGTAACTCACTTTATGATTACTTGGAAGAGTCAACTAGTTTTTCAAAAAAGTTGTAATTGATTTTATGTAAGAAAGTAACTCCCAAGCTAGAGGACTAAGTAGAAAGAAGTCAGTTTTATTAGAGTATTATATTTGTCAGAATATTTTTATAGAGCTACCTGAGTCTCAGACATTGCAAAAAACAAAACATAACAAAACCCCAAGCAAAGTAATAAAAAACAATGCCAAAAGAGGTCTTGAGAACCCTCCTAATTAGCCCCCTGAAAAAAACCAAAGATTAACAGATGTTTCTTTTCCCTAATGATTCTCAAGCATCAGGTTTCAAGCAATGGGTCTGATCCCTCTTGTGCTTTATGAAATGTGTAGAGACCTTCAGCAGGAGCCTTCCCTGATGAAATTTCATGGAGGTTTTGTATTTTTCCCACCCCTTTTTCCTGTTATTTCCATCAAAGCTTCTTCCTCTTCCACACCTATGAACCACCTATGAGCCAGCTGTGTTGGGGGTTAAGCTGAAACCTGTTTATTCTAATTGGTTGTAGCTGGGATAGAGTTAATTTTCTTTTTAGCAGTGAGTAAAGTGTTATGTTTTGGACTTATGATGGAAACAGGGTTGGTAACACACTGATGTTCTAGCTATTACACTGCCCAAATAGCCAAACTGCTCAAAGGGATGTCCAAGACCTTATTATGTCATGATCACCAATAAAAGCTGGAGGGAAGAAGGAAGAAAGGGGAACAGTTGGAATTATGACATTTGTCTTCCTAAGTCATTGTTACTCATTATGAAGTTCTGCTTTCCTAGAAACAGATAGAAATCCATCTGTTGATAGAAATTAGTGAATTAATTCTTTATTTAGCTTTGCTTGCACACAGACCTTTTCTCTGTCTACCTCAACCTAGGAATTTTCTCTACTTTCACCCTTTTGATTCTCTCCTTCACCCCACTGGAGGGGACTGAGCCAAAATCTGTGTGGTTCTGAGCATAGTGGTTTTGGCCCAAGGTGTCACCTCATGGGAAGCCATCAGCAAGCTCAGCTTGGCAGAAGTGCTGGGATGGCTGTGAAGGGGTGAGGTGAGGGGAGGCTGGAGAGGTGGTAGGAAAGGTCAAGTGAACCCTTGTTGGATGCTGAACAGGGACTGGAGTGTGGCTGTGCTATGACCACAAGTTGCTTTGCAAGAAGGTGAGATGAAAGCCTTGCCTATCTGGGGAAGGACTAGGGAATACACTCTGCCAGAAGAAGACAGGCAGCTGTAGGACAGGTCTGAGGTGATCAGAGGGTGAAGTTATTTGTGCTTAAGAAGGTGGGACTGGATAGTCCAAGTTATTATGAAAATAAGGTGAAAGATTTTGATCTAAAGAAGGGGTGAAAGAGACAATGAGTCCTAATCTAACCTGCACACAAACCTCTCCTGATTCCCACCATCACTCTAGACATTTTTAGCACTGTTTCTCCATGTCATATCTGTCTGTGGTTATCCTAGAATACTGTGCTTGGCTCTACACACTTAGTTTCTGGCAAATGAATTGCTTGCTTAATCAAAAAGAGAAATTCAGTTCTACTTTAAGTATCCACTTGCTGACTGCTCAGGCAAATTGCTCTTTTGAGTCCATTCCCTGTAGTGAGTCTGGACCTCTACCAAGTAGAGACATCTTTCTCAGCTGGGGCTTGGTCCCACCTGAGATATCAGAGCACAAAAAAGCAACAAAGGACCCTGCTGTTGGCACTTCTTGCTGTTGTCTCTTCATGTTGAGCCTGGATTTCCACTGGTTTGTCTTTCCAAAGCTGCACTAAACCAATGTCTTATAAATGTGTCCCTGTTGCAAGCAGACAGCATCCTCTGACCCTGCATAAGGGCAAGCTTTCCTGTTCTTAGTCTGTAGGAAAATCTTCACTTAAAGATTTATAAGGAGTGAGAATGAAGGCCACAGTTCCAAATGAGAATCTTTATTGTTTGTTTTCCAGCCTGATTCCCGAGATAGCTTATTTTGGAATCTGGACCTCACTTCAGATTAGATGCTCCCACAGAGAAGGACTTCATAGCCTCTTATCCTTCCAATCAAACATTTCTGGTGTTTTTTAGCTGGGCATGTTTGCCAGATGCCAAACAAATCCTTTCACTTCTATTTTTGTAACTTTTAAGTGTGGACATTAAACCTGCACACTGTGCTGCAGTAGTGGTTTATCCAGTGTTCTATGTGAAGAACTTGTTCTTCTCTTGTACTGGTATTTATGTTCTGCTTGTACATCTTATGCCTGAGTGGGAAAAAAAAAAGGATACACTGCTCACACCAGTGTAATCTCTCAGGGAAGTTCTTCGTGAGCGTTCCTTGTGAAGAAACACATATATAACACAAATATAATATTTTCTTCTTTTGGTTCCTTCTGCAATATAAGAAATGTTACTGTACACATTATCAGCAATATATATCTAATCCTGCTAAGAAACAATTGTTTAAGAGATAAGAACCAAGACCAAAGTACATAAAAACTTGATGCTGGGTCTGCATCAATTGCTCTACAGGAAATGTCAGGAGGGATTTATATTTCCTTATTTCTCCCCTCAGGGAATTCATAGCTTTCTGACAGTTAAAAATATTTTTAATAACTTTGCAACAAGGAATGGGGTGTGTGATTCTTAAAACGAATGCAAGACAAACAAAACCTCCTCTGCTTCAGGAGCATGGGTGATCAAAGAGTGTATCTGAAACACCTCCCGTGCTGTCTGGTACAATTCTGTTTATTGGCAGCTCACTCTTTTCATATGAATGTAAAAAACCAAGAGCATTTAATGCATTCCAATCCAGTCCCCTTTTTACACTTCATTTCCTGTTCTTATTATGAGGCATTGTCAGACAACTAGATCTCTGTTCTTTATGGTTCATTAACACCCTTGCCAAAACACCAGCAGGACTACCAAGTGCTGAGGCAGTCTCACTATTTGCACAAGCACACAAACACATGCATGCACACACACAGGCTGCCTAGATTTAATTATTATTCATAAATTAGTCTTAGATTGTTCATCAGCCTGAGAGACAGCACCCCCCTGTTACAAGTAGCATTAAATTACTTCTTAAAATTCAATACAATAGCTTGTTTTTCATGTGTGTTTTCCCCCAGAGTTTCAAAATAACATCTTCTTGCTGCCAAAACAATCCAGAAGATTTTGACATTGTCCAGCTTGGCAATAGCTCCATAATCCTGACTGTGCCTCCAGGCAGGGTTTCTCACCTTTCATAAGAGGAGAACAATTATGGAACAAGATCGTATCAAGCAAAACCAGCTGACAAGGAAATAAGGAGATGAGGATCTGGCCTGGCTTCCATTTCTGAAGTTATGATACGTGTGATTTTCTCATCTACATCAGCAACCTCAGCAGAGCCTTGCACCTCCAGTGGTCTCCGTGAAATGTAGTGTGCCCAAAGGGCCAGGAAAGCCAAGAGCATCCTTGATTGTATCAGGAATACTTTGGCCATCAGGTGAAGGGAAGCAATGGTGTCCCTGTACTGGTGAGACCACATCTTGAGTACTGTGTTCTGTTCTGGGACCCCCAGTGCAAGAAAGAGATTGAGGTGTTGGAGGGAGTTCAGAGAATGGAAAACAAGATGGTGAAGGGTCTGGAGAACAAGTCCTGTGAGGAGAAGCTGAGGGAGTTGGGATTGTTCAGTTTGGAGAAGAGGAGGCTGAGAAGAGACCTTATTGCTCTTTACAGCTACCTGAAAGGAGGATATAGGGAGGTGGCTGTTGGCCTCTTCTCTCAAGGGGATAATTATAGGGCTAGAGGAAATGGTCTGAAGTTGCATCAGGGGAGGGTTAGACTAGATCTGAGGAAGAAATTCTTGAATGAGAGAGTAATCAGGAACTGGAATGGGCTGCCCAAGGAGATGGTGGAGTCACCATCCCTGGAGTTATTAAAAAACCATGTAGACGAGGCACTTCAGGACATGCTTTAGTTGGCATGGTGATATATTTTATTTTATTTTATTTTATTTTATTTTATTTTATTTTATTTTATTTTATTTTATTTTATTTTATTTTATTTTTTTATTTTATTTTATTTTATTTTATTTTATTTTTTTATTTTATTTTATTTTATTTTATTTTATTTTATTTTATTTTATTTATTTTACTTTATTTTATTTTATTTTATTTTATTTTATTTTATTTTATTTATTTTACTTTATTTTATTTTATTTTATTTTATTTTATTTTATTTTATTTTATTTTATTTTATTTTATTTTATTTTTTTATTTTGTTTTGTTTTATTTTATTTTATTTTATTTTATTTTATTTTATTTTATTTTATTTTATTTTATTTATTTTACTTTATTTTATTTTATTTTATTTTATTTTATTTTATTTTATTTTAATTTTGTTTTGTTTTGTTTTGTTTTGCTTTGCTTTGTTTTTAATTTATTAGGGGGGGATGCTAACAGTTGGGTGCAGTGATCTTAGAGGTCTTTTCCAATCACGACAATTCTGTGAATCAGTAGCTCCTGGAGGGTTTAAATGGATTTTGTGCTAAGACACATAGATCCAGAAAAGGAGGGGGACTGCTGTGTCCTCAGCATTTCCTATTTCCTAGCATGGGTGCTCTCAGCTTTCATGCGTGACTTTTATAGATCCTTTTCAGAAAAAATCTAAATCTTCTTCACCTCTGCAGGGACCCTGAGCACTTATCCCAGGTGCATGAAAATACACAATAAAAATAGATTTGCCATCATGATCCTCGCATGGGGACTTCTGGGAGGTGCTGTCTGGACAGAGAGTCAGTATATGGGTTGGGGAGAGCCAGTTCTTTTCCCTGTGGGCTCTCATATAAATTAGTGCCTGCTCCTGACTTCAGAGTGAAGCTGTTTGTCTGCAAGCAGTCCAGGCTCCTGTGTCTGTAAATAGGATCTGGCATCTCCTGGATCTTTCCCATTGTTTTCATTAGGAAGTATTTGCATGTGATGCCTCCATCTGGGCTGTTAGTTTGCCCCCTTCTCCATGTTCCTTAGCAGACTGCACCACCAAACTATTTTTATTTTGCTTGTGACACGGTAAGGCAAGAAAGCTTGGAAAAAAATAATACCCACAAGAAGCCAAGAACAGACAAAACAAATCCTCCCACCAAGGTAGAGATTGCAGAGCTCATTTCAACTTCCAACTTCTGCTGAGATTTTTCCAGCTTGTTGATGCTGAAAGGTACATTGAACCTTGGCTGAGGTACAAGATCTTAAACTTTTTTCTTTTTTTTTTTTTTTTATTTATTTATTTATTTATTTATTTTCCCGTAAATCTCAATTTACATCTAAAGCTGCACTGGAGACAGATGAAACCTGCCCTTTCCAGGATGGGGAACTTGTGAGTATTGTGATAAATTTCAGACAAGAAGAGTTGTTTCCTTTGAATTTCAGTTGTGTTGTGGTACTGGAAAAGCTAATATTGAAAAAGCTGATAGCAGAAATGTGAGGGAGGAAAGAGAGATTGCAGGGTTATTTGCTTCGTTGCTACCTTTTCTTGTTTTGGAATTTCAGCATCTGTGATACTTCTCTATGATGTTCAGATTGTCTAATTATTGTATCAAAGTGTCCTGCCAATCTATTACCTTTCTTCAACACGGGGTTTCCAGGTACAAGGATAAAAAAAACCTAATGTCAAAGGGTGTTACACTTGCTTGTTCTCCAGTTGAGAACTACTTGAGCAAATTCCCACGGATCCAAGTCAACTGAACCCTGTGAGTACAGCAGGGTAAACCAGATTAGGTCTCTGGTTCATGGTTGTTCTGGGGAGCAAGCTGAGCTGCTGTGATTTGCTCTTTAGTGAAACCACTCCTTGTTCACATCAAGAGAAGGACTTGATGCATAGTGGTTACCCACCTTGTCTTGCTGTTATAGCCACGTGAGGAGCCTCAGGGGGTTAATGAAGGGCAGAAGTCTTATTTCCTGGCTAAGAAGCAAATTTGTTTGCTCTGGACTCACAGAGCTCCTGCTGGCCTGACCTTGATGAAGATGGTGAGAGCTCTGCAACTCACGACTGCTCAAGATGGGATCTCTCGAGTTGGTGTTTCTCAGCCCACAGCTTGAAGGGGGGAGGCTAAACCTGACCTACAGACATACCTTCCAATATCTCAAGTTAGGAACCCCCTGTAAGATCCACAAATCATAAATTTATTCTAACTCTATCATCTTCCTTCAATTTGTTCAGCCAGTGTTGTGTCTAGCATTGATTTTGAAGCTGTAACAGATTTATAATTCTGCTTAAACTTGGAATGTCTTAGTCTGTGGCTTAAGACTTTTCTTCTCATGTATATTGGGTGTCTGTGCCCAGGACCTGGCTGGGGTCTGTGTGAGGAGAGGCCGGGCTGCCCCATACCGGACACAGCCGGTTCCATCCAGTTCCAGCCGGTCCCAGCCAGCTCCAAGATCCCTGCCTCAGGACACAGCTGAGCCCCTCAGCCAAGCTGGGGGTGCTGGGGGAAGGAAGGGGAGCAAGAGGTTTCTGAAAGGGCCAAAGGTGGCAGAGGAAGAAGAGGAGGAAGCCAAGGAGGGAGCAAGGAGGAGGAGGAGGAGGAAGTGTGAGGAGGGACGAGCAGCCGAGAGGGGCTGGGATGGACTGAGCGCAACTCCCAGTCCAGCCCTGCGGCCCTGGGGGAGAGGAGCCAGGAGGGAAGGGATCAGGGTGGGAAGGGGGCAAAAGTGCAGAGGGAAATTGTTATTTTTGTTTCTCAGAATCCAAATTCACTGACATTTGTGATAAACTAAATTTCTTTGGTTGGCGTCTGGTTTTCCCATGACAGTAACTGGTAAGTTGGCTCTCTCTTGAGTCGTGAGGTTTCTCATCCCATTTTGAAGGAGAGTGAATGAGCAGCTGGGTGGAATTTTGACTCTTAGACAGGGCTAATCTGCCACATCACAAGAAGTTGCTCGTGTAATTAAAACTATCTATTAATTTGATTTTCTTCTTACACAATACCTTTTCTTATGACTGCATGTACAAAACTCCGGTAAAATTCCCCAGTGCCCACTCTTCTATTGGCTCCTCAGTGTCCTAAGATGTAATGGCTGGGGAAGATCTTAGTTGTGTTAATGTAAAGGCACTCAGAAAAGTGAAAGTTTGTTCATAAAGCCCCTTGTGTAGAGACACAGACTTCAGGACAAATGTTTATCATCACAAATATTTTTGAAAATGCAAGTGATTGACTGACTGCTGAAGACCTATTGGGAACAGTACTTGTGAATGCCATAACTTAATTCCTCAAGTATCATCTGAATTTATGGTCCCTGAGAAATCTTAGAAACTCTCTAGGATGTCTTCAGAGTTCCCTTTCATGGCAATAGTCCCAACAGGAAAGTGTATTTAGTATTAATGTGACCCTCTGAGTACTGGGATAGGTGAACTGCTGCAGCTATCTCTTTGTTTTCTGCTAATGCAGTTTCTTTGCCTGACTGCTCACATTCTCAGGATCAACAGACCACATCCTTATATTAGCCATTTATCTGGCCAGTTTTTTGCTCCAAGCCAATAAAGAATCTGTGATACCTAAAGTTTCTCCTGTAAAACTTAGAAAGCACTCAGTCAGGATATATGGTTTCTGTTGCTCAGATCTCCACCCCAAATGGCTACATGGAATAAACAAGGAGTTTCTAGAGGCTGATCTATTATTCCCTTTCTTCAGCAGCAGAAGTTAAGGACAAGTGGGAATCTAAGAGCCAGAAGGGTCTCAGCCATGGCAGTTTGTTCCTTGTTAGCTATGCAGGAGATGACAGCTTGGGAACTGTGCTAAACAAAACCTGAAATTCTGCCCTACTACATTTCCATTTTGTCCTTAGTAGGAAAGGGGACACCATCTAGATGCTTGACTAAAGGTCTTTAAAGCTACATCAAAGTCCCTGAGGCATCCTGTCTGAAACTGACTTTCTTGTAGATCCTATGTTATACCTGTGCAGTGATCTGGGATGCCACTGGCATCTCAAGTCACTACACACTTATTTTTAGGAAACTGGAATAACCCCAAAGAATCAAAATGGAAAAAAAAAAAGGTGTTTATCTTCCACTCAGACTTTGCCCAGAAAATTCCCCACTCACGTGTCCACTTCCAGATTTTAGTATAAAAGAGAAATATGGCTTAAGATTTTCCCATTGTTCATATTAGCAGAAGAGTTTAGTATTGCTAAATACAGATTTGTGGCAATCTCAGTAATGAGCAGTGGAAATATCTCCATGACATTGACTTGAGTCTGCTTTGAGAAGAGCCTGACTGGGGTTACATGCTTGGTGGAAAGGGAATTGTATTTTGGCAGAACAGTGCCAAAAAATGACAATGATTAAGTGCTGAGCAATACTCTATAGTCCCCTAAAGGAATGATTGGACAATCTATTTAAAACCAAGACAAATGGAAAATTGGAGCAAACACTGTGGGAAGGCTCCTGCATTGACAGGGGAGTGATTCTGTCTGCTTGGAAATCTGCCTGTCTCATACTGGTGCTTCTTCCCTTAGTTGCTTTCTGGACCGGTATGTCCAAGAGCAGATTGAGTCATGCAAAGTCTAAAGAAAATGTGAAGAAATGAAAGCCATGGCATTATTTTCACTGGGAGCCAGTGGCAGAAAAAAACATTAGTGAAGCAGAGAAGAGAAGAGGAGAGAATGAAGTCCAGGCAGTTCCCCTAGGAGTGAAAAAAATATGAGTAAAAGGGGAATAGAATGCATGAGAATATGATAGAATGAATATGAGAGATAGATCAGGGCAGAGGGAAAACCACCAAGAGGAAGGATTAGCTGACATGGAGATAAACTTGGTGTCAGGAAACCCAAGATCTCTCATGAGTTCAGTTATGATTTACCCTCAGGTGGATTACTTACTTTCTCTAGACTTTTAATTCCCTTTTTGCCTTTTATCTACCAATCTTTAGATGTAAAGCAAGGCCCCTCTTCTGCAGCTGTATCAGGACTGGCACAGTGGAGGCCTCATCAGTGACATAAATAAAAAGGAGAAAGAACAGCTGAAGAGAAGCATCTGGGATCCAAAGTGAGCAGGAGGTGGGTGGGAGTGAACGATCACAGATGATTATACCAAGTCCCCACCTTGTCCAGTGTTTCACTTTCCATCATAAACTCCTGTACCCCGAGTCATCTGGAGCCTTCATCCAAGTGCATCCCACAACCCTCAGCAATAAGCCAAAGAGATGAACTTCTCCAGAGTGGCTTCAGAAGGTCAGGAGAGAGATAGCTTACTTTTTAATTTCCTGGTGTTACTCCTTCATAATTACTGTCCAATTAGCTATCCACAAGTTGCTGTCCACAAAGTCACTGGATAAGGAGCAGCACCTCTGGCAGACATAGTGGTGGGATTTACCTATGGAGAAGTCTAAAAATGACCAAAGGTGATGCCAGACTTCTCCCATCTCTACTTGCATCTCTTCCCAAGCCCTTCATGCTTAAACTCACTGTCCCCCTGCATTCTAGGAGAGCTCTGGCCTCCTGAATTGCATGGTTTTAGAAACCCCCTGATGCAAAATAATAATAAGCAAGTGAAAGGGGTTATTGAAAACATTACAGGCCATAATTTTAATAAATGTTGGCTCCTGCCACTATGTTCTGTAGTATTTATAGTTTTATATACTGCCAACAGATCCAAGTGTTTTGTCTTTTTGACAAACATTTCATACTATCATAAATTAACTCATTTTTCAGCAAAATCTGACATCAGCAGTTAATCTGTCAGTATATAAAAGTACTAAGGTTGGCAAATCCTCATCTCATAATGAAAACAAAGAGCTTCAAATACATCCCAGACAGTGAGCTAAGCATGCCTGGGCTGAGAGTGCTATTGCAGGCCACATTGGTCACTGATCTGACAGGCAGGGATTCTGTAGCTTAAGCATCAGCCAAAAAGGCTTTCACAAATGTTGACCTTCTTAATAATCCTTCCCAGGTATGCAGGAACAACTACTGGGCTCTGATGAAGCCAGAAAACTTGTACTTCTATTGTTCCTTGATAGCTTATGTTGAGCTCCATGTGTTGTTAGTTTAGAACTTAGGAGAAGTTCTGCACCAGTGGGTGCAGACAAAATAATATCTAAAAATAGACTACAGACTGGTAGAAAATTAATTTATCCACTTGATGCAGGGATTTACTCACTTTCTGACAAAGCAGGACATTTGGGGCAGAATAGGTCTGTTGCTACATCTTTTGAGGGAACTGCAGAGGAGGAGGCAGAGATGCCCTGAGCTCTGTTATAGCCATTTAAATCTTTCATTCTGATAAAAGGCTAAGGCTTAAAAAACCCTGTAGTTTAGTGCCATTAAGTACTCCATTTCCTAATGGAGTGAAAAGAGGACTCCCCTACAGGCTTTAGGGAATCATCCTGCATGCTGAAACCTGTCTAAGCATCCTGCTCTTAGGTCACTTCTCAGAACGGGGAAATATTTCACCCTTCCAGCACCCCAGGGCACAAGGTATAAAACTTTTCTTACTTGCATAAAGATGGCACACGAAATTATATCAATGAGTGGCTTCTTGAAGGAGCTGGGGCAGAAGGCAAGGGGGAGGAAATGTAGCCAGCTACCAGCACATTTGTGTTAGATGTGGAGGTAAAGAGGCTGCAGAAAGAGCACTTGGCAAGCTTCAGAGATTTGAGTGCCTACAGACACACACAAGCCCTTCCAGAGGTCTTGATATTAGCTGGTGGCACACAAGATCAGACTTGAAGGTCTGAGCCTAAAGGTGAATCCCAGTTCCAGGCATGCATCTCCTCCTGGAGATGGCTGATGTTAACATTAGGGAATAACGTATGGAGCAATTCCAATTCACGTTGCTTGGACAACAGCCTGGCCACATGTGTTCTATACCTGTGAGATAACAGGTTCCTTGGAAGGCTGATTTTCCTACTTTTGGGTATGGAACTGTACCAGCACAGCTACACATCATTGCTTGGAAACTGATTCATTCCTGGAAACTGTGAGCAGGACAGAGCAAATTCAGTTTACTGAAAGGGTCTGACTGTTTCCTTTAGGTTGGCAAATAGTCTAGGTTGAGGTTTTGGAGACATTGTGAAACAATGGTGACAAGACTCTGCTTATAATTTACTTGGTGCCCACTGTGTAAACATAAATACTTAGCACCATCTTAGATTTTTGGGAGACCTTACTGGCCTTTGTTGGATCATGAATTTTCTTCAGAACCTATGTGCTCTCTGTGGATGTCCAGGGAATGGTAGGGCATTTTGCTGGGTTTGCAGAATTTAATTAAACCAGTGGAAACAACATTACCAAAAAACTTCACTGTGATTTGGAGCCAACTTCCAGATGACTTGAAGGATTTACCACTCAAGAAAATTCTCCACTGAGGAAAACATTTCTACAGGCCTCTCTTGACTGCAGATTTCTGCTTGCATGAGGAAGAAGAAAGTGTTTTGTGCTTTGGCAGATAAAGCATTTTTGTGCATCCCAGGAACCAACCAACGACAGCCTCTGTGGACACCTTTTGCAGTTTTCAGTTTGTGTGGGTACTGCTTCTGGCAGTGATGGACATTTAATTAAAAATAGCCACTGTTCAGTTTATATGAGGTTAACAATTAAATTGGGAAAAAAAAGAAAAAGGTGCTTATTCTTTAATAAGTGGCAGCTTTCAGATTTGCTTGTGGCAATAAAAGCAGTACCATGCCAATGCCTTGCATTTTTTTTGATCAGTGTTCCTGCTAATGTCTACTCTCATTCATCATATCTTTTCAACATTTTGGCTTTCCTCCCTGGCAGGGTATATTTGATTATTTTTTTTTTCCCTCTAAAAGGAACAGAATATAATAGGAACAATTTTTGTTTAGTTGCAGTGAGACATACAAGGAGATAAATAGTACCTGAATCAATAGAGGTTGAGACCGCAGGTCTCACTGCTTAAAGATTCAAGCACTGCTTATTTCTCCATTCTTCCAAAGTTAAATAATTATGACTCCTTAATAGTTTGAATGTGGTTATAGGCATATGTTCTGACAAACCCTTTGTTTGTTCATCAGTGTTTGTATTGTGTTGTCTTCCTCTTGCCTTCCCTGGTTTAATACAAAGATTTTCAAGATCTTTCAACTGTTTTGCTGAGGAGTGCATGGGATACTTAATATAATACGATGCTCAAAGTGCCACTGACATTTCACATATGCAGCAGCAAATGAAGAACTTTGATTTTTTTATTTAGGGAAACAAAGGAAAGTAAGATGGAAAGAAGGGTTTAAGGACAGGTGATAATTTCCTTTAGCAGAGCTGGGCTAAGAGCAGATTTGTTTGGTCTTCACAGCTTTGGATACAGGAGTTCTAGATCTTTGTTGGCTTCAAACCCTGATGAGAAATTTTCTTGCCAACTGCCTTGTGCTCTGGGTCTCTGCCGTTAACCATGAGAAAGACAAGAGGGGAATCGTGAGAAAGATTTTCCTGAGAGCAAGCTTTTAGCACTGGGGGAATGCATGAAAGTTTAGGCTGGATTGTATAACCTTGTGCTTTGGCTGCTCCTTAGTAATTTCTGATACCTAGTAAAGTGAAAACCAGCTCATTTTTTAATGCTGTGGAGTCAAAAATCCCATTGGAGACTCCAGATAATGCCCAGGTATTAACCCAGTATCCTCATGAAAAGGGTCAAAACCAGTATAGATGTCCTAGCAAAAACCAAGGATGAATCCTGGTACATTTATTACCATTTCCCTTCCACTTCTGAAAAGAATGAGAGTGTTTAGAAATAGAAATGGCTTTTACTCTTAAAAACTGGTTTGTTTTTACCACAGCTTGATGGTGGGTGGAGTTATGGGTTATTTGCCCTCAACACAACAAGAACCTGTTGGAGAGGGTCAAGAGGAGAGCCATAAAAATGATAAGAGGGCTGGAGCACCTCTGCTATGAAGACAGACTGAGATAGTTGGGATTCTTCAACCAAGAGAGAAGGCTCTAAGCAGACCTTAAACTGCCTTCCAGTTCCTGAAGGGGCTACAGAGACTTTGTTTTCAAGGGCATGGAGTGATAGGGGTAACTGTTTCAAGCTGAGAGAGGGGAGATTTATGTTATACATTAGGAAGAAATTCCTTCCTGTGGGAGTGGTGACACACTGGCACAGGTTGCCCAGAGCCATGGTGGAGGCCCCAACCCTAGAGACATTAAAGGTCAGGCTTGATGGGGCTCTGAGCAGCCAGATCAAGCTAAAGATGTCCCTGCTCCCTGCAGTGGGGAGTGGACTAGATGACCTTTAAAGATCCCTTCCAACCCAAAGCATTGGATAAATCTATTATTCTGTTTCACAGTAGAGAAAAATGGAAATGAAAGAAATTGAAGAACTTGTCAAGGTATCACACACGGGAGGAAAACAAGTCCATTCTCCAAGCTGTTGGACCTTTAGCTTCAGGAAACCCATAGAAACTCAGAGATGTTCTTTCAGAATGGGAAAACACCAAAGCAGCTGGAAGTGACCACTGGGGCAGGCCAGATCCAGCTGTGCTGCAAATTCAGGAGTCAGATGCACAGGCAGAGCTGCATCACAGCCAGGAGTGTTTCCTAAGGCATCAATTGCCCCTTCCCACCCAGTAAATCTAAGCCTGTGTCTCCATTTAGTGGTCAGAGTGAACCAAAAAATGGAAAATGGAATTGCTCTCTGTTTCTCTATCCCCACCATCCCAGAAGAAGAAAGGGGAATAAGGAAGAGAGATTTCAAGGTTGGAAATTGAAACTAGAACAGGTTTAATAGAGCACAGAAAGAATAGAAATAGGTAAGATAATAATGAAAAAATATACAAATACATAAAAATCTATTTTGCTGGTTGCTGATGTGAGTGTCCAGAAGTCCCTGGTCACTGAGCTGACTTGGGAGAAGTGCCATGGTTTTTCTCAGCAATTGGTGGAGTTGGATGCTGCAGAGCACCTGGTGAGCTGAAGGCAAAGATCATGACCCTCTCTACCAGATGTCTGCTAGATGAGTGAGGGGAGCAGGGAGGGGACAAGGGATGGACTTTCCCATCCTCCTGGCTTTTGTAGGATGTGGCAGGAAATGGGAGGGAATTCTGACCCCTCTCTGTTCTTTTCTTTCTCCTGGATTTCTCAGGGCCCTAAACAGCATCTTTATGTCCTCATATTGATACCATAAAATTAGCCTGTGCCCCCTCATACCATAACAGTCTGTTTGCTTAATTAATTTTCCTACATTTTGACATATCTGAGCTAAATGCTAGTCACATCATTCCCCAGTGCTCTGCTGAATATAAACATGCCTTCTGCTTTATGCCAGTGTCCTGTTTGTCTTAGAAATCCTTGCAAATCCATCCATCATAATTCCAGTCATCTCAAGCAATTATTCTTGAGTATATGTTTAAATGCATCCCATTGTTTCCTCAACTGGTCTCAAGTGGCTTATCTAAACACAGCCTGTACTGCAGGTTCACCACTTCAACAAGCAGCTAAAACTTGGACTGGTCTAGTTTGATGTAATCCTCACACACAAAGGAGTGCAGCATGAATTAGAAATTAATTACATAAGGAGATTCAAAATATCCCTTGAAAGAGTTTGACTGATTAAGAAACTTCTCACACCAAAGTGAACATCCAAACACTGGACTGGACTACTTGGTTCAACAAGTTCAATTCCTTACAATTACAGGCAAGTGTATGATAAATGTGCAGTATAGAAAGGTCTAGAGAACAACTATTCCACTTGCCCTCACAGGCCAATAAATCATTTACAACAGCTTGTGCCAAGATTTATAATCAAAAAATCAAATCCCACCACTATACTATAGCATGCAAAGACTAAGGGCTTTGCCATGACATCTTCTAGTTCTCATAGGAAGCAGTGTAAAAGGATACAGACAAGGCTAAAATAAAACTCCAGCACTCCTCACCACTCTGGTCTGAGGAGTATTTGCCCTTCCCTGAAGATGTGAGCATTCACCAGCAGTGACATTCACCAGCAAAGGAACAACTTAATACCTCTACCTCTCTGTAGCAATCTGCAGTGATTCTGAGAGAAGTAAAATCTTCCTTCAAAGCATCCTAGGAGACAAATTATATGTAAGAAAGGACCAGTTCCCCTATCATCCCTTCAGGCAGAAACCCTTAAGAATGGCAATGATAATATATTCTATGATTTAGGCTTCCTTGTCAAACCAGTGGCATGACCTGAAAGCTTCTTTAAAAAAATTTGAAGGAATGAAATTTGCATTGAAAAAGAAATGTGAGAATAAGAGAGATGGGGAATGGGGAAAGCTACATTTAACATGTAAGCCTAGATAATTTCCTGTCCTCTAGTATGAGTATACTGTGGATAGATGCTCCATGAAATAGAGAGGAAATAAAGGAAAGAAAAAGACAACATACTCTCTAGCTTATGAGGAGATAAAACTAGTTCATGGTCCTGCAGAGGTAAAAGTATGGCAGGGACATTTGAAATGTTCACATATATGTTTATATGTTATCCCAAATGAAATTGCAAATATGCACCAAAGACATTTAATCAGGCCAGAGACAATCTCTGAAATTTCCCATCAGTGAAGTATCTTCTGATTGCAGAGGCTTATAATGAAGTTAATGAGAATAACACTTCAATCATAGATGGCTGCTGTTGGTGGGAATATAATAGTCACATCATTCAGGCTGGATTTTTGCTCTGACAAACGTGAATTTAGATCATAACAGTCAGATCTTAGTTCCCAATTCTCAACTGACTCAATTAAAAGTAGAGATAGTAGGAGAGTTCTTGCTGAGAGAGGAATGGAATCAAACCCTTTGAAGGACAAATCTTTTTTTGTTCACATCTCTACTTATTGATTCAGGAAGTTAACATTGGCTACTGAATTTAAATTAGGAGCCAAAAGATACTGCTCTGCTTTATGAACACAGTTAATGAATTAAGCTTCCCAGTATGCCCTCAAGGTAAATAACTGTAATTACTGAAATTTTAGAAATGGAGAAAGCAAAGGCCAAGAGATCTCTGAAGTAGCTATTAGTGTGCCTAGTTCAGCATACCCACCTCCTGGTTTTCCAGAGTCTTGTTCAGCATTCTGCTGACAACAGGTACAGAAATTGAGCCAAAGGACAAGATCTGGAAAAGCACCATAAGCACTTACAATTTAGGTTTTAGAGGATAAAAAACTGGATATCTGTGCTTCCTGCCACCCTGCATGGTGAGAAAAAAAAAAAAAAAAAAAAAAAAGGTGGCGTTTAGGATCCCTGCAAACTCAGTGGGGTGAAGTTACCACCCCGTGGGGCAGACCAGCAAACACAGCCTGGCATTAAACAATCATTACAAAAGTAATGTTTGAGCAGAGGAGTGTGTTCAAGAGCCCTCTGTAGAGTGTGTATGACTGAATCAAATATGTGGGTTTGGTTCACCCATCCACTCAGGGTCCTGGGCTATGGAAAGGTTGCAATGCAAGGAGGTTTTTCTCTCTTTGGAGGTGACACTGGTGGTCAGAATCTCATCCAGAGCAGTGTCCATGTTGCCTCTAGGCCTTCTCCATCTTCCTGTCATGGAAAAGAAAATCTTAACTATATCTTTTACTGAAGCTAGTTTATTCAGTCAAATGTATGAGAGATGTTGGAATAGAAATGGAACAAAAAGGTCCTAGTTGGAAAAAAGGGGTCCTATTCATACCTCTGTTTACATCAAGGTTCATCTTCTGTCATGTGCAGGGTGAGAGCTGGAGGGAGGCTTCATTTCAACACAGTTGAGTCTTCCAGATAGTGCAGCCAGGAGATTAGCCAACGTGGAAAAATTAATATAGCCCAAGTTCTGAAGATGAATGTGTTTAAGATTTAAACCTGAAGCTGATGTAACCAGAAATCTGTGCCAAAAAGAAATGCAATGAAGATGTTGCGCTGATAGAAGAGGGGCACCTTTCAAGTGCAGACTGATTTTCTGATCACTATTGATATGATTCTGACTATTATGTTTGGTATCTAAATTCCAAGGAGTGTGGTAGCAAGGAAAATTGAAGTTGTAACAGAAAAATCTGAGGGGAAATTAAAACAAGCTGGGAGCATGCACACTCACTGTGTTCCTCTTAAACGAATCAGCAGCTGTTGTTGACACAGCCCAGTGCTCATCTGAATGATGTCCATAGAGCAGTTTCAAAGGAGAGCTTTTTAAAATTCTAACAAAGAAAAACACTGGAAGGAAACATTTTCCTGATATTCATAAGGTAGGTGGAAGGCATGGAAGTGCTTATTTCATGACTTATTTCAGTAACACCAGCTGGTGGTTTTCCCTTGCTTCAATGTTGATACCAAACTGCTGCACAGGAAAGAGTTATCTTTCCAGGGCCCACAAATCCCTGCTTAGGTTAACAGCAGTTCTTTGGTAGCACAGGCCATCCTGAGGACAGCAAATTTCATCCCTGTCAGATTCCATTACTTAAATTTTAAAAACGATCTTTTAATAGCACACATTACAGCTGCCTACCTTCTCTGCACAATAGTGCAACACGAAAAGAAAAACATTGAAAAGATTTCAGAATCTTCTTCCAGAAATATGCCACTTCTTGAATGACAGAGGTAAGCAGTAGGAAGAACTCGGTGGTCCTCCACAGCTGTCTGGTTTGGCTTTCACTCTTGAGCTGACATCCAAATTAAAGACTTTAATCTTGAAATTCAAGGTGAAGG
This sequence comes from Heliangelus exortis, assembly GCF_036169615.1. NCBI lineage: Eukaryota > Metazoa > Chordata > Aves > Apodiformes > Trochilidae > Heliangelus > Heliangelus exortis. The sequence continues at coordinate 145,944,695 of NC_092423.1, read as the reverse complement.
GAAAACTGACACAAATTATTTCATCAGTGAGTACTTTCAGAATGAAGCTTCAGCTTAGATAGTCTAGTTCAACACAGATTTGTTTTCTTTACATTTCAAAAGAAAGTCAAAGACATAAACTTTCCTAAAATTAGGTATTCAGGGTATTTGGAAAATGCCAAGGAGGTTTTTGAGATATGGCTTTCTGTCTTCAGCTGCAACATGCTCACCTCTTTGTTACCTTCTTGCTTGCTAGTCTTGTATGCAGAATTCCTAATAAGATTGGCAGTGTCTTGAAAGTAAACGTCAGTGACCTGGAATGGAAATTATAACCTTGCAGACAGATGTGCAATTAAATGCACAACCACACCAACCATATTTTAAGCCATTAGTGGAAACAACTCAGCTTTCTCCTTCTGAGTGGAGTTCCCTTTTGATTAAGTGCATGATTCAGGTCAACACATCTGAGTGAAACTGAAATTTCCATGATGAAAATACTGAAGTCCAAGTTCAGGTCTGTCTTGTCAGATGACCTCCTTAATGACTGCAGACAAGTAGCAGTGACACATTACATACCCTGAAAGCTGGCTGAGAATATGCAGTGCTGGAGTTCTCATTATTGCTTCTCTGAGGGCAATTTTTATGACACTGATGGCAATAATATATCTTCAGCTCTGTGACTGCACTGTGTTTTTTAATATAGTGTTATGATAAATTTAAAATTTTGTGAAAATGAGTTAATTGTTAGCTACATGTTCTTTCAACCTCTCATTTTTGTGCGCAGTGCAAGCAAGAAAAATCTCACCCCGGCATTAGCCCTGAAGGAGAGGGCAGTGGAGACTCACCCCAGCCATAGTAGAAATTTAGAAATATCCATAGATATTGATGTTGAAATAGATTTTGTGATGCTAGACCTGAATGGACTTCTCTGCACACCCGTGCTGGGGTCTGTGATCTTCCCAGCTTGTTTGAGGACTATTTTCTTTCTGCACTTCATTATGTGCTGTATTTTCACCCAGGTCTGAAATGTGCAGGTGGCACTTGATCAAGAAATATTTATCTTCCTACTCTCATTCTATGGTTGGATGCTATCAAGAAGGGGAAAAATATCCTCCAGCCACCCTCCAAAACCTGTAGTGTGGACAGTGGGTAATGCACCAGTCAAGTGATCAATGCTGCCTCCTTGAAGCAAATTGTTAGGGATGGCCATCACCAGCCAGGTGGTGCATTTTGTGGACATGCTTGAAAAGATGAGTCCTGAGGGAGGAATCTGGAGGAGACAGAAGGGTTGACTCTTCTTTTTAACAGCAAAATGGGATTCAGGAGGAGAAACAGACGTGAATTTATTTGTGGGTAGATGTGCAGTATATGTACTTATGGCTTGGTCATAATGGCTCTAGCCCTTTGGTTTTTTGTCTGTGGTTTGAGGGTGTTGCTCCTCAGTTCTTCAGCACAATGGGTCTGTGATAACCCAGCTAATTTTTGCTGAGCTAGGTTGAGGCACACTGGCCTGCAGGGGTGATAATCTCCACCTGTATCTGTGAGAGGATGCTATCAGAGGCCACAGGAGGACAGCAAAATTCTGAACTTCTTCTGGCCTTCTTTATTCAGGGGAATGACTCAAAAATTCCATTTTTTCTTTAAACAGGCATTTAGGTCTGTGTCAACATCACCTGAACAAAAGCAAAGCAGCTTGAAATAAGACTCACTCTGCTCCTGAGAGCTAAGTCTCCACAGTCTGTTGTCAATGGTCCCTCCAGTTTGAAAGCATCTATTGTTCTCTTGTAAGTACTCCATTAACTCAAATTTCTACCAAAATGGATTAGTCACTCCTGGATTCTACTTTATCATCTGTACCAGATTAAAAATACCTCAGTAATAAACACTTGAGCTTAAACTAAGTGCTGTGTTGATGTATTCTGACCATACATTAGAAACTACTGGATTTTTACATTTTACAGCACAAAAAAACCTTGCAATAAATTACAAACCATCCTAATCATAAAACACAATGATTCTTCAGATGACTGTGTCATCAGCATTTTGTCCTTATTATGCTTCATAGCACAACACATGGTTATAAATATTGCTAAATGAACTAGCAGATGAGAGACTGAGTGGTAATACTGTACCTTACCTCTGTGCAAATGTAAATATATAGTTTTAAACCACCTTTGAGCATGGGCTGTGGTGGACCTGCTACAAAATAGGGTAGCATCCAGCCCTGCACTCTACATGCATCACATGTAGATCTGAAGAGACTGATGAATTTCAAGGACCTCTACTGTTCTTGCATTTAGAAGGAACTTATTTTTATTACTATCCTGGATTTCTCCTCCTAGATCTTATTTTCCCCCCTTTATTCTTCTCATTCATTTTGGTGGAGCTACTGATGGCTAAAAGACAGGAGGATCTGACCCCAAAACCAAAATGTTAATCCTAGCTCTCCTAAAATATGTCTTGTGATGTTTCTCAGAGAGGGAGATTAGGAGCATTGACATTGATTTTTTGTTCAAGTAGAGCCATCTGTCTGCTTTTGCTAAGGACTGGTCAAAGGTATTTTCTTCACAGTATAGCAAAAATACACACTGTAGAAGGTGAACATATAATGTGGATATTTTATTATCATGTAGTGTCTGGAAGAGTTGAGCACTGGGAACATAGCATGAGAAATTAGTCTTCTGTCTGAATGTTCTCTCTTCAAGGAAGAGCAAGCAACAGTTGTTGGAAGGCAAGATTCCATGTAATCTAGTCCTGTACAAGACCTCAGAATGTATTACTCATTCCATAAAAAGTGTAGTAAAATATAGCTACTGCCCCAAAGGGATTGCAGTGAAGATAGCCAGCACGTAACAGGAGTATCTCTCTTATGAAGATACTGGCAGAGCTGGGGTTTTCAACCTGGAGAAGAAGCTTTGGGGAGACCTTTATCAACCTTTCAGTACCTCAAGAGGCTACAGGAAAGCTGGGGAGATAATTTTTACAAGGCCATGGAATGAAAAGCACTGGAACAGGTTTCCCACCTGGATGCATTCCTGTGTGACCTCCCCTCAATGCTCTGCTTTGGCAGGGGGGTTGCACTCGATGATCTCCAGAGGTCCCTTCCAACTCTCACCATCCTATGATTCTGATAGGATTAGGGGAAACAGTTTCAGACTGGAAGAAGGGAGATTTAGATTAGATGTAAGTCTTATGCAAAAAGATATTTAGGTAGATGAGTGCTGAATGGGAACTTGCTGTGGGACAAAGACCTTTGAAAGATGCTACATGACTGCCTGGTAACAGTGCATGAATATTACTGTACAGGTGTGACTCTGTTGTATGCAGTAGGCAAAGCTCAGGTCAAGGCAGCAAAATCACAAGGTTTTATTACAGAAAAACAATCAAGAGGAATGGAAAATAGTTTCTCCATCTTCCTAGAATTAAAGCATTCCTGTCCCCAGTGTGACTCTCCCTGGGAGCTGGCATGTTTTCCTTCTGGTACAGCATGCTCTGCATTATTAAAAGGTTTCTTGTTTGACCTCATCATTAGCTTTTTATTTTACTTTTTGATTGTAGTGACTAAATATAACAATAAATGATTTAAAGAGGAGACAGAAATAAGTATTAAGGAAAACAAACAGCCTCCCCCCTGCTAAAATGCTGAGTGGAGTAGCAGGGAATGGTTGAAAGAATCAGATTTAATTAGGGTTCCTTTCAGCACTGAAAATTCCATTTATGCACACTATTAAAATAATCTTCTGCATTAATACTAATTTACATCATCAAAATAGCACTTCATCTATTATTCATATGGCATTGTAATTTCTCCCTGCTGAGAGGGTGAAGCATAGTAAGACTCTTCTGCTAAATACTGCACAGATATTAAGATATCTGTAATGACTTAGAGGTTTTTTTCTACCACATTATATATCCCACATAGTTTCCTCTCTCCTCTGGATCTGTGTAATGACCAGTGAAATGACCATAATAATTATTACACTTTTTCTATGTCCCTTGTGGCCTGAGGGTCTCCCCTTCTTGTAAAAATCAGGTATTCTTATAAAATCAAGCTCCCTTTGCCTGCTGTCTACACCATCCTCATTCAGGGGAGGATGCAGGAGCTGTTCAAGCAAGAAAGTGTTTCTTGAAGGACAGCAAAGAAAAAATCTCCCTTCTTGAGACTGGAGGGTGATAGAGGGAGCTGCTTTGAAGAGAACAACACAGCAGGAATTTCATACTCTGTGGTGGGTTCTCTGGGGGTGTGTTTGGGGGATGCTGGTGTAGCTCCATCCTCCCAGTGGGCATCATGGTACCCACCTACCTCATGCTACATTACATTCCAGATAGAGCCTCTGGCTTTTTGGGAAACAGGAGCTAATGGACATCGTAGGGTTTTATTTCTGATCCTGGCTTTAATTTTTCTAAGAAGACAGGCCAAAGTTGTCTCTAGACTGCTGTGACAATATAGAAGGGTCTTTCAACAGTGCAGTTTTGATCTACTTGAAATCTCAGTTCCCTGAAATACTTACTGGACAGATTCTCTTCATCTACACATTTCTGAGGTGAAAATAAAATTTTCTGAATCAACACTTAAGGAGAAACTTGCCTGGTAACTTGTCTATTTGGCTGATAAAAAGAGTAGGTAGAGATTTGGCTCATTGGCTGCACTGAGCATCAGTTTTTATCTCCTGCTCCAGTGGACTGAAGGGCAGGTGGCTTAGCAGGACTTTCATGTTCTGTAGTGGGGTGAATCACTCTTCTTCTGTTGATTAAAACGAGGAGCTAATTGTGTAGAGAGACTGCTGCTAATCACTGAAGAACATGTCAGAAGAAGGAAGGGAGGTAGGTGGAATGTAATTTTACTTTTGACAAAGAAAGAGGTCTGAAGAGAATTTTCATATGTCAGTTGAAGATGAAAAAAACCCTCACATGGTATTTCTTGGCTTTGGGACTTAAGTGGCCCTTCTACTTCTTGTTGGTTTAGTCTGCAGCAAACCACAGTATGACTCTGCAGTGTTTAAAGAGCAATAATCATGTAAACTTGGAAAATCAATAACTAAGAGAAAGTCATTCCAGCCTCAATAACCCTAAATATCAGAATTCACATGAAAAGGATTATTTTTTTCTGTGAGTTGAAAGGTCTTGCTATGTAGTTTTATTAAGCTCTACAAAGTTTTGGGTTTTTTTGTTTTTTTTTTCACCTTGTCTGGTGTTTAATAATTACTATTTGTCATATTCTTGGCTTTTTTAGAATATATTAAGCACTGTGGAGCAAATGTACAGTAAAGTGTGACTATCCTGACCAGTCATAGTGAAACAGTCTGTTTCAACCACACTTCCATAAAGGCTGAAGTGTGAAGGCACCATAAACTTGTGGAAGCAGATTAAGTTTTCAATGCACTTAGAAAACCATTAGCTAACCTATGCTATGGATAGATTTCCATCACTGGTTTCTTGCTGCTACATGTGATCATAATAACATAATAAAAGACCTCTGACTGAGTAAAAATTAAGTTTTAGAATGGATTCATATTATTTAAATGAATTTATGGGGAAAAATATATTTTAATGTTCTCTGCATTAGCTCACACAGTGTGAGTTCTATAAACTTCATAAATTCTTTGTTAACTTATTGATGCATGGCACTCCACAAACAATGAAATAAGGATCCATGAGGTGAGAGACTCTTCACTGTTTCACTGATTAATTGGTCTTTATAGCCAAGACCTTACAGCTTCAACAGAGAAGATAAGTAGGTAAAAATGTGTGAAATGAGTCCAGATGGGTATCTGCAGCTAAACATAAAGCTTTTACTCAAGGTCTCAAAGGATGTTTGAGGAAACCAGAAGTGAGTCTAAATTAGTAAAAAATTAGTAGTGAGTCTAAATTGGTAAAGACTGGTTAAGTAACTGGGCTTCACAAGGTGGTGTTGGCTCAGAACTGTAATGACTGGGCAGAAGGGAGCTTTGAAAAAGTGGAGCTGCCTTTAGCAAATGTAAACATCTATGAAAGAGAAAGCTTGAACAGATGGTTAAGCTTTCCCCAGCCCATTCTGAGAACATTCAATGAGAAGCTGAAGGACCATGACCTCACATTACACTCAAGATTCTCTGTGGAACTAAGGATTCTACTTTCCAGCTTTTTCAAGTGTCACCATCAGGTTCCTAATGTAAAATAGGCCCAAGCAGTGATACTTCTACATATACTAGAAACAACAAAAATGACAGAATTTACAGGTGATGGTCTCATGAGGTACTCTGACCACAACAAGGACACCCAAGTCATCCACTCAAGTGTTAAGAAGGAAATTGCTGCATGCTAATTCCCAAATCCCAGTCAGGATTCTCAAATGTGTTTCTATTTTCCTAATATATTGGCCAGAAGGAACTCTAGTAATTATCCTGTGTGAAATGCACAGACCAAGCCACAGAGCATACTTTAACTGATTCCTTTTTCAAGCCCACAATCTCTCCTTGAGTTGTGATGTAACTTTCAGGAAAACATTGAATACTTATTTAAAATTTTCCAGTGATAGAAATTCCATCATAGCTGTAGGTAAGTTGTTCTGATGGATAATTACCTTGCCTCTTGAAAGTTCATTGATAATTTCTCACCTGAGCTTGCCTAGTTGAAGCTAGATCTTTCTATGTAATTGCCTGTGAGACAGAGGAATGTTTAACTCACTTTTCAGTTCTGTATATGAAAACTGGTGAGCAGCTCAAGTTACCCATATGATCTTCCTAATATTTTATTACCCATCTTGAAGTATAGACACCAGAATTAGAAGGATTTATCTCACAGCTGTTTTACCTTACCAAATTGAGAAGCTGTATAATTTCTCTTCATACACTCAGAAATCCCCAAATTTGTTTCCAGAGTCTCTGTTACACTCAGAAGTCACGATTTTTCCTAACGCACTAATTTCCAAGAGGAAAGGGGCTAGCACATTATTCTTTATTCCTTCATGTACAACCTGAAAGTTGATAAAAGCATCTTTTGGTGCACATACTGTATTAGACTCATAGAATGGGTTGGGTTGGAAGGGACCTTAAAGCTCATCCAGTTCCAGCCCCCTGCATGGGCAGGGACACCTCCCACCACACAGGCTGCTCCAAGCCCCATCCAACCTGGCCTTGAACACTTCCAGGGAGGGGGCAGCCACAGCTTCCTTGGGCAGCCTGTGCCAGTGTCTCACCAACCTCAAATTAAAGAATTTCTTCCTAATGTGTAGCCTAAATCTCCCCTCTTTAAGCTTGATACCATTTCCTCTTGTCCTCTCACTACACCCCTGTGTAAAAAGCCCTACCTGCTTGTAGTGCCCCCTCAGATACTGGAAGGTTGTTATAAGTTCTGTCTCAGTGACCTCTCTTTTCAGTATTGTCTGCTTAGAAACCAAACTAAATATACACTCTGTTTGCAATTACATGTCAAAGACTATCAGTCAACCAGTTGTAAAAAGTTCAACATCTACATATTCATTTCTTATCCTTGTAGTTCTTGTACAAGTTGTTTCTGACGTAAAGTCAAATCCCATAGTGATTTCTACTGTTTTGACATTATTGTCTTTTTCATCCAAGCCTGCAGTCTCAGGAAAAAATACACTCTATTTTTTTAGCAAGATCTCTTCTTACACTTGAGTTCTGATTTACATAGTGCCATCTTTGATTCCTTATTAACCAGTTCTTGACTAGGTGGGCTTTTCTTGTTTGGTTGGTTTTCCCAGGATAGATGCCAGACAGAAATTTAGTCCTGTAATAGACCACATTTTTCTTTTAAAATATTGGGTCATATACATATTACCCCAGTTCCTTGGAATTTTCCTAGTATTCTAAAGTAATTTAAAAATAATGGAACATGACCTGACCAAATATCTTCTCTCTTAAGAAGCTTGGAGTCAACAAATGTGAGCCAATGAATTAAAACTTTCTTAATTTTGTAGCCAGCATTCTAAAATCCACGAAACAACTGTGTTTTCTTATTACTTATGTAAAGAACTCAGCCATGCATAGATGTTTAGCATAACAACCTTGGATAGCTGAATTAATGTACATATCATTCTTTAATGCCAAGAAGGCTAATTTATTATGTTATTAATAGTTCTTAATGGTCATGCTTTAATAATCAGGTGCTCTGCTGTATTTCTCTTTTGTTCCTAACACTTTGTTCATCAGGAGGAGGCTGCAATTTGATGCTCCTTTGAACAGTAGTGATGGTAAGAAGGACTGAGGTTAATAGGAAGTTAATAGATATTTCTGTATTTTTTCATTGTTAATGTTCTTTTTGTTGATCAGGTATTGATTTTATTTTATTGATCAGGTATGAATCAGAATGAAGTAATAAGTTTTTAAACGGTAAGTGATGAATATCTAGATTGTATAATGTAAGCCTGAATTCCTGAGAGAACCAGGGAAACAAGTCAGCTGGTCTGGGCAGCAGCCTGAGGTTTGTAATAGTTTGTATGCACTACCTGCTGTGAGATGGGGGTCAGATGCTCCTAAATGTAGTATTTGTTTTTTACTTCAGCAGATGTGTTCATTCATTTGTTTTTCAGTCGTTTCAGTCCTTTGTTTTTCTGTTTCCTTGCTTAGTATTTTGAGGACAGTCATTGCCTGCTATAACCAAAGATGGATACAGCCTTGATCAGAATAGGAGAAATGTGAAACTGTGTAGGAGCTCCCAGATGATGTGACAGGGAATGTGTTTGCTGAAGAGAAAATAAATAGGCACCATAACTCAAGTTCCTCTGATTGATGTAAACCAACTGAGCATTTGTCCTTTCCTTTCCTTTCCTTTCCTTTCCTTTCCTTTCCTTTCCTTTCCTTTCCTTTCCTTTCCTTTCCTTTCCTTTCCTTTCCTTTCCTTTCCTTTCCTTTCCTTTCCTTTCCTTTCCTTTCCTTTCCTTTCCTTTCCTTTCCTTTCCTTTCCTTTCCTTTCCTTTCCTTTCCTTTCCTTTCCTTTCCTTTCCTTTCCTTTCCTTTCCTTTCCTTTCCTTTCCTTTCCTTTCCTTTCCTTTCCTTTCCTTTCCTTTCCTTTCCTTTCCTTTCCTTTCCTTTCCCTTTCCTCTTTCCCTTCCCCTTTCCCTTTCCCTTCCTCTTTCCCTTCCTCTTTCCCTTCCCTTTCCTTTCTCCAGGTTAAGCAGTCATCTCTGCTTCTCCTTTCTCCTTTTTTTGGATCCATGCAGTGACTGGAGTTACAGCTGCCACGACTAAATTGTAAAATAATATTACAGGGCTGTTAGAGACTTCTGAACTCAAGACACGAAACTGCTATTTCAGGTGAAAAGGGATGCATTTTCCCATCTGTTCTTTCAGTCCCATTAGTTAAACAGATTAATTACTGGCATGATACCAGCACATTAGAGATTGATTTGCCTGAATGTTTTCTGTGTGTGCTATTGAAGGACTGCAATGAAGCGTACAGTATTTTTTAAATAAAAAGCACTAACCTGTAAGCTCTAGAGAACAAGTTTCAAATCTGCCTTAATTTACTAGACCTTCACTGTCTGAAGCATGTCCTTGATGGGCATTTACCAGTGTTATAAAATCACCAGAAAATGATCTGTTGCCATGCTCAGAAGCTCCTGAGGGCTGTAACAAGGCAGCGGGCTGCCAGACAGGTTACAGAACAGACATTTTGCTTTCTCACAGTTCCTGTCTTCTAGTAGGAGAATTCAACTGAGATATACACAAAAAATAAGCAACATCTCCGGGCTATGCTGAAGATTTACAAAGACACTTTTGAATTATACCTATTTGAAACACAGGGACTGCCACAATGTTCAGAGGAGTTGTGCCACCAGTTAAGCCCTGCCTTGCCTGATACTGCCTCACCAAAGCTGGGACCCAGCCTACTGGAGTTTGCTACTGGAGTAGCAAACCTCTGGCTTCTGGATTTCCCTCAAGCTGGTGTGTGGTGAAGGATTCACCCCTGTATCTGTTTTCACAGCTCTACTTGGAACACTTTTCTGGCTGTGTTGGTTCTTGCAAGCACTCAGTCCCAGACAGCTGTTATAGTAGGATATATGTACTGATGCAATTCATAGTTTACAGAGCAAAGATTTAGGAAATTAAGGTGTCCTTCTATGACTGTGTGTATTTATTCACCTTGAAGGCATCCACTCTTGTTTCAGCCCACTTGCTCAGCTCTCCCACCTGTGATTAAATCTTCCATCAAGGCTCTAGTGTTCAGAATGGCTTTCATTGATTGGGGTCTTGATCTTGTTTGTCTTTGGAGACAAATGTTTCCCTGAAGAGTCATTTATGTGCTTGAGAGTCTCTTCAAGTTCAAACCCAGACCCTTGAACACTTTCTAGCACTCATAAAATTGATATGTAATGGAGATACTATGTATGAATGGATTGAGAACACCCCTGCTAAGAAGAATTTGGGGGTACTGGTCGGTGAAAAGCTGGACACAAGCTGGCAATGAGCATTTGCAGCCTGGAAAACCAACTGGATCCTGGGTTGTATTAAAAGACACATTCCAGGAAGGTCAAGGGAAGGTCCTTTTGTATGAGACCATACCTGGAGTATTCCATTGAGCTCTGGAGCTCCCAGCACAAGAAAGACATGAGAGAACAAGTCCAGAGGAGGACTGCAAAAAACAATGGGCTGGAACACCTCTGTTCTGAAGAGTTAGGATTGTTCAGCCTGGAGAACAGAAGGCTCCAGGAAGACCTTACTGTGCCCATAAAGGGAATTTAAAAGAAAGAGGTGCTTTTTACCAAGTAGTGGAAGGACAAGGATCAATGGTTTTACACTGAAAGAGGGTAGATTTAGATTAGAGATGAGGAAGACATTTTTATCATGAGGATGGTGAAACACTGGAACAGGTTGCCCAGAGTTATAGATGCCCCATCATTGGAAACATTCAAGGTCAGGTTAAAAGGTGTCCTTGCCCAAGGAGTTTGGAGTAGATGATCTTTAAAAAGTCCCTTTAAACTCAAATCATTCTACTACTCTACACAATATAGTTTGTGCAAATTACATAGTATTTCCTAATACAGCAGAACAGTTGCTCTCCTCCCTCATTCCTTTGACTGACTACTGTTTTTATTTGCGAGTATTTGATCTTTTCTTTCCTTTCACATCCACTTACTTATTGAAAAATACTTAATCTTTAAACTAGCCACATTGATAGAAATGGTCAATCAGTTACAGGAAAACAGAAGGTCCAAGGTAAAAGAAACAGAATTTATCAAACACTCACAGCCACTGGCAAAATTCAGAGTTCTGGCAGCTCTTCTAAACTAAGCAAAGTTGACGTAAATCAGTACCAAGTTGAGAGACCACTACATAAAACCTGACTCAGTAAGTAGCACTTCATCTTTTCAAGCAATTTTGTTCAACTTGTCCAACACAATGTCAAGAGATGAAATGCTTTTTTTGAATGAATAGCTGTTGGAATATAATCATGCTTAGTTCTTGGTTGTCTTTCTTTTGTGTTCATTATTATATAAAAGAGTCTTTCTAGTTTCCAGAAAATTAAGAGGTGCTTCACTATCCCAGATTCAATGAGTATGTTGGCTGTTACTGTCCCTACAATGCTGAAGTGGAGTTTTATGTCTAGAGTGTCTCCCTCCTAAGATAAATGGAATTCACAAACAGGATGTTAACTTCAGCTTGAACTCAAATGAAAACCTGTTTTAAAGGCACATTTTTTCCTGAGTTGAGTCTTAATTGAATTGGTCATCATAAAAGCATTTTTGAAATGGAATTGCTTTTCTTTTTCTTTTTTTTTTTTTTTTCTTTTTTAATTTTTATTTTCATTTTCCCTTGCAATGGAACTAGAGTCAAAATGTTCCTTTGAAAAATGTTGAACTTAAATCTGAACTAAAATGGAATAGCTCAGGTCATGCTTGAAACAAGAGTTGAATAAAAATGTTTCCTTGTGTGACTCTTTGTTCACAAGTAGGAAGGTCTCCAAAACACCAAGTCCTGAAAAATACAAATGGATGCCAGCTCCACAAAAGCAATCAGAAATGAGTCACAATTTCTTTACTCATGTACCAATACTAGAATCATAATTCACTGTGCAAAGAGAGCCTCCCTTTACCTGGTGTTCCTGTGTCAGTAACTTGCCACCTTCCTGCAAGCTAAATTTTGAGGCAACTCAAACATGGAGAGCTTTGTTGGAAGTCTGCTCAAGTGACACTGTTCGTTGACATCTCTGATTTTCAAATCAGACTCTGAGACCTCAAGAGCATCTGAACTCTTCCAACTGGTTTGGGCTGACTTAGAGGATTCAAAGGCCCCAGAGCCAGTACAGTTCGTCTTCCCACTGATTTTATCTAAAAAAGTTTAAAAATTGTCCTCAAACCAAGTGTTTGGATGTGCAAGTGAGTGTGCCACATCCCTCACTTAATGCAGCTACTCCTGGGGAAATTTTGCTAATAGGATTTAACAGTCTGTTGCACAAGGAAGCCAGTGGCATTTAAAAAAACTCATTCCTCTCCTCTACCTCCTTTGTTCAAAGCTGCCAGATTGAAGTTTACTCAGTAAATATACAGAGACTTAAAATTGCTTCTAAGTTGTCAAGGACTGCAATGGGAAAAATCCCCTTCTGTCTAATCTAATTTACTGCCAGTATCAAGAGTGTCAATAGAAAAGAGTCATCAATATGAGGTGCACATGGCAAAATAATTCATTTCTCTGTGTTCCCAGGTGGTTGTGGTACAGATGAAGTGGTTGCCTGAGTCCTGTAATTAAGCCCCAACAGCTTTGCAATTGTATTATCTCTTACATACATTATCCTCAAATCATCTCCCTTCCAATGGTGTGTCTGACTGATACACTGTGCAGCTGAACAGCTGGCATGAGGATGATGATGCAGGACTAACAAAATGAACCTTTTGATGCAGGCACTGAGGATATGTATCTATAACCCTGTGATGGCTCTGTTTTTCTGGGGAGAAAGTGTCCAGGTGGGACAGGACAGCAGAGGTGGAGGCTTTGTAGGAGCTGGGAGCAATGTCCCCTTCAGGCTCTCTCTCCAGCACAGTTTCTCCTGGTCTATAACAACAAATTTCTAGACCTGACTAACTTCCCTCCCACTCTGTTTAGAGAAGAGTATTCAACTTTTTACAGCACTGCAGTGGCAGGGATAAACTGACAATTGTTGCTGAAAATGGAGAGAAAGTACAATACAACCCTGTTCAGCAGGAGATGGCTCTTGGCTCCTGATTCAGCAGTACATCACATCAAACATTCCTCTGCCTGACTCTTCCCTTTCCTACTTCTCCCTCCTTGTCTGGCTCTATGTCCTTTTCACCTCCATAGCATCCTAGAAGCATAGAATGGTTATGGTTGGAAGGGACCTTAAAGTTAATCAAGATCCAAACCCCCGGCATGGGCAGGGACAAGACCTAATACAACCTGGTCTTAAACATCTCCAGGGAGGGGGTCATCAACAATCTCCCTAGGCAACCTATTCCAGTTTCTTATTACCCTCATGAAGAATTTCTTCCTAATGTGTAACCTAAATCTACCCTCTTTCAATTTAAAACCATTTACCCCTTGTCCTGTCACTACCCTCTCTAGTGAAAAGCCCTTGCCCAGTTTTCCTTCATGCCCCCTTCAAGCCACTATAAGTTCTTCCCAAAACCCTCAGTGACTGCTGTCAGTCTGCCAATGCTTCTAGATTCATCAGGGTTCATCAACAACTCCCACTGATACCTGTGAGCCCTACCACATAGAGCCCCCTGTGGGAATGGCCCAGCTTCCACCCACATCCTAAAAAATTATCTGTTCCTCGTTACTTACAATGAATTGATCTGAAAGTACTCTGGCCAGTCGGAGGCTTTAAAAAGGACAAAGTAGATGATTTTTGAACTGAGATAGTAGGTACAGCAAGTATTTATTATCTGGTAGGAAATATACCTCATTAAAATTCATTAGAGTGAGAAATCTGATCCTATTCATATTTGGTGAGGAGCTAGTCCAAAAACTTGGCATAAAGTGCTGCTGCCTGCTCTCAAAAGTAGGCTAAACCTGGCTTTGTGCCTGGTTTTATTTCTCTCTTTTAAACTACATCCACCTCAAATCGTGATCTCCTGGGCATAAAAACTCCATCTTGAACCAACTGCAACTGTCTTTTATACAAATTATATACCACGTAACCATTTGAGGGAAGGCAAGGGGTGTTTTTAAAAACAGAAGTAAAAGACATCACAATTTAAAGTAGTGGTGGAAAGTATTGATAAATAAGATTTGAAATGAGAGCTCACACAGGACACATGGAAGGGGTCTATATGGAACGGGAGCTCAGGGTGCTGCCATGAAAAGAACAGTTTTATTCCAGAAATCAAAACATTAGTGAGGGGGACAGGCTCTGAGTGAAAGGGTTGCTGGGATATATGATTTTAAATTCTAAAGAGAAGTGACTGAGATAGAAATTGCCAGCTACAGGAAAAGGCATTGTGAGGATTTTAGTTTAGATGTATGTAAGGCAACTTTCTAAGACATGAACAGTGATGGTCTTCATGATAGAGATGTGCAAAAAAACAGGCTTCCAAAACTGAAAGCTCAAATGCAATTGAAGATTTAGAGAAAAATACATAAAAGCTGTTGAGAGATTTCTAGACCTAGAAGTCAGAAAAAAACCCCAGAATTTAAAGAATGTGAATAGACACTGCAAGCACCACGATAATTCTGGATGGTGTGGAATTAGTCTGTCTATGGACCTTTCATGCACATGGTTCAAATCCAGCCAACAGAGTTGGCCACTGCCAAAAAAAACCATCTACATGAAAGTTATAGGGAGAGGTTGGCTGTTCTGAGGTGGCCACTTGAGTCTTATTTTTCTCATAGCAACACTGATTAGAAACTTCATTGGGAATTATGCTGGAACTGCTTTACTCTTCTCTACGTCAGGTCTTGGTGCTTTTTTTCTTGGTTGGTCTTCATCCAGCAGTTCCATGCTGCCTTTGGACCCAATCCAAAAAAAGAATAAATCAAATTGAGCTTTCCTACCAGCTCAACAGATTTTTAGGTGATGCCTTCAAAGTCATTAAAAAGAGATTTGGGATCATCTCCATTGGTGGTTAAGAGAGGAGGCTGAGATAATGGCAGGTTTCTTACCATGTTCCCAAGTTTAGACTGTAAGACTAAAACTTGATCAAATGGAGCTTAAACGCCCCAATGTTAGGACTTTGGTTTCTGTGCATTTTTGCTTATTTGTTTGGTTGGTTTTATTGGGATTTTTTCCCCCTCCTCTCTGAATTAAAAGGAGCTGCAGAAAACTTAGGAGAAGTCATTAAAAATGAAATGACTCATCCAATAAGGCAGTGAGGGATTTAATTAGATCCCCAAATGAGTAATTCTGGTTGGTCGATGGCAGTATGGAGCAGGTGCCAAGCATGACAAGCATTTTTGTGAGGGTGGAAAGCCCTGTCTCTTAGTACAGAACAAGAAAAGGTGGTGGAGAGTGCCAAATACCTGTCAATACCTCTATACAGGGAATACATAATGGGAAGCAAAGACATGCCATCAATAAGATCTACAGCTCACTGTGTCTGCCATGATCCCTGGAGCAGAGACTTATTATGAAAATCCCAGCATGCAGTGTGCTATGGGATCCTGCTCCGGGGCTACTCATTTATTACCTTTCTTTGTGGCAACCAGACAAAATTTTTAAACAATGACGAGTGAAAAATTCAGAGAACTGAGTGCCTGATAAATACCAGTGGAAAGACATTTTAAAAGCTGTGATGTTTTGGGTAGAGCCTAAATAAATTGAGTTCAAGACCACATAAAAGCTACTGGTGACTTCAGTTCTGGCCCCTACTTCAATGTTAAGGTTTTATCTAAACTGTCTGTTGTGTAGAAAAGCTTCTCTCTGGGGTTTGCTCTGGGATTTTGCTAATTTTATTTTATGTATTGATGTTAAAGAAGGCTGAAGAAGGATGGGTACACAGTGCTCTTTGGGCACTCTCTCTTGGTGTGAAGAAGGCTCCTAAGGTTCACTCACGTCAGGTCCTTCCTCACCCCTGAAGCAAGTGATGCAGGAGTGCAGTAGAAGCAGAAGTAGTGGCATGACAAATTCATGCCACTATCTTAGCCATTCTGTCAAACAATAATTCATTAGAACCACGTCCTAATGAAAAATACAGTGATCAGATGCAGGGCACCTCAGTGGGGACCCCAAACAATCATTTGTTTGATTGGAGGAAGATACAGTTCTGTAAATGTAAACACACTTGTGGCCCATTGAGCTCTTGGTGTTATGAGAAGAGTGGATAGGTCCCAATTCCATAGAGTTTGGTGAACTGAATGTATGCAGCAGGGGCCACTTGAGGCTTCTTCAGCGTGGATGCTTTTGCTTTGTTCCTCCTTGAGCCACAACGCTGACCTGGATTCCATAACTTCTTCATCCCCTCTACAGAGCTGATTAGTATTTCCCTTCCTTAAGCTGTTGCCACCAGTTAAAATGAAATATTTGGACATATCACACCTTTTAAAATTTAGTTTGTTCAGTTTGCTGTCTCTCCTTTTCCAAAAAGCTGTACTTTCAAAAATTACGTATTTGAAAGTAGAAGATATAAAGTGATTGTGAATGGAAAGGGATTAAAATATTTCAATATAAATGAATGTAATTCCAAAAAAATATTCTGTATCATTTTATCTATAATAGCTTCTCTTTGATGATTGAAAGTTTTCTTAACTCTATTCTGCTTTCTGGTAATTATTCATATCCTACTTGAAAGGCTTTGCATTCCTATAAATGTAATCTTTTATAGTAATGATTTGTACATCGGCTGCCCTGTAATATTTTATAGATATATATATCTCATTCTACAAAATTCCTGCTTGACTTTTATAACTACTCAGAAACCAAAGAGCATAAAATGTGCCATTTAGAAAGGAACTTGTTGATAGCCTCTAGTCACTAGCTGTTGTCATCTGGATGGTCACCAAAACTGACTACAGTCTTCATTTCATAACAGGACATTAACTTCAGCTACAAAGTTACTGAAATCAGGAAATTCAACTAGTTTTTCCATGAAGCCAAAGACTGCAAAAGTAGATGCTTGGGCAATTACTTGTATATAAATATTTTGATACTGTTTGGAAGCTGATTGGGACACCTAGGCTTATAAGGACAAAAGGTCAAAAAAAGGCCATTTGTCCTGCTTTGGTTGTTGTCACTAATGAGAGATTTTCCCTCCTTCAAAAAAACTTTTAACTGACTGAAAAACAAAGTTAAAGAGGACCAATAGCTGAGCTTCTAATGAGTCACCATCTCTACATGACCTCAAAACCTGTCAGGTACAGTGCACAGTCTGTCTAAACATTTTTTTTATTCATCTTATTTTCACTGCTGGAAGGGACAACAGTACCCCTCCCATAGCTGTTTAGAAGCATTTTTCAGAGGAACCATTTCTTTCTCTTGCCTGAGAGGATTTAAATCTAAATTTGGAAACCCCCTTGGCAGTGGTTTCATGAAATTATTTTCATTTGGAGAAATTGAGTACCTGGGGTGCAGGTGAAACTTCATACAACTTGAAGTCTTGTGTCTTTTGTGAGACCATGATGATGAGCTCTTTCTAGAAATGCTTGGAGAATTTCACAAGTGAATACAGTTCTCTAAGCATGATACATCAAAATTATTAATTTGGTGAGTCTGCATCCTCGAAGATCCCCTCCCAATACATTAATCAAAGTGATGAAAAAAGGAATTCTAATACATTAGGGGGTTGCTGTTGAAGTAATAACATCACAGTATAAGCAATTATAATCACTTGTATTTAAAATAAAGTAGCATCCTTCCTGTAAATGGCAGCTCATTTTTTCAGTCCCTCATGCTCAGTGGATGACAAATTCATGCCACTATCTTAGCCATTCTGTCAAACAATGATTCAGGTTGGCTTTATCGTTCCAGACAAAAAGGGATATCAAATATGCAGCTGCAAATTGGAGTAAGATCAATTTACCAACGTAAGAGAACAGGACAATACTGCTTCCAGAGGAGTCTTAACTTAATTTTTTTCCCATTCACACTGGTGTTCTTGGAAAAGTAATTCAAATTATGAAATAATCAATGTAAGATTCAGTGTAAATTCCAGTTATTGATATTCCTGGTAGCTGAGAACATCTAGCATTTCTCTTACCGTGCTGCTAAGCTCACAGGATAAGCTTTCTTCCCTTCCAGTACCACAGCTACATGCAGAATAACTGGAATTTTTTATTTCATCATGCACTGCACTGGTGAAAGGAGCTAAATGTATACTTGGAGATGTATTATCAACTGCAGGCTTGTAGATTGCAGGACTAAAACATCCATAGGAACCACTTTAGTCAAACAGTCTGGTTTGTTGCATAGTACACACCTGGGGATGTCTCTGCGTTAGAACAAGAGGATAAGGTTTCTAGCTCACTGTGACTTGGCTATAAGTCCTGTAGAGTTCTCTGAAACTGCTGTTTCATTCTTTCTGTACTAAAATTGTGGCTCTCAGTCCAGCTTGGTGTCCAGCTACAGATGCTTGTCTGTAACTTTTGTCTACATGCTTGAAAAGCTGGTTCTCTAAACGTGTTCAAATCCTACCCATCTATGCAGATGCAAAAGGTTAGTCCTGAGCTGGAGAAAAGGGAGATTTGAAATATTAGGAATGCAGTATTTAGTCCAATATTAGAAGTAAAGTGTTGTAACTCCCCAGCACAGACACAAGTATGAATTTTACTGGGTATCTGCAAATTTCTCCATTCACAACTTTTAAGGCTTGAAAGGGAATTTATGATTACTTAATTTGCTTGTTTCTCTAAATCTGCAAAATGCAATTTAGTGATTTTTTTTTTTTTTACACAGAAGCAGTTATGTGAAAGGAAAAAAAGACTGAGGTAGTTGGGTAGTTGTCAATAAAGTCATTCATGCTGTTCAAAATGTTCAAGGCCAGGATGGATAGGGCTTGGAGCAACCTGGTCTAGGGAAAAGTGTCCTGCCAATGCAGAGAGAGGGGTTGAAACTAGATGATCTTTAAGGTCCCTTCCAACCCAAACCATTTGATTATTCTATGATTCCCCATAGAAACTCCATTTAAATTTTCCAGGTTAGGGTAAAATTTTATTTAATTTCACATTCTAATGAACAATAAAATTATAATGTTCAGGTGTAATTTTGGACTGTGCTTTTCTTTAAAGTTTTGACATGTTGACTCAGTACTTTTCCTTCAGTGGAGGACCTCAGTGTTTCTAAAGGACAAGAGGCAGAAGACAATGAAAGCAGTAAGTGGACAAGCATCCTCCTCCTTCTATGTTTGTGTTACTCAGTCTTTGACTGCAGCTTGGAACAGGCAAGGGTGGTAACAGGAAAAACTGACACCTATTTATTGCCATTAGAAGGATGAGCAGCCTGTCCTGGAGAGCTGGTTACCACCTGTCACCCAGGACTGTGCCTCAGTTGCCAGGTTGTGCTTTTGAAACAGAATAAACATGAAATGAACTACAACCCTCTTTTGTATCAAGAATTTATATTTTTTATCTTATATTTTATATCAAGAAAGCAAAAAATGTTTGGGCTCTGTATTGCCCAGTTTCACATCAAGCCACAGATTTAATCTTTCCAATACAAATAAAAATTTTAAAGGAGAATAAAGATTTTTAGCATGCAAGAAAAAAAAAAGAGACTCTGAAGATTCAGGCTGGAAAGTGTTGTATTTGATCCTGTGCCAGCGAGCAGAAGATATTATTTTCATTTATGGTGAGAATATAATTTTAAACTACAATAGCAACAAGACTGAATTAAAAGTTCATACAATAGTAACTCTTGCCTTAAGGATTTGATTGCACCTCATAATGCTCAAAACCATGCAACTCAGAAAAAATATCATCTCCAGGCATATGAGTTTTCAAATTTTTAAAGGCCATAAAAGCATCAATTCAAATAGCCCATAAATTGTGTGTAGCCCAGGATGAAACTTTGATGCTTGATGTTAGGTGTTCATCTCTGTCCCTTGTAAGCATTCCATATTACTTTCTGGTTTTCACTCCAGCATATGTTCACTGGTCTGCTGCATGCAAGCAGTTCTATTGATCTGGGTTAAAATACCATCAAAACATGCCTTGACCTCCTTTTGCTATAGTTATACAAAAGCTAAATGTCTATTACACCTTAGAAAATTAAAAAGGGCATATTTATGCTGAGTTAGTCTTTAGGTTCTCCAGTAATATCAAGGCACTGTTAGGAAAGGTGCTGTGCAAACACAGACCAGAATAGCTGAGCCATCAAGAGCTCACAAATTGGATGTAAATCAAGCCATAAGAGGTGGTTATAACACAGCAGTGGGATGAACATTGCAGAAATTTGTTTGTCTTGAGCCACACATGAATCTTGGCCTTTGCGTTTTGGGGATACTATTAGGATACAATATGGTCATGGGCTTTCTCCAGAAAGCTCTCCTCTCCCATTTCTGGCATCAGCCAAATGCATTTATTTAATAAGCACAGGTTCTAGAACTTCAAAGGTATATGGACACAAAACAAAAACTACCACCAACAGGAAAAAACCTCAACAAATGCTTATTCCAGACTTCTCACAGTTGAGAAGGATGGGGTAGGAGGGAGTTAATTTATATAAAAAAATTTCATTGAACACAAGTTGTCTCTTTTTGGAAGATTTCTCTGAGAAATCCACAGTGTACCTGCATCCCAAGGATTTGTGCTGTATCACTGTATAAGGTGGTTGTGGTGGGACAGACTCAGTGTGCATGGTTCCCCTCTCAGCACATGAGCTACTGGTGGCTGTGGTGTTGCACCATTTAGTTATTGTTTGTGTAAATAAGATGAGAATCTTCCTCCCCTTCATAAGTTTAAGGTGTTGAACCAGTAAAACTCAAACATTTTTATTTTCCTTATCCAACCATTGTCCTGGTTGGGGCCAGGATAAAGGTGATTTTCTGTCTTGTACTTCTGCTTTCAGCTGAGTCTCTTGGAAGGAGCTGCACTTGCTGAAATGAACAGCAAGTTTCTCAGGCAGTGTCTGCTGCTGGGACTGATCCCACTCGATGTTTAGAGTTACAGCTGGAGAATGGGGTGCAGAACCAAGGCCACTGCTCAGCTCTGAGGAACATTTGGCCCTCTGGAAGGAGAAAAGGAGTCAAGAGGTCCCACCTGCAGCCCTCCTTTGGGGAGGAACAGACAAGATAGATGCCAGAATTGACCAAACAGAGTATTCCATCCCATGCACCTCATACTCAGTGTAAATTTCAGGGATCACGAGGGTCAAGCCAGTTTCCAGCTTCCAGCTTCCTGCCCTTCCTACCTTTTCTGCTTCCTTTTCTTCCCCTGTCCCTGTTTGCTTCAGCATCCTGGGAGGATTCCATCCCTTCCTCTGCCTGTGCTCCTGATCCATGCCAGCCTGAATCTGTGTGTTCCTGCCTCCAGCTCCCCACTGCTGCTGACCCCAGGAGTCCAGCCTGGACTTTCCCAGGGCTGCCCTGCAGCCTCGGTGATGACGTGAGAGTTATTGGGGGAAAAGGGGGGAAGGCATGTGGTATCAATTTTCCTGTATATTTGTATATATTTGGTAATTTTTCCTATTTATCATTACTGTTTCATTAAAGCTGTGTAGTTTAGTTTCCATCCCATAAATCTCTCTCCCTGTGCCTCATCAGGGGAAATCTGTTAGAGCACACAGCCTGATCATGGTGTCAATCAGGAAATTGGATAAGCAGGGAGTATCTGGGATCAATGAAAAGACCTTTCAAACTATCATGTTACACAACAGATTTTGCAGCAGTAAGACACAGGGCTATATTCCCAGGAGGAGTTGCTGGGGAATCTAAGCTAAACACGAAAGGAAAAATCTCTGGAGATCCTATGGACTTACTGGGGCTCCTCGAAAATACTCACTGATGTTGTTATCAGAAAGCCATCCCAACTACACCAAATAGGGATGAATAAGGAGAAAAAGTGAGGCAGCAATGGTAATCAGGCTGTTATGTTTTTTGGAGGATTTGTGAAACGCTTAGCAGGGCAGCATCCAGAGGCTCTAATTTTGACACGAAGAGAGCCTTTTGAAGGGTTGAATGTCAGACCTGCTTATCATCAAACTTATCTGTTAATGTCAACCTGGAGTGAGGCAGTTGAGGCACTGGTTGTTACCATGTATGTTCCTCTCTTGCAGCATGTATTGTTCCAAAGATGCCTTTGAAACTCATGTACAGTCACTAGGGAAGGGTAGGAGGAAAATGGAGGCCTGACTGTGAAATAAAAACCTTTTGCTTCACAATATGTCGAGGATCTCTTGGCTTTCATTTCACTAGTCTCTTGGAAACTAGTCTTTTATAAATTTTGCTCAAAGGAACACATGAAAGAGATGAATCTTGGAATATCAGCTTGGATACAGCAGTAAACTGCAGCTTCGTGCATATTTAGAGTGAATTTCCTACCCACCAAGTAATTAGTTATCTTGGTAATGTTTCCCTTTTGTCTCACTTGTACCCTGATATACCTTTCTGTTTACTCTTTGGCTCACAGCTGAGACCTGGGAAACCTTATTGAGCAGTAACTGCACAAAGATTACCATTACAAATCCACTGACTGGTTCTTGCTCATCCATAAGTGCCAAACCCTCCTCTGTACACTGTAGAAGGTCTTCAGAGATGCCCTCTTTGGATAGTAAGGAGTTCATTCACTTATTTCTCTTTGTCTTGATAGGAAAAAATTAGCTGTGATAGTGATGCATAGAAAAAACAGTTGAAATAGTTGAAACAGCAACACAGACAGGAGTAAAGGTAGTAGCAGTAGTATTTTCCATGTCCTTTTTTATTCTAAATGTGTGCGCATGGGAAAAGTTGGCTGCATCTTCAGGTGATATGCAAAATATGTTGGACTTCATTCTTTATGCTCCAGTTTTCTTCATTGTAAGGTTCATGTGAAAAGCTAGAGAAAAGTGTGATGACATTACATCTTATTTAAAGTGCTTATGAATGCATTCATGATGATGAAAGAAAAGATGAGCTCCAGAAACTTTGGTTTCAACTCATTTTGCAGTGCTGGGTTGGTCCTATTTTTTTAACGTAGGTCTTTGTATCTCTGCACCTGCATAAATTATGGGGTAAAATTAGACAGGTGACTTTACCATATTGCACCAATTTAACCTGTCTCTAGGAGGGATCACTTGGTTATGTGGCATTCCATGTCTTTGGCTGTGCTGAAAGGACAGGGAGGTTTGCACTCCCCAACGACAATAACAGGCAAAAACCAGACAGGTTCAATTTGGGAAGGAAAAAACTTTATTTAATCTCCAAGGAGAAAGAGAAAACATCATCAGATAAAAATACCTACCCCACCACCACCCCTCCCCTCTCCCCAGGCCCGGATCCCTTCCCTGCTGCCTCCCCTTGGGGCACAGGGGACGGGCAGGGGGGGTTCAGGGTCAGTTCCTCACACGGTGTTTCTGCTGCTCCTTCCTCCTCAGGGGAGGACTCCTCACATTCTTCCCTGCTCCAACACGGGGTCCCTCTCATGGGAGAGTCCTTCAGGAACCCCTGGGACATGAGTCCCTCCCAGGAGGTGCAGTGTCTCAGGAACTGCTCCAGCCCGGGCTGCCCACAGAGTCACGGATGCTGTGGGAACAGTCACCTCCCCTAGCACGGGGTCCTCCATGGCTGCAGAGCCACATCTGCCCCTCTTCATGATCCTGTATTGCTGCTTCTTCATGTTTGCCCACCTTTGAAACTTCAGAGGCTACCAACTTACCCCACTGTGGTCCTTCAGGGACTGCTCCCCCGTGCTCCTCCATGGGCTTCAGGGACACAGCTGCCATCTCACCAGCGGCTGCAGGGAAATCTCTACTCAGGCACCTTTCCCCCTCCTTCTCCACTGACCTTGGCATCTTTTCTCTGGCATTGCTCTCTATCACTTTATCCTCTACTCTGCCCTACTACTCCTTTTTTTAAAAAAAATATTTTTTGCACTTTTGTTCCGCCTTTTCTTGAATATCTTGCTCACAGAGGCCCATTCCACTTCCTGTATCTGCTCAGCCTTGGACAGAGGTGAGGCAGGGATTTAAACCAAAGAAACTTCCAGCAACCTCTCACAGGAGCCACCCCTGTGGCTGCCCTGCTTCCAAACCATCACTGAACTAACCCAAGACATTTTGTCAACAAATCCATGCTGAATCCATAGGGTTTCAGATTATAAATAATGTATTTTAGGATAAGAGTGTGTGTTTTATGCCTAACAAGGAGCTGGTGAATAAGAAAAACTGAGAGATAGAGAAGATAGGAAAGGTGGGGTGAGAGGAAAAAAAGGGATACTTTTGATGGAGAAAAATAACTTCTTTGTCCTCCTTAACACTGAACTCTCCTTCTTCCCTTGGTGTGCCCTCTTCCATTCTAATATCATCAGTCCAATGCATTAATGTATCGTTTACTCCCTCTTCTAGATCATTAATGAAAGTGTTCCATCTTCAGTTCACTAATTAAAACTGACCTTGATAAGGACAGATTAGATGGACATTAGAGAATGGAAAGCAAGTAGAAGAAAAATCTTACCTGGTGAGGATTTCGTAGTAGGAGAGTTCTAGGAGATGAAAATGAAATATCTGATGTCAGAGAATGTGCTGAAGTTTCTGACAATTTTGTGATGTGTCACATTTCACCAGGAACAAACCAGTTTAGACTATGTCTAGTCAAGAAGCTGTGAACATCTTATGGTCCAGTGATTACCAGACAAAAGTAGTCTGGGATTCTGTATCCTTAATCTATTAGAAGAACTAATTGCAAATTTTCAGTAAATCTCAGTTTATCTGAAAACATGGTCTTTTAATACATACTATTTGTGAGAACTGATTAAGGGGCTTCATTTTGATGATCATACTTGTGAAAAGCAAAATAGGATTTGTGAATAAAAGCAGGATGTTTGTTCAGAAAGTCAGACAAATGTATTGCATTCATCATTTCCTACTTGTTCATCTGAAATTTTTATTACATACACATGAAAGTATGGAATTTATAAGCATATAGTAGTAAATAGAGTAATGTTGAAATGAAATATTTGATTTGAAGGATGCCAGGAGCAAAAAAAGCATTGCATTAATCAGGTAACACATTGATGAGGAAGGTATGAGCCCTTTAGCAATTTTAGATAGAGATAGAGAATGTCTTTTATAACAGATTATATTCAGATAGTGTCTCAGAAGTTAAAATAAAGAAGGGAAAGGGGACATTTAAATATCTGTTTCTTTCTTTCTTTACAGCAAATTGTTCTTTGGAAATGTGCTCTGCAAAAGAAAAGAGCTCAGTTAATATTCAGTTAGAAGATAAATACTCTGAATAAATAAACACAAATTATTCTTCCTTCATTAGCTGTTTGTACAACAACTTTGAATTAATCCCGTATATCTTTTAAGATGTGGGTACAATTCTACTTGGTTAGAGGGAGATTGCTCCTCATTCGTCTTTTCAGCCTGCTATCTGTCTGCCATGACTTTGCAAATTTCATCTGCTGTTCTCAGAAGCAAAAATACCTAAGAAAGCTTAATATTGTACAGCAAGTTATTGGAAGATTTGAACTCTGAAAGCTAATATAGAAGCACTAGGTGAGAAAGTTAACAGAAAGTGTCTGATTTAAGTGATATTTTAAAAAAACCCAACCAAAACAGTCTAAAAAATTAACCAGGTGATTATGTGGCAATGAGATAATGCAATCAATCTCCAGTAAAACCTCTGCAGTGTGCTGACATGGGTTCTGTAGCCTCAGGTCAGCCTTGGTTTGTTCAGTTGCAGATCCATCTGGCTAGCAAGTTTGCTGGCTCAAATCATAAATCATTAAAAAGGGATTCTGTCATTTCAGGCACAAACTGATGCTGCAGTTTGTCTGTGCTCTTCTCATTTAGGGGCACAGCACAGCTAAACAGGTCATTGTTTGACTTATGCAGCACTTCTAAGGGGGACTGGTAAAATGTTCAGAATCATTAATGCCCATTATGTGTCCACTGGTGATGACCTTTCTGTGAGAAACCCAGAAAAACACAGTCTGCACTGAGATTTACTGCTAGGAGAAGCTGGGAGCTCTGTTGTTACTGGGCAGATGCTATGGATGAAGGTAATGTTAGCTGTTAGTTTAGCAAGGTGTGTTCAGGATGACCATACCTCTCATATTTTATCTTTTCCATCCATTCCCAATATGAATTGCAGATCAGTGTGCTGGAATTTCCCAGGCACATCTTCTGTTCTTGCAACCCTCCTTTGATAAACACTTACTAGGGCTCCATTGTGATGGTCCCTGTAGGCCCTGCCACCAGTGATGGCTCCAAAACTATTCCCATAGGAATTCCTGTATATCACATATATTATATACCCAGTGCTAAACCAGGCCCCTAGGAACAAAGAACAAAGGAACAGTGGTGCTGTCTGCAAGGGCATCATGAAAAGCAGTCATGAATGCTGTGAATCTCTGACCAGTTCATTATCAGAGAACCTTAGTACTAAGTTCTCATGCTGTGCTGGAAGTTCCTCAAAACAGCTTTGATCCTGGGATGGAAGATGAGGGAAGTGAGCATACACCTTCTCACGTACAATGAACTTCACAGTGTTCCTACCTAATTAGCTAGACCTTTTTTTCATACTGTTAATGTTAATTGATGCTGCTTCTACAGAGGTCTCAATGAGCTGTTGATGTCCAGGGCTAGCAGCTGGCTATGCTGTCCACATGGAGAGATAAGAAGGAAATCACAGAATCACAGAATTGTTCAGGTTGGAAAAGACCTTTAAGATCAAGTCCAACTATTAGCCTAACTCCACTGAGCCCAGTGCTAACCCATATTCCTAAGCAGCACATCTAAATGTCTTTTAAACACCTCCAGGGGTGATAATTCAAGCACCACTGTGGGCAGCCTGTTCCAGTGTCTGATAACCCTTTCAGTGAAAAGGTTTCTTCTAATAGCAGATCTAAACCTGCTCTGGTGCAAACCTGAGACCATTTCCTCTTGTCCTGTTGGTTGTCAGCCAGAAGAGACTGACCCCTATTTCACTACAACCTCCATTCAGGCAATTAAGGTCCGATTAAGGTCTTACCACCAATTAAGGTCTCCCTGAGCCACCCACACCTTTTCTCCAGAGTAAACAACCCCAGTTTCCTAGAATGCTTTTCATAAAACTTGTGCTCCAGGCTAATCACCAGCTTTGTTACCCTTCTCTTGACTTGCTCCAGCATCTTGCTATCTCTTTTGTACATCAGGGTTACACATGTGTCAGAGAATAAGAGGGGTCATATGTCCTAAAAATGGGTCAAACCAAATTAAAGACTTCTACATTCACTGACCCTTTTAATGAAAAGGGTGCTGCTGTTGAGCTGGGTAATATGACTGAGCTGTAGAAGGAAGAAGAAGAAAAATCTTGCACTTAGCTATGTCCTGGGTGGTTTTCTGTGTAAGGGGAGTGGAGGGACTTCCAGCCATGATGTATTTGGAGAAGCCAGTGAGTGAGTAACATGTGAGTAACTGTGCATGCTGGCTTAATTACAGTGCCTGGATTTGTGTGTGTTGAATCTTTACGGAGACCTTGAATCTTTGGCTTCCAACCTGCTTCTGAGCCTCCTGTCAGATCTTCCCCCTACTTCTACTCAACACTGTAGCAAAGAGCACAATTCTTCAGCAAATACCATTGGCCACGAGGGAGGCAAGCTGTGCCAAATCTGTAAAATCTCCCTCCTCCAGTGTAAGTGACCTTGCCAAGCTCCCTTCTTATTTTGCCTGTGTTGCAAACACTACACCATCCATGACTTCACTGGGGGGATCTGCATCCTTAAATTGCTGCCCAGAGGAAAAGGATGAGCCATGCCACAAAGAGAGCAATCATGCTGCCAGACATGTGCAGGGTGCTGGGGCTGCAGAGGGAGTCTGCAAAGAAATGGAAAATATAAATGTGTGGCTGCAAAACTGGAGGACCTGCTTTGAGGGAGGGATGTCAGCTGGAGCTGAAGAACTCCAGCTCAGAGTGGTGCTGCTGTCTGCTTGAGCACTTCAGAAGGACAGTTTTCTCTAAGTTTATCTTTTTTTTTTTTTTTTTTTTTTAACAGCAAATCACACCATATAAAGCTGACTCTGTCATTAAATCCAGAGTCAGATAATCTGGCTGTTCACTTGGAAGGGAACTTCCTTGTTAATTAACATAAATAAAGCCTTTGGGGCTCGTAGGTGTCAGAGACAAGTCACAAGGGAGAAAGTGATAAAGGCAGGCAACACTGGATAGCAAAATGGGAGGATCATTAAAAGGGTTGGAAATGGACCTGTCACATTTAGTTTTGCTAGTAATTTGATTATTAAAAGAATTAAAATTTGATGATCTTAGAGAATAAATGGCTTGCTTTACATAGCTGGAAGGAAAATGCAAAGTAGAATGAAGAGAGCTGCAGACTCCAGTATATCATATTCATCTCTAGTTCTGAAAACTGGAGGGAAAGCTCTGCTACTGGTGATTACAGGAATGCTCACTAGGCTGCATTTTTGGAGCTAGAAAATTGTCTTGTCAATGTCTCAGCTATTTTTGATCTTCCTCCATCACACCACTTCTGTATCATAAAAATAGCATCTGGGGCTAGTTCAAAAGTCAGTGAAATGCCCTATCTAGGAATATGATCAGTGACGTTTTCTTGAGGAAAAATGTTTTAGAGCAGGCTACAGAGACTGATTTTGCAGTGGGAAAGATTAGTGTGGCATTGCAGGCTCTAGGTGCAGCTGAGGCAATGAGAAGAAAAGGGGGGATGCTCCCCCTTGGTTCCTCACTCATCCCACTGGCCTCTCCTTTACACTTGGGATGGTGACGTACACAGGCAGGATCCGAGATACATAAACTCTAGACTGGAATGTCCTGTTTGGATGATACCACCCTTCAACAACAGCTCTGATCAGGAAAGCATTTGTGAATTCCTCCTGCAGCTGCAGTACTGTGATGATGGGAGCAGCAGCATTTCAGTCCCTCTGAGGACTTTTGTTCCTGTATAACCCTCCCAGTGGGAATACCTGAGGTAGTGAGGTTTTGCAGGGTTCTTGGATGCATCATGAACACCTTGTGACTGTGACCTTCAAAAAGTATAAGAGGGACTCAAGGGCCTATATGAAAGCTGGGGAGGGACTTTTTGCAAGGGTGTGTAATGATAAACCAGGTTGCCCAAGGAAGTTGTGGTTGCCCACATGGAAGTCTTCAGGGCCAGGTTGGATGGGGCTTGGAGCAACCTTGTTTAGTGGGAGGTGTCCCTGCCCATGCAAGGGGGTTGGAACTGGATGAGCTTTAAGGTGCCTTTGAACTGAAACCATTCTGTAATTCTATGATTCTGTGATTCTATGAACACAGCCCAAATTGACATTCCTGTGCTTTTAAATACTGCCTGAGGATTTGTGAGCCACCATTTCTAGATCAGAAAGAAGACAGCATTTCCTTCTCCTTGAAAGAGCAAAGCTCTGGATCTACTGAAAAAACAAACCAGAGAGGAGTTAATGCAGCTAAATGTGAACCAGCCTCAGTAGCTTGAAAGAAAACCCATGAAGAAGGGCTCCAGCACACAGCTGTCTGACAGTTTCCAGGCTCTGTCTCATCTGGCTTGGGAGTTAATCCAGTTCAAGGACAAAACTGTCAGAATGTGCTTAGGAAGTTACTCAGAACCAAGGAGCCTGGTGCCAGCAGGAACATCAGCATCAAGGCAAGTCAGGCACCAGGCTATGCTGAGGCACAAGTGCACGAATATCAGACAAAAGTTTACATGGCTTCTCTTTTCCTTTTTTCCCCCTTCATTTCTTTGTTTTCATCAAAAGAACTCCTAGGAATAATGTTTAAAATATAAAGATCTCTTGACTTAATATCCCAGCATGATTTTTTTTTTTTCTTGCCTTAGGAGAGATTGCTGGTGCAAGTAAGTGACTGGTTAAATAAGAGTCCCTCTGAAGCATCTCTGTGCATGTGAGAGGAATAAAGGATTTTTCCTAGAAGAAAAGTAATTTGACTTTTTCACTAGAGGTATTCTAAATTTCCATTCTTTCATTTTTGTCGATGTATTTCAAACTGTTTAAAGAGATTGCTGTACAGCAGCCACTGTGGGAGAAATCAGTCTTTTTTCAGTCATTGAGTAAGTGTTTAATATTTCAACAGTGGAGAGAATTTGCCTTTTAGTGAGAAACTTATATTTTTTTATTTGTTTTCTTTGTTTTTTTTTTAAGCTTCTAAAGATGAAAAAATATGGAAAGCTTGGGAAAAAATGTTACTATGAAACAAAGGAAAAATTTGAGATTTATTTCAGGGTTGGAATATCTTTATTTTCTTCTCCATGATCTGGAAATGGTTTGATTTTGCTTAAGACAACTTGGTTAACTCACCATGACATCTTCCCAGAATTTTGAGTTCAGCTTGATAGGTTCTACATGACTTCTACTTCCACAAACATGAAGCTACTTGAAGTGAAGGTCTGTCAAGCTGTTCTTTTTCATTCAGAAACAGGCATTCAAAATGGTTTGTCATTACTCTTTGTAGAGTAAGATATGACACCTTCATTACTGGGTGGCTGTAAGCACTTGTCAGAAAAAATCAATTAATAAATTATCCTCTGATAATGATGGCAGACTTTAATGTTCAATATTGCTGAATGCTCCAGATCACTGAATGAGGAAAGGTCTGAAAATTTTTTCCAGTACAAGATTTCACTGTGCAGGAAAAGCCTTTTCTGGGACAAAAGAGTGTTTTTACAATCCTGAAACTATAAGCAGAAAAAAACTGGACCTGGAAATATAAGCAAAATAAAAATGTCTTTTTATGGACACAAGGGATTATTTAATTGCTGCTTGGTAAAGCCCCTATATGTGTGGGTGGGTATCCTGTTTGGGGTATGACTTATGCCCCAAGTTTCTCAGCTTAGAAAGTTTCTGGTGTGGTCCCCAAAGAAGAGGGAAACCATGAAAGTCCTCCCTGGGTCAGGAAGCAACAGACATGGTCCTCTCAGTGTCTCTTTGGGAAGTCACTGGTCCAATTCAAGTGGTCTTGGTCACACCTTTTGGTTTTTACCGGCTTGATGTATCTGACAGCCTGGGTTCAGCTCATCAGAAGCTTGAAGCCCAAGGCAATAAATAGGTGGGGCTGAGGGAAGAGGAATTGAGGCTGGCAGATACCAACCCATGTGCAACTGTGTGTGAGAAGTCACTGAAGCTTCAGACCCCCAAATGCCATAACCCATCTGGGACTGAACATAGAAGGAATTCTCTTCTGATTTGGGAAGTTTTGATGGGAAACTCACAGAAAGAATTTCACTGTGGTCTCCAAAATTGGTGGAAGTGACATGAAAAAATAAGCCAATAACTGAACTTCAAGCTGTCATACAGACTCCAGGAGTACCTGCATCATCCTAAATGCATGGATCTCTTCCCACATGAGGCAGTAGGGTGCTTGCAATGGCAAAAACCAGAAAAATCAGATGGGCATGAGACAGGACCAGCAATTGCATTACCTGATTGCGCTTTTATCTAAGTCTGAAGGATGTCATATTTCTAAGCATAGAGACAGAGGTGGCCATGCTACAAGTAGGTGAGGAGAGGGGCAGGTCTAGGCAGGCCACTGATGCTGAAGATGTACACAACAAATGTTTGAGGTATGCAGTCTACTAATTCAGGAGAAATTCAGGTATCTCCATAGCAACAGTATTAAAGAAACAATTCCTGATGGAATAAATTAATAATTTCTGACACCACAAATGAAGATGTGATTTGTTCCAGCCATTCTGTATGAACTAACTTGCTTAACTAGAAGGTCTACAACAGATATTTCACTGTATTGCATCTATGCAATGAAGGGCAATGACATGAAAAAATTTTGCACTCTGAAGGTAGATGTAGGAAAGAGAGGGATAGGCTCTCATTTGGACTGGGAGTTTGGTTCAGACTTGTCCTTAAAATGAAGGAAGACTTTTTAAAGTCTTTTAGTCATGGAAGGTAGAGTAGGGAAATCAAATAAATATTGATGAAGAATGAAACTGAGCATATAGTACCACATTCATTAGCTTTCTCTCTCCTAATCTCCTGTGATGTTTTATGCATTTTACATTAACCAGTTTAGCAGAGGCCAGGTTAATTCCTACCACCTGGAAATTTATATACATATACATACATTTTAAAGGTGGTTTTGGTAGCAGGAGGTATTCATCAAGTGTATGAGTTGCTCTGCAAATTTTCATTTTAAGTTCAAGAATGTCTTATAAATAACCATTTGAAGCCTCAAGAACATGAGGCCCACAGTAATACATAAAAAAATAAAACCTGAGGCAAATAAACATAAATGCAGAGAGGGATGACCACATAGAATGCATTAAGTCAATTTTATGGCAAACTTGTACAGTTTGTGCCCCAGACCGCACAGAAATGAATGCAGTCAAAGTTTTCTGTTGAATGATTCGAGAACATTTATGGAAAATCTGTGTTTAAAACAGTCATTTTTTCACAGATGATCAGTTGCTTTTACCCCAGCCTGATTTATATATGTATCTCCTATATCCTATATATCCCATCCTATCTTTTTATCCCTATCCATTGACTCCTTCTCTTTCATTAGGCATATTCCATACATTTTGTTGCCTTTGTGAAGAAAGTATCAAAGAGTCATAGAATGGTTTGGGTTGGAAGGGACCTTAAAGATCATCCAGTTCCAAGCCCTCTGCATGGGCAGGAGCATCTCCCACTACACCAGGTTGCCCAAGGCCCCATCCAACCCTGCTGGGGTTGGGGGCAGCTGGGTAGGGGGCAGCCACAACTTCTTGGGCAACTTGTGCCAGTGCCTCACCACACTCACAGGAAAGATTTTTTCCTAGTGTCTAACGTAAATCTCCTCTTTTCAACTTTTAAACCATTTCCCATTGTCCTCTCACTGCACCCCTGTGTAAAAAGCCCTCCCCCAGCTTTCTTTCAGGCCCCTTTCAGATATTGGAAGATTGTTATAAGGTAACTTCAGAGCCTCCTTTTCTCCAGGTTGAACAACCCCAACTGCTTTAGCCTGGCTTCACAGGAAAGGTGCTCCAGCCCTCTGAGCATTTTAGTGGCTCTCCTCTGGACAAGTTCCAGGAGCTCCATGTCCCTATGCTGGGGACTCCAGAACTGGACACAGAACTCCAGGTGGGGTCTCACAGGAGAAGAGGGGGAGAATCACCTCCCTCAACCTGCTGTCTGTGCTTCTTTTGATGCAGCCCAGGACACAGTTGGCTTTCTGAGCTGCAAGCACACATTGATGGTTCATGTTGAGCTCCTGGTCCACGCCCCCCCCCCCCAAACCCTTCTCCTCAGGGCTGCCCTCAATACTTTCTCCTCTCAGCCTGTATTCATGCATGAGGTTGCCTTGGCCCAGGTCCAGAATCTTGCACTTGGCCTTGTTGAACTTCATGCAGTTTGCACAAGTCCACTTCTCAAGCCTGCCAAGGTCCCTCTGGATGGCATCCCTTCCCTCTGGCATGGTGGCTTCACCCCACAGTTTGGTGTCATCATCAGGCTTGCTGAGAGTGCATTCCATTCCACTGTTCATGTGGCCAAGAAAGATGTTAAACAACACCAGTCCAAGTAATAGGTGATAGGGTACTGTTCATCATGTGTAAGATCAAAAACTTTCCTTCTGGTTGGATTTGAGTTATAGCCTTGAGATGGAACTTTCCTCTTTGATTTCCTTCTCCTGCATAGGAAACTATTTTATCCAGGTGAAAATATAGTAGAAAGTTAGGGAGATAGATTAGGATGGCTTAAAACCTAAATAATTTTGTTTGGCTGTGGTAGACAGGATCTCCTAAGTCCAGATATTCAGGTTGGCCATAGATTCTACTGTACTGACATACATGAGGAGAACTCTGTTTTCTATTTCTACAAAATGCCCTTTGTAGTGTATGGATGGTCAGATTCTCATTTCTTGGTGTTATTTTGAGTGAGGAGTAGCAGAAATAGCTGCTGATCCAGATGGGGTTATTCATACCTTCCTGGGAAATTCCTTCCTTCCATCAATCTCAAATTCTGTGTCACTCTTAGACCTAATTCAGAATTGAAACAAACAAACAAACAAATAAAACAAGAAAAACAAATGTAATGGATGCTTAGGTATGCACAATTATAGCACATTTACTGTTTTTAATATCATAGAATCATAGAATCAATTTGATTGGGAAAGAACACCAAAACCCATGGGAAAAATGGAGAATTTCCTGATCAGCTTTACAGCAAGAAATAATATAGAGGCAAGCTCTGGCAACCTTAGGAGTCCTTGAATGCTTTACCAGTTTTACTGCTTGTCTTCCCATTGCCACATCAGTCCCCACCTGGCTGTGAGACCAAACTGAAGTCAGTTCTGACAGAGCCCAATTCATTGCTTTCACCTTGAAATGAAAGTCAAGCTGGCAAAGTGCTGAAACAAGCTGTTTGTTGCAGCTTTCAGATGCTGCCTGATTGCTTCCTGGTGTCTCTGTGATAGTAAAGTCAGCACACATAGGCCTGGCCCTGGCTCCTCAGTGCAGGAGCTAAGGAGGAACACAGGAGAATTAAATATGACAGTGATACCATCACTGACATCCTGTGGTATCTCAGGTTGCTGCTTTCATTCCCCTGTTTTTCAGGCTCTGAGCAGTCAAGTCCAGGGGAAGAAATCCCTCGCCGTGGCAGGGAGGTTGGAGCTGATGTTTAAGTTCCCTTCCAATCCAAGCCACTCTGTGCTTCTTCATTTATGTGATTTTTCAATCTGAGTGTTCTATGTCAAGCAATGGAGTAATTCCTGAAATTAGAGGGGCCTTGTGTGTCCTCAGAATTGCTGCCTGCAGCAGTGCTAGCATGGGCAGCACCTGGAATTGTCTCCAAGTTCAGGTAGCCCGAGAAAAGGCTTCACAAATCTGCAACCCTTATTGGTCTCTCATTGTGGGGTTTTTGTGAAATGAACGGCCATATAGGCCATAATGTGAATGAGCCATGAGAAATACTGGTAGTGTTAAGCCATGTGCCATGAGAGTTATGAACAGACAGTGCTGGTAGTGTCAGAAAATGTTATATGTTTAGACAATGCTGTTTTATACTGTTTTACAAACTTATGCTGTTTTAACCTTAATGTAAGACAATGCTGTTTTATAAAAGACAATATGGTCTTGTAAGTTATGTTGAGCTAAAGACGTTGAAGCAACTGAAAAGTTACTAAAAAAGATGAGCTACATGCAGAAGAAAAGGAAATGTGGAGAGGAGCTGTTGCAGATAAATTGTGGACTGAATTAGCATTACGTAATCCGTATGTGATCGTTGCTGTTAATTAACCAATTAGCTTTAAAGTTAAGAGTGTGTCATCACATAATAACCAATCACTAAATGCCATGTATTTAGTAAAGAAACACTTGTTTGTATATAAGCACAGTCGTGGAGGTAAATAAATGGGATTTGCTTTCAATCATATTGATTTTGTTGGCATCCCTCTGTACCCTCTCGTCGCATCTCTTCTGATTTGTTCCTTTTTGTTGAGGCTTACAAAGTCCACGTTCTTTCAATTACAAGAGAAATGGTGTTTGCTACCAGGTAAGGGGCTATCCTTCCTTGCACACTCATACTCAGTTTCCACATATTATACATAAAAAGAAATTCAGCCTCTGGCATGGGTTTGTTACCTTCAATCTCACGGAGCAACATCTTGAGAAACCGAGATCCAGCAAATTTAAAGGTACCACCAATTCAGGAGGAGATGCCAACCCAAAACCTTCATGTGTTTAAGTCTCATTTCAATTCAGAAATGTTTCCTGACTATCTGTGTTATTTATAAGCTTTTGCTAAATATCACTGATGAAAACTTTTTCAATCTGTGCACTGTTTGCAAACTGCTCACTTCAAATCATCACTATTCATCATATGTGTTAGCTCACACGGCCTGGTTTGTTGGGGTGTTTTTGCATCCTGCCTTGATGCCTGAGACACATTCCCAGGGAAATAATGTGTAGTACTTCTTTAGTACAATCTGTTTAACATTCAGAAATGCTTTTCAGAGTGGGAAACAGTTCTCCAATTCACAAGTATGCAGGATTTGAAGAATTCAACCTGTTGAATGGAAGAGCTCTAAATCAGAATCTAAATTAGATTCGATTATTCTGAAATATATTCATGAATATTTTACTTAGTCAAATGTATGCAGTAAAATATTTAAAAAGGTAGGCCTGGCCCACGCTAGAAATAACTGCAGTGTTCAGTATGAATAATGACAGACACTTTATGCAATAGAATTTCTCTCTGCATTCAAATTATGCCCATGTACAATACCAGCATTTTTCATCACTGTAATACATGACACCAAAGCAATGTGTGGTCTTTACAAGTGAATGTGCTTGAAGACCCAAGGCCCAACAGCAATAAACATGTCTTTACTCAGGTGATGTAAATGATGCTTTACCTAATGTAAAGTTTAGCCTAACCATATGCAAATTCTCCCAAAACTGTTCCCCAGAATACCAGATCTGGAACCCGTTTCAACATTTTGCTCTTAATTTCATTAAAATGGTACCTTCTTGAAGTTATTTGTTCCCAACTTAAGTCAGCCTAAAATACACTTTTTTAATATTCAGAATTATACATTTTTAAAAAAGTTGTACCATGGTATAGTCTAGTTTTTTTTATATTTTTAATGATAAACTACCTGATTGATTTTGATGTATTAATCTCATAGTGGCAATTATATGGAACATCAAACGTGTTTGAAGGATTTTCGAATTAATTAGTTATTAAAAGTATCTAATTTATTTGCTACTTTTTCTCTCTTTTACCACAGGCAGTTTGTGTAGAAGTTTTATCACAAAAAAAGAGGAAAGGGTTTCAGAAGACAAGAAGTATGTTTTGTCACTTATTTGAAAAGAAGAAGGAAATAATTGTGCCAGAAAATGAGAGTAGAAAAGTGCTGAGGTTTAAAAATAATGTGGAGATCAGGTTGAAAAGGATGAAAGAGAGCAAAGAAGACGAATAGCTGAAAAGTGAAAGCCAGACAGAAAGCATACTTTGGTATGGTAATCTGTTGAAATTTTTGAAAATGTGAACCAGAGCTTTATTTTAATAGAATATGAATCATTTATACATATCTCACAATCTACACTCGAGAAACACAAGCAAAAAAACCCCGTTTTTAACCTTTTGACATGATGAACGCCACATCCCATCTCTGCCGTGAAACTTTAATGTTCTTTCAGGCTTATCTCCAGCTGCAAAAAGATTATGGCAAATACCTCAGCCTCTTTAGCTGGTCTTACAACAGCTCTTTTTATTTGTTCCACTGGGTGGTTTTTGCAAGTAAAGTACACTGTCAGCACCATTTAAGGGTACCCTTTGAAGTTAGATGCCTCACACTTTTTTTATTGGCAATAACTATATATACACTCTAGTAAATAAAAGATATAAAAGCAGAAGTGTCTGCAGGAAAACTTGATCTCTGCAGGCTTCTAAGGACCATTTAGGCATTAAGTCAGGAAGGAACAGGGTGGAAATCTTGCATATTCTTTCACTGTTCATTTCCTCAGTACCTAAAAATATTCCTTTACTTCACCATTAAGCCAAGCGTGATGAGGACGAGGTGAGGCAGCGTGAAAGGAGAGGATGCTCTTCTTTTTCAGAACTAAAATATCCCAAAAGATCAGGATGTACTGGATACATAACTGAGGACCTGGGTTGTATTCAAGGGAGATGGTTTCCTTGAAAGTGGAAGAGCATTTGTGTAACACCTGGGAAGAACCAGGATTTTGGGAAAGGGCTTCTTTTCAATGCAAGGAGTAGAGAATGGAGTCTCCCATTCCTCTAGGCAAACTTCAGCATCCAACAATAACCAAATCCTTCATAGGTGCTTTTTCACTCTGACTACATTCTGTGTATTTCTCCTCATTTATTCATGTACAAATGAAGGCCACAATGGTGGTTTTTTTGTTTTTTTTTTTGTTTTTTGCTATTCCTTTTCTTTTTCAGTGAAAAAAAAAATCAGAACTATTTTTAAAATTTAATTTTCCCCCTTCTCTCTTCCCACTGAAGTTTAGTTGACAGTTTTCCAAGCCTACTTTCTTGTGTGTTGTAAATAAAACAAAAGAATCAGAGCTGGAAAATTTCTGCTACACTTATATAAGATGCACAGAGAACAAATTCCAAAAGAGACAATCACAGATGTCTTCAGTATGGAAGACTATATTTGGCTTAAGTTCCAGGATTAATGCCTGTGCAGTTAGTTATTGTTAAAGTTGGCTTTCCTGCCAAGTTTGCTAAAAAGTATCAATAATTAAGCTTGAAAATATTTTCCTCCTACATAAGCTAATGCAGTCATATCTTTAAAATCATCATGCATCCTGATTTGATTGGTACAGCCCAAATTTTATAAGTATCTTTGGCTATTATTTTTAAATAACTGGGATGTTGTAGTGTTTTAATTTGATCAGTTAAATTTTTAGTTACCAAAAAATAAAAATAAATTAGATATTCTGATGCCAAGAGAAGGAGCTTATTATAACAGAAGCTAATTCAGTGGAATGACTGTTCTTGGTGGTGAACAGTGCTTGGAGAGAAAAGCTAAAGACCACAAGAGAATCAAATCTGCTGTTTGGAGTACTAATGAGTCTCCTTCACCAGAGCAAAATGAAATAAATGGGACCTAAAGTTACCCTTTCTATTAAAAGAGAAGGAAATGTTGTAGTTGCATCAGATGATGGCAGAGAAATTCTGCAAAACAAGGAAAAAAATGCCTCCTTTTTAAACTCGTTTCTTTGGACTAGAAATGAGATAGGAGATAGATGTGGGCTATAAGGCAGTTAAAAACAGTCAGGTTGGGATGTGCAGGAGAAAGTCACAGCAGTTTTTTTGATCCATAGTGTGACTCAGCTCATTTTCTGTCGAGATTCTAATGGCAGCTAAAACTGTGGAGCCCATTCTCTGTCTGCTCACGTGAGGAAGGTGGTGCCTGGAATTACCAGTTTAAGCTAAGCACCCACATTTTTGTAGCTGGGTTGGTGTTTGGTTTGGGTTTTTTTTCATTGTTGCTGTTTTTGCAAAACTGTGTAATTTTAGGGCTGTCTGGTGCAAGGCTAAGACTCAATTCCCAAGTCCAGCACCTGGGGATATTATGGTGCAATTGCTCCTAAGGGTCAGCCAAAACTGTTTAGTGAACCATCCATCTTCTGGCTGGAGTTGTATAACCATGTTTTTTTTCTTGCTAAAACTTTGATGGTCTTTCCCTTGAATGGCTGCATGGAAGAAGTGCTTGATGGGAGGCTCAATTTCAAACTGATGCAATAGACTTCAAAGCAGCATTCCAGAATTGAGGTCTTGCTAATTGCCCTATAGCTTCTTCTTAATGTCTGCAAATAGAACAGTTATACAGAGTCCAAATTGCTGCTCTTGAAAGCTGGGTATTAATTAAGCTTGTTCTTATGAAAGCACCTTAAACATCTTTGCCCACTCACTTTCTTATGTGTTTATACACTTGAGCTATAAAAACAATTCATTAAAATAAAAATGGAGATCAGATTCAGATGCAGAATAAAGTTTGATCAGTTACAGAGCTTGAAATGTTGCCATGAAAAACAGTGCTTACTGATGAGACACATTTTGTAATGTTTAATGAAAGGTAAAATGAAATCTTAAAAAAATGGCAGATCATAAAAAGAAAAAAAACCCATACTTAATGCAGCACAAGGGAGAGAGATTCATGGTTCTGGTGCCTGCACACTTAGGAAGTGGTTTCTGTGGCATATCTGCTTTAGCTCAGTGGAGTTTGCAAAATGTGTTTTAGATGCAGAGTAGCACTGATTCTTTTTTGTATTCCTCACATTTAGCACTGAATTTTCTCTCTTTCTTACATTTTTATACAGATATAAATGACTTGTAATTTGTACATATATATTTGTCATTTTCAGGCAGACAGAGAATTTGCTCTCTCTGTATTCTCTAAATATCTAGAAAGATATGGAGATTTGGAGTATTTTTAAGCTATTGGCAATGTTTTTTTTTTTTGAGATCCAGTGAATGTGGCATTGCACACATCCCATGGCTACAACAGGTAAAAAAGATTCTTGGAGACATTCAAAACCTGCAATAGCTCTGAGCAGCCTGGTCTAGTCTAACCATCCTTGGGTAGTAGATTGGATCAGGGAACTCCAGAAATCTCTGTCCTGTGCTTCTGTGATGCTTTATTTTCTGTGACACCTGTGACAGACTTAGTGCTAGTATAAAGTTGGTTACAAGACTGTCTTCCCTCATAGCTCATTTTGGAAGAGAAGAACTTAGCAACATCTGTCCAAAATGCAAAGGAAAATTCAAAATCAACTCTTCTGTAGAAAGGACCTTGTTGGTTTGCCTTGGGTTTTATAATTTAAAATTAATGAGTGAATTATGAGGCTTAAATTGTTGAAGATATATCAAAAATGAGTGGAATTCGGGGACAACTGATTGATAATAAAAGAAGGCAATAGTAGGATTATGAATAAATAAAATGAAGATTTTTTTTTTCAGAAAGCCTTTTGATAAAACTAATGGAAATGGGAAGGCAAGTGTGTGATCTCTTTTATCAGCCTACTATTACTTGCATCCAGAAGATGTAGATCCAGTCTTCCATCTGGTGACTAGTGAAAACTTTACTCATTCTGTCTTGTTCTAGTTACAGTTCGTGACAATAATGCAACAAAAATCTTCTTCTCAGCTGAATGAATTGAGATGAGTCCCACATTGAAATGATCAGAGCTTGCATATAGGAAATCTTTTCTCTATTGTGTAATTAAAAAACCAGATACCCTTTTTAAGTGGCTACAGACTCCACATTAAAATTCGTGTCCTAAAAAGTTTATAATTAACTTAGAATTTTGCCAAAAAATTTCTATGAATTTATCTATAAAGTAAATGTGGTTTAGTGCTCTTAAAAGCAACATTGTTTCCAGAATTAAACCTCTTTAGCCCTCAGTAAAACATTTGGAAATTCTGCATAGAAAACTAAGAAGATGGAGGAGACAAAGTTCTGTAAAGGAACTACAAAGTCCAGGAAATTATAGCAATGGAATTTAGGAACCCCTTATAATTAAAAGAATTCCCAGCTTCGGACTTCTGTAGTTATTCAAAGCTAATTCTTGCAGCTCATGTAATCTATTGCTTTTATTAAGGATATTGGAACAAAAATAAGGCCATATCAGCAGAAATAAATTATGACAACAAATTTGGAATTCATTATCAAGGTAGAAGAGTATTGGATTAGTACACAAAAAGACATTTCTGGCCCCAAAGACTGGAAAACCTGCCATAGGATGAAATCTGGAGGAAGTCTTAGAAGTTTTGAAGTTCTATTATAGGATGAAGTCTTCTCAGCAGAGCACATAGGAAAGGTGAAGATATATGAGCTGTGACCCACCAGAGAAAAGCTGTAAGGAGAAAGAACACTAGGAAGTTTTAGGTAGGATTTTTCCATATAAAGAAGGAAATGTTAATGCAGTTTTAAAGGACATGGACTAGAATGAGAGGTATTAAAATTAGACCAGTGTCACTAGAGTAGAAGAATAACTACCTAAAAGAAAAATAATAAAAAAAAAATCATACTCTCTTCATACTATCAGAATGAAAGCTTGCAAAGGATGTAATTATCACTTATAAATGCCTACAAGCAGGTAAATTCCAGGAAGAGACAGAAGCAAAAGGACAAATGGGATATAAACTGATCATAAGTATGGTTAGGCAGGGAATTAGAAGAAGCCTTAGAGGAAGAAGATTTATGCAGATCTTCTGTTCTCTTGGAGCAATGACTACAGATCATGTAACTACTTTTAAAAGAGTGCTTGATCAATGGATGGCTGGGGTGATATGACCCAGGATGATTGAGGACTGAAACTGATTACCCAGGAGATCAGTTCCTAAGTGGATACATAATTGGTGGAGAGATGAGGGAATAAGCCAAGCAGCACAGAGTGTTGAGACACGAACAGGGAGAAAGGAAGGGACTGGAATTCATTTAACCACTTAGGAGGTAGATATATGGTTTGAGTCTTCAACATTCACCCTGTAGAGAATGCAGAGCAATTGGCATTTCAAAAGACAATTCATCCCACCAAAAGTGAATTATAAAAATCAGTGGATGAGCCATCTTCTGCAGTGAGTTAACTTTTCCTAAGTTTTTCTCTGTTGAAAACAGCACAAATTGAAAAGTCAACCTCTAGCTAGCTAAGCCCAGCTTGTAAATGAGGAGAGCTGAAATAAATCTTGCCATGTCTAGGGGAAAATCTGTGAATAAACGGGGAGCTACGGAGGGAGATGTGAGAAATTCTGCTGCAGAGAGGAAAATAAAGACAGTGATTTAGCTTCATTTCTCTAGTTTTGTAATAACCTTGATAACTACTCAGCATTTAAATTACTTCTGCGGGTGATTTCCTTGGCAGTAGACATCAGTTGACAATGACAGCATAATCATCAGAGAATGCCTGCTAGAAATGTGTGCTGGGAGAGTTGAAAGGTGAACATTTCATC
Source organism: Heliangelus exortis (assembly GCF_036169615.1). NCBI lineage: Eukaryota > Metazoa > Chordata > Aves > Apodiformes > Trochilidae > Heliangelus > Heliangelus exortis. The sequence continues at coordinate 145,902,305 of NC_092423.1, read as the reverse complement.
AAAATTTAAGAGAGTAATTCTTTTTTAATTATCTGTCAATGTTAGAAAAGTTTAAAAGCTGTTGCTCCTTAGTTTTTTCATTGCATTTGATCTTAGGAGAAATAGAAATTTATACACATAGTCTAAGGAATTAATTTTTAGACAAACTAGCTGTCTGCTATACATTTACCATAAAACCACAATTTTGTCCTCATGATAAACTGAGTGCTGAGTTCTGCACAATTCTGCAACTGTGCACAGGGCATTCTCCTTTAATTGTGTCCTTTGGTGTATTATAGGCAATTACCATAATACACCAAACACACTTACTACAGCAGTTTGCAATTTCCTCAAAACTATAAAGACATCAAAGCTTGTGAGACACATGAATGAACAATTTCAAATGCATGCCAAATTGGGCAAAAAAGACAAGGGGTAAGATCAATACCAAATACCAAGGAGCAGGAAAAGGTTTCTTTCACATGTAAAGAAACAGTGATTCCCTGCAAAGATCATTAAACATTGTATTGTTCCTGCCATGTCATGCAGATGAAAGCTTTCTATTTAATTTCTGTAGGGAGCTGTTTGTGAGTGTTCTTTTCTTATCTGTGACCTAAAAGCCAGTTCAAAGTTTCTTTGAAAATACCTGCCACACAACCACACACATGCACACCCTTTGTCCTTCCACTTCTTCTAGGGACCATAGCCTTCACCCCAGGGAAATATTATGTTTTCCTACCTCACACATTGTCCTTCTCCAGACTTCTCAAGTGGAAGAATTACTGGTATCTCTAGACAATGGATGAAACACCAGTGTCAGCTTTTACCCTCTCCCAAGGCAGAGGCAGTGGTTTGCTTCTTGTGTCAGGTGGCAGAAGCCAACAGATAAAACATCTCCTGCTGCCTTCCTCAGCTGCCCTCTCCTTGTCAGAACCCATATGTAGTCCCAGCTGAAGTGATACAACCTCTTGTGGAAGAACTGAGCTCCTCTCACCAAGAAGGTGAAAAACCACAAGCTTTGTGTTCTCGTCATTGTAGCTGATGACTCAGTTCTGTCAGTGTTTCTTTCAGATTCTGAGGTTTTGCAATTTCAGACAAAGATGTTGAATAGCAATGTAGGAAGTTCTGCTGCCACTTCAACTCCTACCACAATTTCCATTTCCCCTGCAAGAAACACTTGGTGGATAAAATTTGTGTAAAAGTGGATTGGATGCCACGTATTCCAAGCACTCAGGTTAGGGTAGGCAACACACAGTGCTACCTCAGCAGGAGAGGGATTTGTCTTTGAAGAAGGGGATGTCTGCAACTGGTCATTCCAAGGGAGTATTTGCTGCAGAGCTGGACAAAGCCTGGACAAAGCTGGCCTGCCTGGGCTAGTTTGTTTGTACATTTGCATTTTGCAGCAGACAGAGGTTTGTTTTAATTACTTAGAAGCGTTATATGCATGCAAATCATTACCAACCATTTGCCTGTAATGCAGACACACCAGAGGAAAAGCTTCTGCCAAGTGAGTATGACTAGGCCAGTATGTTGCTGTGATTGCTATCTTGCAACTGAAAAACCAGGCAGTTTTATTACTTTTTGGATTAGTTTTGGCCTCCCAATTCCCCTAAAATTTCTGGGTTATACGTTTGGCCTAAACATCTGCAACAGAGTGAGGAAAGGAGAGCATTCCCTTCACACATCACTCTCCCACCAGCACTGGAGGTTCCTTAGATTTTCAAAGTTTCACAACAGAGGACAGGTTAGGTGGAGCAACCACCAAAAGGGAGAACTAGTGCTTAGAGTCCTTTCTCCTAGCCTAAAACTTTGCTCACTGTGCATCAATATATAGATACTTGTGGTTGAACAGTGCCTGGAGCACTCACCAGTAATAGCTGGTACATAGAGTCAGTGTTCAGAGGTCTCTGAATTCATGGCAATTGTACCAATAGAAAGCCAGTGACAGTACCAACTCTGAGGTGCTTTTTTCTTGATGGATCAGACATAAAAGGTGGGTGACACAAAAAAGAGGACTGGATGGAAGTGCAAAGGAAAAGCTTTTGGCTGTAGCAAGCTGTAATAATACACATCAGCTGCGTGCCACATTTTCAGTCCTCTGTGTCCTGGTTTGGGCCAGGATAAAGATGATTTTCTGTCTTGTAATTTTGCTTTCAGCTGACTCTCTTGTAAGTAGTTGCACTTGCTGAAATTAACAGCAAGTTTCTCAGGCAGTGTCTGCTTCTGGGACTGATCCCACTTGATGTTTAGAGTTACTGCTAGAGACTGTTTTGCAGAACCAAGGCCACTGCTCAGCTCTGAGGAACATTTTACCCTCCAAGAGGGATAAAGAGGTCCCACCTGCTGCCCTCCTTTGGGGAGGAACGGACAAGATGGATGCCACAACTGACCAAACAGAGTATTCCATCCCATACACCTCATACTCAGTATAAATTTCAGGGATCACAAGAGATTTCCAGCTTCCAGGCTTCCAGCTTCCGGCTGCCTGCCCTTCCTGCCTTTCCTGCTTCCCTTCCTTCACCTGGCATCCTGGGAGGATTCCATCCATTCCTCTGCCTGTGCTCCTGATCCATGCCAGCCTGAATCTGTGTGTTCCTGCCTCCAGCTCCCCACTGCTGCTGACCCCAGGAGTCCAGCCTGGACTTTCCCAGGGCTGCCCTGCAGCCTCGGTGGTGACGTGAGAGTTATTGGGGGAAAAGGGGGGAAGGAACATGGTGTCAATTTTCCTGTATATTTGTATATATTTGGTAATTTTTCCTATTTATCACTACTGTTTCATTAAAGCTGTGTAGTTTAGTTACCAACCCATCAGTCTCTCTCCCTTATTCTCTCTCCTTTCTTTATCAGGGAGGAGAGAGAGATTAATAGAGAGCATCCTTTTTTTTTGGTTTAATTGCTGGGCCAGTGTTAAACCCTGACACTCTGGTAGCTGTAAGCACACCAGTCCCATCCTGTTTCAGAGACTCTCTGGTGCCATAGCCTATGTTATGAATTTTCCAGCCTGTTTTTCCCTGTGACTTCATTGCCTAGTACTCTGTTAACTGGAACTGGAGCTGGGGTACCATGCTGATGTTCAGTAACCCACATCTTAACACCTCAGTTTAAGAACCTCAGCCTGGAGGTTTGCATTCCTCAACTTCATTCCCCCTCCCATTATAAAATGCCTCTTGCTATGCTTCTCTCTGTCAAAATATTCTGTCCTGCCTGTGTGGGCTATGTTCTTTCTGACCACCCCATCTCTTCCCGTGTATTGCAAAGAGCCTTTGTCCTTTACAGAGGTTTCTAGGAATTCCATTAATACAAATAATATATAACTAATTAATCTTTAAAATATTTATATAGGCACTCAGAAATAAAAATGCTTCAGCTAGTGCCATGAGCATACTTTTCCAATCCCATTTCCCTTCCAGTGCTCACAATCTGTCTGTTGTATCTGGCTATTTCAAACCTTAATCTTTAGAAGACTCCTATTCACCTTTTCACAATATTTTAGCAGCTCAGGATTACTTTTCCTTACTGTCCAAGCAACCTTCAATGATGTGACAGGCACGAACACTCCTGATTAGCTTTATGTAAGTTCTTCCCCTAATTCCAATAAAAATGTAAATCACCATTAACAATTCCTTTGCATAGTTAAGTATGAAAAATGAGAAGAATGGCTCTTCTGTTTTAATAGCCTAGACTGAAAAGAAGGTTTTAATGTGCTGATTGGAGATTTAAAACAAATGTAGCTGCTCTAAAATCTAGGCAGCAGTTCACTGTACAAGGATGGTATTTAATCACAGTGGGGTGGTCAGGCTTCTGGGGATGTTACAGCTGTTTTAAGACTAAAAATAGAGATGAGTTAGTTCTAAAGTACCAACCTGCCTCTTCAATGATGTGCACTCAAATCTTGAGCACCTTAACCTAGTGCCCTAAAGACGCGTGGCTTAAATATTTATTACATGCAAAAGATGAAGCCATCTCCTGTGGTGTTTGCTTCTGGTGCAGTTAGGTGGAGGAAGAGCCTTTGTATATTCTTTTACTGAACTTTTGTTCACACAGGAAAAAAACAACCTGTAGATCAATTCAAGCTGTTTTTTACACTCATGCCATCTGCCTGTTCCTGGGTGTGCCCCCAGGATGTGTGCAGACCTTGAGGCAGGGCTGAGCACTAAAGCAAGGGCAGAAGAATGGGTGGGAAGCTTGGAAGGACTGAGGATGCCAGGCTATTTCCCAATATTGTTTTTCATCAAGCAGGGAAGTGATAACTATAATGTATTCTTTGAATTTGCACACCAACAACTGCATCTTCAAGCTCTGTCCTTCATGTAGTCACTTGCAGAGTATTAATCTTTTAGCAGCACCATTGGCTTGCATGAAGTGTCCATATGTGTGGTGGAACTGACTGCAACAAGGATCCTCCTCCAGGGAAGACAGAAACACCTCTGTTGCCCCTTCTCTGACCCTTTTGCTATTGGGCTTGCTTCACCCCTCCCAAGGTTTTCTACAGATCCTAATAAATCTCTACCTTTCTTCCCACAGCCACATGTTGTGACTTTGCTTCTAGACAGATATGGACTTGTCACTAAGAATAGTTCAGAGGATGTTCTTGTGGAGACCTTCTTACCAACAACTTGGAGTTTGCTTCCAGAAATATATTTTCTCCCATAACTTTTGAGAGGGGAGAAGAGGAGAAGAGAGGAGAGGAGAGGAGAGGAGAGGAGAGAGAAGAGAAGAGAAGAGAAGAGAAGAGAAGAGAAGAGAAGAGAAGAGAAGAGAAGAGAAGAGAAGAGAAGAGAAGAGAAGAGAAGAGAAGAGAAGAGAAGAGAAAAGAGAAAATACTTCAGTTGGAAGAGACCTTCAGTGACCATTTAGTTCAGCTGCAAGCACTCTCCCTGACCCAGCACACCTGCAGTTGTAGTGAAATGTAGGACAATGAGGCTTCCTGATGGATTTCCATTCTGCTTTGGTGGTAGTTTTCCTGAGACAGATGCTTAGTTTATTTGTCCCTCTTAACTCTGTGGATTAGGGCAAAGAGGAAGCGAAGGGAGAATTTTTCATGAGGAATGAACAGTCCTGTGAATTCACCCCTCAGCAGCTGGACTCTCATTTGGCAGCTCCACACCACCCTACTGACAGCATGCAATGTTCCTAAGGCATCACTGAAGAGACAGGAGTGCCAAAGATGACTGAACAGCCCTTCCAAGGACTTTAATCCTCCCTATTGACCTTCACTGACTCAATTATTACCCAAGTTTGATGGTTGAAAGCATTCTGCTCTTGCTAAGCAGCACAACAGATGCCCAAAGTAATCTCTACACGTGGCCTCTTCTTCCACAGCAGTAAGCAGGGATTCTAGAATTCCTGTATCTAATGGAAGTGTTATTGGGATACCATGAGGTACTTTGCTGCCTGTCTTAAAGGAGCTGTATAATAGCTGAGATTGATGTGTGTTGACAAGAGAGATCATAGACTGAATTATTATTCATATTGCAGTGAGATGTTGAGTGCTTTGCTCCATTGTGTTAAACCGTGCATGGAGATAGAATGAGTAGAGATCTCTGCTTTTTGAAAACTTGGAATAAAACAAGCCAAGGATACAACACAGAGAGGAGGAATGTTACCTGGTGATCATGAGATAATCGTGGTTGCTGTTATTACTGGACTGTTGAAAGAATGTTCTAATTTTTCACATCAAAAACTATCTGCAGAAAAGATTCAGCAGATTTTATAGCATAAAGAATTAAAGAAAACAGTTTGCTCCTGAGCAGGGCACAATTCAGGAAAGAGAAGTATTTAAATTTGTTAAATAAATTATTCACATGCAAGTAATTGCCAGCCTGACTTTTCCTGATGTCCTTCATGGCACTGAGGTATGAAGTCATAGCTCTAAGACACTCAAAGGAGTAAATTTATATTTAGCTGAAGAACAGAAGTCTCCACTTAAACGAGATGTTTCCTTCAGTGTGACCTCACTCACAGCAATGTGAGGTCACAGTAACTTCATAACTTCTAAAAATAACTAATTTCATGATCAGCTGAACAAGAAAACCTAGATTTCTGGGGATTCTTCAGGGAGTGAGGATTCTCTAAGTTCTAGTAGGAGTGAGGCCAGGTTAAAATGATTGGTAGGGTCTCTCATCCAATGGCCTTATAAACAAGCAGGAGATTGAGACACACTCAGATTTGTACTCAAAGTCACTCACACAGCATGATGGCCTCAGCCTTGTTTTCTTGAGAAACCAGACAGAAAATGTAAAAAAATTCCCACTATTTTTTTCAGTCCTCACAATTCTGGTGATGTCCTGTGTATTGTACCTGTTAGCCATTTGAAAGCCTGAATTCTCCATCTTATTTATAAGCTCTCTCACAATAAGAGTGCATCCTTCATGTTTCCCACTCACAGTTGTCTTTTTCCTTCACAACATATGTTTCTTCTTGAATTAAGTATCTGAAGAGAAGCAATAAAGAAGAAAAACTAAGAGGAGTATAGTCTGACAGAATATCAAGTTCTGAATATATTTCAAAAGGAAAGATGAATACAGAGTGATAAATGGAGTAGAAAGCAAGCTGGATTTAGGGTTAGGATTGTGTTAAATTACCCAGGAGATTTTTTTTGCGGGAAAGAACTAGATATCAACAGTGTAGCTTATTTTCTACAGTTCTTCCATATAAATTAACACTGTATGTGGAGAAATGAAGATGGGTGCTGTACTTCAGGAGCCTGCAGAGAACTAACAAACTGGTTGTGATGACAATGAAACAGCAGCACCAGTGGGTGTTACTGAGTTCCTCAAAGATATGTTTTGAGAATAATCATGTTTAACATTTTATTTTATAACTTGGCATAAAATAGAGGGTTTGATAATAACATTGGCTTATGATAGTAACCATCCATGCAAAAAGAAGTGTGTCTGTAATTAGTGAGGTAGGTGTTGGATGGCTTAGAAGGTTGCAGAATGAGAAATAAAATAAATTGCAATCAGAAGAATGCCCAGGTCATGTGGGACTAAAGACTGGCAGTGTGGCAGAACTCATCAGCTCAAAATGACTTTGAAGGAGAAAAACATGGATTTTTGCAGGTTCCCAATGAAATACCGAGGTGGCAAAAGCACTGAGAGGTTATTAAGGAATACATTTTTCTCAGGACATAGGAGTTGAGCGATGGTTGTAGATACAAGGAATTAGCATTGAAATTTTGTTACCTTTATACAGAGTGCAAATGAACTCCAACTGGAACTTGCAGAGAGGAGTTATTTTAGTGTTGTCAGTGGTGTAGAGCCTTTCTCAATTGGTGGGACTGAAAGAGCTTGGCTTCCTTGGACAAGTAAAACACAGTGTGGCTGGAGGTGAGGTTGTTTTTCAGCTTAAATAGTTCTTTCACCACCAAGGTGTTTACCCCCTTGGTTTTATTTATAGGCAAGAGAGTGAACAGCTATAAAGTGACCATGTATTTTGGCTGGAAAGTTTCTTTCACAGGAATTTTATCTTTTCAGAATGAAAAATGTGGAAGATTCAACCTGTTTTTTTTTTTTTCTGATGAGGGTGGTAAGCTGCAGCTCTGAGTATAAGGGAGGTGGACTTGCTGATGTAAGATGTTTTTATTCCAAGGCCAAAAAATTTTTTCTCACAAATGTTTAGCTGTTCATTACTTTTCTGTAGTGCCATGGGAGCTCTCATGAAATCCTCTATTTATTGGTGTACAGAGTATTTACTGAGCTTCTCCCTTTGCCTTTTTAAAAGGCACTTATAAATGGACTTAGGTTTATTTGTGGGTTTATTACTTATGATCACCTCTGATGGGAGAGAAGATAAGCAAGGCATGATTCAAGCCCTGGTTTTGGTGAGAAATCCCTTTAATTCACGTTGTGCTATATGAGCTAACAGAGGTCAGCAGAAGGCCAGTGGTGAAGGACATTGTCTTTTCTCAGGCAGCACATTTGCTTGTGTCAAATGTGTTATTCTTTATCCAATATCAAAGCATCACTCACCATAGACATTAAATAACTATAAGGGCACACATGTACACAGAACTAGGAACTGGTAGTCATGGCTGTGCTAGACCTCCACTTAGAAATTTAGGAAACATTTCACCCTGTTTCTGACTCTGAATGAGTTATCTATTCTGTTTCTGTTTTGTCCCTGTTAAGGTAATCAAACAGTCCAGAAGAGAGACATGCATGAAAGAAGAATAAGAAAGCTATTTAGTGTGGATTTGGACTGTATGTGCAATATATATGTTGCCATAACTGCCTGAATTCAAAATGGTTTGGATAAGAGCTTTAGGTTTTTACCTCTCCCTAATGTCTATACTTTATAGTTTATTTTACCTTGGTGTTACAGACCAGGAGGTTCAGATTTTGACCTGAAATATTATCTGTTTTAGAAAACTCTTCAGTGAGCCAATGTACAACTGTTGCCTTGCTTCACACTGCGTTGTCCTGGGTGTGCTGTGTAAGTTGGATATCAAACCAGGGGCCCTGACCTGTGACCTCATGACTGCTGCACATAGTCTGTCTTCCCTTTGAGAAATATGTTCTGGTCTAGTGCTTGAAGTTTGGAAAAGAATAGATGAAATAAAAAATTTATCATGGTATTTGGGGAATTACTACTGCTTGCTGTATCTTCAAGTGTTCCCTCTGGGCTGTTTTCCTTTTGCAGTATTTATTCTTTGTTCTTTTTCAGGGGCTGGGTGCACAATATCACATTTTCTCAAGCATGCTCAGGAAAAAGATTTCCACCAGCTCCGTTGGCTATGAATAAGAGGAGTCCTTCTCTCCAAGCAGTGACTTGCAGAAAGTTACTGAAAATCTCTCTAAAGTCACCTTATTCATCCTTGCCCACAAGAGCCTTAACACTATGAAACCCAAGTCTGCAATATGACAATGTGAGGCTGTCTTTCCTTCTTGCAGGTTACCATTTCTATGAATATGACTTCTCTCACTCCAGACCTCCCCCCATTAGTACCTATTAACATCTTAATAACACTAAGATTCATTATAAAAATGCATTTCACCTTCATCAGATTCAGATCAGAACCAATCGGGTTTTTTAGCTTCAGAGAAGTGATTTTTTTTTTCCAGGAGGTCTTTGCTATTCAGAGATTGTATTTCACATTGCAATTGAAAGGGATTTAATGACCCATTTATAATAATTAGATCTGCCATGTTTTTTTTCTTAATACATTTTGTGAATGACTCAGTGCAGCACCTCCCAGTTGGCCCCAGTAATGCTTGGTGGGGCTTCTTGCCCTACCAGGGCTGGGAAGTTTCATAAGAAGAGTAATTTCAAATAATGAAAGTTAAAAAGGTGATGTGTAAGCCTTTATTTCACTCACTTATTCAAATCATTTGTCATGGCATGGAATTGCTGGAAAAGAAATGTAAGAACAGAAAGAATTTAAGTGTTACATTGCCTTCCACAATTCAGTGTTTTATTTACTCTATGACCTTATTTTTCGATAACATTTTAGACCTACCAGACCAAACAACCAGAAATTGTAGCCTCAGGCTGCATTGCCAGCTAAAGAGCATGACTGTGTTCTACCACGGGAGTCTATAATGGTATAATAGCTTCATAGGAAGGCTAAATTGTAATTAATCATCTATTAAGAACTGGGAAATAACTGTAACCAGTCACCCTGTATAGCAGGAGCTCGTTAGGAAGGGAATTAATGAGTTTGAAGTTATGTCATTTCTCTCACCACTTTACCTAATCGCTTCCTGTAGTCACTTGCTCATTCATTTATTCAGCTTTTCATTCATTCATGTTCTCAGCAGCTCTAAGCATCAATGTCTTGATCTTGAAATCTTTGTTTTCTTCTGGTTCTGGCAACTTTCAACACGTTCCAGGGCTTGTACTGAGGTGTTTTGATGAATGGAATATGAAAGTGCTACTGGAAGAATAACTCTTTACCTGATAATCACCCTCTAAACTTCAAAGCAAAGAATAATCAGACAAGGATCTCGGTGAGCAATGTGATTGCCAAGTGGCTTTATCAGCACCTAGAGCATGCCAGATCCAGATGGTTAATTTCTTGATAAAAGAAACACAGTATATTTCCTGGATTTCAGTAGAGGGAATTGATGTGGTGTCAAACCTTCCTAATGATGCAAGACAGCCTGGGGATTAACTCAGGCATTTTGAAATGTGCAGGGAACTGGCTAAACTGAGGATGGATATGTATTGTAGGAAAGGAGAACTAATCTGCTTCAAAAGGGAACTTGATCCATTTCCATAATATGTGTTCCTGGAGGAGGTTTGTGGATCTGGAGACTGAAGAGATTCTTCCCAACCCTGCCTACTTCTGGAGAGAGAGAAGGAGTTGAGTTACTGAGGGTCACAGACCACACATAAATCTTCAACAACAGCATCCTGAATGCAGCTGTGCAGCTGAGGTGATAGTAGACAAAGCCAGAGGAAACTTTTTTGAGATAGGGGAAGCATCTGTGATTGGACATCTGTATCCCAAAGGTGTTGCCAGAGTAGATGCAAAAGTTTTCAAAAGAATTCATATAGAGCAAAGACACAAACATTTCAACATTTTAATTTTGTAGTAAGTGCCAAACACAGATTATTACAGGGGGGAATTCAATCCTTCAGATACTTTTGAGACACAAAGAATAACCATAATACAGACAACAGCATGCACCAGTAGACTTCAGTGGAATGGGGTGTTTCAGGAGCTGTCTTACACTCTGCCAGCCTTAAGCAGATGAGCACAAATTGAATTTCATGCTAACTTGCTCTGGGCAATGAGCACCTAAGTTTTTAATTAAGTTTTAGTGAATTAAGGTAACTTAATTAATTTTTTCCCCACACAGTTCATAGATAGAACAAAAATGTTTTGGTAGCAGTATTAATCTGCTCCACAGTCTGCATATTTGACAGGCAATATTGCTGGTGTCACTAGTGATACTGATGAAATAATTGCAGGATGCTTGTGAAAGCTGGCAAAACAACTGTAACAACCAACTAGCTTGGTATAACATAAAAAAAACCCCAACAAATTTCAAATATTTAGATACTATTAGATGGAGATGGGAGGAAAATCACTGAAGCAGAGAAGAATGAAACTTTTTACTGTCAGGGCAGTTGAGTACTGAAACAGTTTGACCAAAGAGATTGTTGAGTCTCTATCCCTATCTATCCCTGAAGATGCTAAAAATCCAACTAGATGTGGTCCTGGGCAACCTTCTCTACCTGTCCCCACCAGATTCCTTCCACCTTCCAACTTCATCTAATCTGTGTGAGTTTGAGTGATGTATATATGCACATCTATAGGAGAGTATGACATGAATACATAAAAAATACATAAAATAAAAATGAATAAATATTTAAATTAATAAATTTTATTAATTAATGATAAATAATAAAATCCATAAATAAAATATAATTAATATGTTACATTAATGTAAATAATAAAAATACATTTTTAAAAATTCAGTACTGGGTAATATCCAGATATTTTCTCCTCTCCTGAAAGCTTTCTGAGTTATTGTCTTTCCTTCTTTTGCCATCTTCTCTCCCCCTGTTCATTAGGAGTGACAATAAAACCAAATGGAAACTCACAGTTCAGTTGGCTTTTGACAGTCAAATGTTTGCAGAAGACCATATGAGGCTCATTCTGCAATCTAGTTCCCCATACAAATTCAGGATTTTCTCTCCTTCCATGGCACTGAGCTGGTCTGCAAATGCTGCCTTTTACTCTTTATCTCATCTGTGACCCTGGCACTGAGATTCCATATTACCCAGTAATGAAGATGTGTCATTCTCATTTACACCTATTGAAGCTGTTCCTTTTTTAGCATAAATAATTAATTATTCATTGGAGCAGGAACTAGGAGAAAGTGTCCTGTAACCCAGGTGAATGCCCAAACTACTGTATTATGGAGAAACTCTGACTTTCTCTTGCTCATTAGGTCTTAATTCAGCTATGAAAAGCAAAGCAGTGTCAACAGAAGTAAATGAAGTGGCTGTGTCCCAAATAAACCACACAATTCCCTGAGGATTGCATCTCCAAAGAGAGTGAAAAGCCTCGTTTCAAGATCTCTGTCTACTTCATTTGCTGCAGAGCTTTGAGCACTTAGAAAGATGTAGCCACACAAGTATAGATTTTTCTTGGACTGAGGTCTTTCATTTACACCTGGGGTGTAAATTGGTTAAATTACAGACTTTCTAATACACAGAAAATGAAAACATCTGTGGGAAGGTCTGTATTTTTTCACAGAAGTTATCTTTCATTCGTAGAGAAGAATTTCTAAGAAAAAGAGAGAGGAAACATAATGCACGGAGATTTTCCAATCAATCTCCTACCTGCAGGGTTATCAACAACTTTTGCCTCTTGACTTTCTTTTTCAGAAATTAAGATTGCAGCTGGAAAAGAGAAACAGAATAGCAGGACATAAGTGAGTCAGAGTGATATTGCTTTAAATGCAGGTGGTTTGTGTGCCTGCTGTACCTCCTAGTGCCTTGGTACTATGCAACATCTTTGCAAAATTAAGCCAAAGGGTAGAATGAAACAGGTGATTTTCACATCTAGGCTTGTCAATCAAATGTGGTCATATAAAACTTTCATCCCAGATTCATAGAATTATAGAATGTTTGGGGTTGGAAGGGACTCATCTAGTTGGAAGGGCTAATCTAATCCAACCCCCCTTCCAAAGCAGGATCACCCAGGGCAGGCCACACAGGAACACATCCAGGTGGGTTTTGGAAGTCTCCAGAGAAGGAGACTCCACATCTTTGGACAGCCTATTCTAGTGCTCCCTCACCCCCACAGTAAAGATGTTTTTCTTCATGATGAGGTGAAACTTCCCATGTTCTAGCTTAAACCCATTGTTCTTTGTCCTATTACTGGGCACCACCAGAAAGAGATTGTCCCCTTCCTCCTGATACCCACCCCTCATATATTTGTAGACATTAAGAAGATCTCTCAATCTTCTTTTATCAAGAAAGTAAACAAGAAGTAATTGATGAAAATTTAGAGGAAAAGAAGATGTATTATCACCATTGCTGTGAAATCCAGCTCCTTGGGTGCATGAGTCTCTGAGAGATCCTTCCAGGTCATATCCATTAGATGGCTGCAATAACCCCATCACCTTCTCCAGCTTTTGTTAGTGTCTTCCTCTATATAGACAATGACTGAAAGGACACCTCTTTGACCATATAGCAAGGTTCTTATGTCATTCTCCACTCTGCAGTGAGGAAGGTGGATGATGACCATCAGGAGAAGAGTGAGGGGAAGAGGTTTGGTGAGACGTTCACCTGGACTTGGTCACACTGAGCAATTTGTCATACCAAAAGGAGGAAGAATGGAAAGTATTTGCCACAGACTTTAGAACCTCCTACTCAAACCTTGCCACACAAAGCCAGCATGGTGAGACACAGGCAGCCATGGATCAAGTTGCTATGGGAATTTCAACCACTCTTGCCTAATAATCACAGTGGGAAAAGAATATTACTCAGGAGGTTGCCTTATATACTTCTTTGAAATATACTTGTTATTGCAAATACATCCTACACCTTTGTTTTCCATTTTTTCAAAACAGTCTTACAGTGCTTTCATCAGCTTTCCCCAGTTCTATTTATTTAGGCAGCCCCATGTGGTTTGGATGCTTTTTTCAGGTGGTGCTGGTGACTAAACTGAGATTTGATGCTGAAGGCAGTCAGGCAGTAGATTCTTCAGCAGTAGATTGTTCCTTCTGGGTTATGGCACAGAGGAATTGATAACACACCCACGTTTTAAGACAAAACGAGGCTTTTTTGTAGGAAAAATAAAAGGTAGTCAAACCCAATGGCCTCATTCATTTGATACTTGCTGTTGACTTTGGATACCTGCCAAACCAATCCCCATAAGTCCAGCACGTGGGAATGATGGGGAGTTACAAAAATCAAATGGTTTGATGGTCTCATAAGGGAGGAGTGAAACAACTTCACAAAAGTGAGGATACCTGGGAGTGCTGGGTGAAGATGGGAAGTTGCTTTGCAAAAAGTTCTTGCACAGCACAGCATTGGGGTGTTGCCTATAGCTTTAAAAGTTGTCAGGAGCTGACTGCTGCATGCAAAGTTCCTTAATGCAATCAAGAAGGCAAGGTCAAAGAGATGGGATGCTTCTTGCTTTGACAGAAAACAGCATCCTATATATTGGTGTAGGATAAAGAACCTTTTCCAATCTAGACTGTGATATGATGGATCAAAAGGCAATTACAATGCCTTGATATGAAATGCTTTTAGTTTGTGTTGGGGCTTTTTTGTTGGTGTTCTGTTTGGTATTTTTTCCATTGGCTGAAGCATTTCCTACCTTAGTCTATGGTCACAGTTTCTATGAATTTTTCATTATGAACAGCTAAAGGTTTAGTAAATAATTAATTGCTCCTGTATGCATATTACAGACACAAGCACCTGCATAAGAGTAATTTTTAATCATGAAAAACTGTGGTGTGGGCAACCTACTGGGCTGCTGGGCTTCCTAAAACCTAATTTCAGAATTTTTATGACATGATCTGTTATAAATTAACCCTTTACAGGTAATCCTCAGGGAATATTTGACCACATTTTGTTCCAAAATTAACATTACGGGTTTTGGGCAATCACTTTAAGCTTCTTCTCTGACCATGAAAATACTGTGACAGGGCTGGTTTGGAACCAGTTTCAGAGCAAAGCTGGTTTTATGATATTTGTTTTGCAGTGGGGTCGAGGATGCTATGAAAGTTTCATTGTAGGTCTTTTGAGTGTACATCAAGCAGAGGTTCTGCAGGTGACACAACTGAAGTCTTGGTCCAAAAACAGAGGAACAACAGCGGTGTTCCTGTGGCACTGCACCACTCAGAAAAGGAAAAATAGAAACAATCCTTTACTTGGTCTGTGCTTGGGTCACTACACCCAGCTCCACTGAGTCACTCTCCTCTGTGAAATCTGGGAATCTGTCCTGAATTAACAAAAATCTTGTGAAAACAAAGCAAAGAATTAGACCATAGGAGGAAAAAACCAAAGAAACCAGCCTTGAAAGAGGAACCCAAACCAAACCCAACTACAGGTTCATCCCAAAATTCCTCTGCCACAATTGAGGTCTTTCATTGACAAAGACTTTATTTAGCACCACAGGCACACTTGTGGGGAAACCACACCTGTGAGATAGAACCATAGAATTGTTTTGGTTGGGAAAGACCTCTAAGATTATCAGTTCTACCCATTAACTGCCAAATCCACCCCTAAACCATGTCCCTAAACACCACACCTACACATCATTTAAATGCCTCCAGGGTTGGTGACTCAACCACTGCCCTGGGAAGCCTGTTCCAGTGAAAACCCTTTCAGTGAAGAAATTTTTCCTAATATCCAACCTAAGCCTCCCTTGGCACAACTTGAGGCTTTTTCCTCAAGTAATTTTTGACAGCAGTTGCTTTACTGCTCACCCTCCGTATCCCAAAATGTTTCTTTCATGCTGAGCCCAGTGGCTGGCAGGGTTACATAGAAGAAACAGGGATCAACATCTCTTTCTGGAGTCCTTGATCATGACATCAAGGCTGGAAGCTGTGGAGAACCAAGGTGACTTTGCATGTTTTAAGGAGCCTGCAGCAGCTTCAGACCCATCATCTTGTGGACTGGATACTTCTTTTATAATCAATCTCCTTCATACATTGATAAATGGAAGCTGTTTGAGAATCCAAGGGGAAAAAAAAAAAAAGAAAAAAGCTTCTCAACTGTTTGAAAAATTGCTTCATACAGCAGCCTCCTCTCACTTCTCCACCCTCCTCCTGTGTCTCTCAGCACATTGCCTGCTGCGTTATTCCCGGTTCAGCTCCTCTCTCCCGTGCTGGGGCCAATTCCCTTCCTCAAAGTCAAGTGGCTGCAGAAGTCACGCAAAGAGGTCAGTGAAGGGGCTCTCTGGTCTCAGGGGATCCTGCATGGGAGCTTATCTTGGGCTGCTGTGCTGGAGCTTCCCTCAGCAGCTTTCCTGACAGAGCTAAAAGCATCGAGCCAGTTTGATGGAGACATCAGAAATACATTTTCCCTGAGGTCAACTAAATTCAGGCTATGATGCAATGCTGCAGTGCACTCCTAATCCAATGAAACCACACAGAGATTTGGGCTCTATCAAATAAAGTTCAAGGTAAGCATGTGAAACGTGGCTGCTCCTCAGTTGCTGGCAGCTTTCCTAAGTGCTGAGACTCAGATCACAGGAAGGAAAAAGCTTCTCATCTCCAAAGAGAAACTTCCATGCAGGCACACACTTGGAAAAAGAAACCAAAAAAACCAATGCTTGAGTGTAGGTTTCTTTGTCAGGCTTTTGTTTTTCTTTTTTTTTTTTTTTTTTCTTTCTTCTTTTTTTCCTTTTCTTTTTTTTTTTTCTTTTTTTTTTTCTTTTTTTTTTTTTCTCTCTTCTGGTAATTGTTTTTGTTTGACTCTCATCTTCCCATTTTAGAGTGTATTTATTTTAGGTCCAGATGATTTCTAAAATTACTGATGAATTTAGGTGCCTCAGTTTATGGGTTGAAACCACGTCAGGAGTGGGGAGTCCTGATTTGTTGTCATCCATGAGCAGACTCTATGCAGGGGAAGCTCAAGCTCTCTGCAAAACAGCTCAGATTGAGTGTCTAGAATTTGGGATGTCAGAAAATATTTTTCATTTCTGGAAGTCTTCAACATTTGGCTTTGTAACTGCACATCTTTGCTCAGTAAAAAGTAATTGATGCTACTTAGGCAGTTCAAAATATCAGATATGGGAATGTAGGTCTCTGTATAATTCATCCAGCATTGGGTAAACACAGTAATATTGCTTCTGTATAAATTTAATCAATGGAACAGTAAATACACCAACCAAAATTCCACACAGCTATTGATCTGATTTATTCTCTTATTAAGTACTAATTGAAGTTTCTCCATCATGTCCTATAAAAGTTGTCCAGTTGTAAGAGAAATGTATGCATATTTATCCTCTCCATAATGCAGGGCATTCATCCAAACAGCAGGCAGCACTCACTGACACACAGGGTATTTCCCATGCAGAGCATTTTAAGAAAATCAAATTAGATGTACACCAAAAATCCACTAACCCAGTACCCCACAAACAAGATTTTTTCTGGCGTTGGAGACTTCCTTGTATCTCTCCTCTCTTTGCATGATCAGGCCCTCAGTGAATCCAATTGTAGTGGTGTCACAGGGATAAATTTTCAAGGCAGTGAGGCTTCATATCATAGAATCATAGAATTAGTTTGGGTTGGAAGTGACCCTAAAGATCATCCAGTTCCAACCCTCCCTGCATGGGCAGGGACACCTCCTACTACACCAGGTTGCTCAAGGCCCCATCCAGCCTGGCCTTGAACACTGTTGGGGAGGGGGCAGCCACAACTTCCCTGAGCAACCTGTTCCAGCATCTCACCACCTTCACAGGAAAGAATTTTTTCCTAATGTCCAACCTAAATCTCCCCTCTTCAAGTGTTAAACCATTGCCCCTTGTCCTCTCACTACAAACCCTGAAAAAAAGCCCTTCCCCATCTTTCTTGTAGGCTTCCTTCAAGTATTGGAAAGCCTCCATCAGGTCACCACAGAGCCACCTCTTCTCCAGGCTGAACAACCCCAATCCCTCAGCCTGGCTTCACAGGGGAGGTGCTCAGCCCTCTGATCATTTCAGTGACTCTCCTCTGGACATCTTCCAGGAGCTCTGTGTCCTTCTTATGCTGGGAACTCCAGAACTGGACACAGAACTCCAAGTGGGGTCTCACAAGAGTAGAGGGGGAGAATCCCCTCCCTCAACCTGCTGTCTGTGCTTTGTTTGATGCAGCCCAGGACACAGTTTGCTTTCTGGGCTGCAAGTGCACATTGATGGCTCAGGTTGAGCTTCTGGTCTATCACCACCACCAAGTCCTTCTCCTCAGGGCTGTCCTCAATCCTTTCTCCTCTCAGCCTCTATTCATACAGGCTTGCAGTGTGCTGGGTGCTGTGCCCCTTCCTCAGGCATTTCCAGGATATAGTTAATTCTTAATTACCTGTGAGGGGATTATCCAGGACATGGATTAACCCTTCTGTGCCTGCAAACCCCTCCAGCAGTACCTGCCTGAGCTGGCTCAGACCTGGGTCCAGCAGAACTGTTCTGGGTCAGCTCTAAGGATGTTTATGTGTGTTTGGGTTCCCCTGGGACATCCAGGTTAAGCTTTAGCCTCTAGTTTGGTCTCTAGCTTGTTGTTAAGGTTTAGCAGGACACCTGAATGTTGTCTTGCAGGATGAGGATGGAATTACAAATCACTATCATGGAAATGATCTAATCATAGTGACCCCCTGCTAATTTTTATGTATTCATAGAAATTGTGCTTTGAGGGATAGTGAAACCCTGAACTAATTATTTAGGTTTGGATTCATTCTTCTGTTTCAAAGCTCTGGATTTCTGTTTTCATGTTAATCCAGTATTCTCACCCCCCTGTTACAAGTGCTTTCCCAGGTTCTGCAGTGTCCCTGTGCTGGTGTGGTGCAGAAGTGACACAGCTCCTTTCTTCTGGTTTATTTGGGTTTTCTTCCTGCTGTGACTTCAGGGGCCTGATCCTGCCTGACTTTTTGGGGATCTGTTTGGTGTCTCTGAGTAATCCATGTAGTTGCTATAGTCTGCTGGAGGAATTTGTTGACTGGAAAATGCATCTGTTTCTTCCACATTGATTGTGACTCTCCAGCCACAATTTTGAACTGTGGGTTGTTTTCTGAAGAGTCCAGTTCCTTGCCCAAGGCTTTTGCCTCACTCTGGATCAGATCCTAAGTCTGCTATGTGGGTCTCAGTTATTAATCTGTTGGGATTTTTTGTAAACTTGCCATTAGATTATTTTCCTCAGCATTATAGATGAGCTGATTGTGACAGCTCCAGTTGTCCTAGGGCTAATCCTGAACATTCACAGAGCAGTGGACAATGCACTGGTGTCCATCCCACATCCAGACCTGGTCCCCTCTGGTAACTCCTGGGCATTCCCATGGGAGTGCCTGATGGGTGAGCCAGGCTAGATCAGTGTCTTGCTTTATTCCAGAGCATGTGTGCTCTGATGTTGAGATGGAAGTGTCTCACTGTTCCTGAATGATCCAGACCCTCCTGGATGTTGAATGTCTTCTTCATCTACTGGTCTATTACCTTTTTCTGCCACTCCAGCCTCAGCTCCAGAAGTCCTGGGAAACAGGAATCATCCCTACAACTTTGTGGGCCTGGCTGAGCAACCACAGCTGTAGCAAAACCCCAACAGCACAGAGCATGGAGCTGCAAAAGCAAAACTTGATTCAGCAACAGCAATGTTAGACAGGAGACCTGGATCAATCTTCTAAGCAGACCCGCCCCCCCCCTCATGCTTTCCTGTTAATAAAACCCAGTATAAGAACTGTCCTACTCAGGAGAGGAGCTACATTAGGTGAGGAAATTTTTTTTTATGTTTTCTTAAAGTTTCATTTTATAAAGGAACGCACCAACATGTCCCAGGGTCTGAGAAATTGGAGTGAATCTGATTTCAGCATCTGATTTCTGTATTTGTTTGGAACAATCTTTTCAAACATCTTTTCTTTTGGTTATGTTTGTTTTTCTAAGATTTCTATGCTACAGAGTGAAAGATATGCTTATCAGGGGAGAAATGGCAAAGCTAAATTTTTCCCTCAGATATTCTTTTGCAAAGATTATTGCTTGGAATAATACAAAAATGCTGGCACCTCAAGTCAGAAGCTGCCTCTCATTTCTCAGAAAACAGAAATTATGGTAACCTTTGGTTTATTTTTGGGAGAAAATAAGTGGGACAGCTTTAAAATACTGCAAGAACCATTCATGCACATGATTTAAATCATGCTGTTCTGCTGACAAGCTGAAACCTACTAGAAAATGGGTTTTACTTGCTCTTCAAGTAGATAATTTTGGGGAGGGAACTGTGAAATGAGGGAATCTGACAGAACCAATAGTGGTGATGGTGACAAAGACAGAAAAACTTCATTAAAAATGTGTTCACTAGTCAGGCAGAAATAAACTTTACTTCATTTTCTGGCTAAAAATGACAATTCTAGATACTATCCTCTGAATGCTTAATTTTGTTTCTTTTATTTTTCCAACAATTTTGTGAGTGAAAGCTTCCATACCTTCTAAGCCTTTGAAACACAGAGCAGGAATAAAGTTCCAATACTTCAGTTCAAGGAATAAAGAATGAATGTCCAGCAGAAATTACCCTTTCTTGGCCTCACCAATGACTCCTTGCTTTCTCTCTAGCAAGTTTCTCAAGGTCATATACAATGAAGGAACCAAAAGATTAGAAAAGTATCCAAAGCCTGGTGGGTGAAGGGGGCCTTGCCTTCCTTCTGCTCATCACACACCTGTCCACAGCCACCCAGCAGAAAATGCTGATGGCAGGGATGTTAAAATCTTGACTTTCCACTCCTTGATTCAGAGCTGCAGGGGGGCACCTCTGTTTCCCCTGAATCCAGCCTTCAGCTGTCTCTAGAAAGTGTCACAGCTTCCTGACTCTGTGTTGTGTCCATCCAGATAAGATCTTTCTGGATTCTCTGTTTTTCTTAACAGGGCTCCCTATAAATATATAGAACTAGAGCTTTCAGACCTGAGGGAGAAGAAAGGGAAGGCACCTCCTTACACAGGGTGCTGGAATGATAATTATTCCCTCACAGGGCAAGGTTAAGCATATCTCTATCTCATCAGTGATAAAGATCTATCAGATCTGTTCTTTAAAAGATCTGTAGGAGGAGCTCCCCAAATTGTGTGAAGACTTTCTGCTGCCCTCTAGCAGAAAGGCATCCCTTGGCATCCTCTAGCAGTCTAATGAGAACCATCTACTCTGCAAATTTCTCTTTCCCCATAGGTCTCTTTCATAGCAGACTTTCTATGGGCTAGACATCTGTTAGATATATCCCTCATCATAGCATCAGTTTCTAAACAAAAAAAAAAGCCACTTTCCCCATAGACCATTTTTACTCCTGCTACCCTTTCTCTTATCCTCTGGACTCTCACCAATCTTTCTGCTTCTAAGAGGGACGCCCAGTACTAGACACTGAGCTAGGTTTCACCACCGGGATTAAGGAGAATAATTATAAATATCTCCTGTGTCTTTCATATGTCTATTCAGGCAGGAATAAGATGTGCTTATTTTTGCAACAGCACTATATTGTTTAGTCCTATTTAGTGGTCAGCTCAGTGGTCTGACTTCTTTTCTGCAGTGCTACTACTCAGCCAGTGTCACAGTTTAGTGCTGGCCTGGCAATTAACCAAATGACAGATACCCACTATTAATCCTCCTCCCCTCCCTGATAAAGAAAGGAGAGACAATAAGAGAGAGAGCCTTATAGGTTGGAAACTAAACTACACAACTTTAATGAAACAGTAATAATAAAAAGGTAAAAATATTAAATATATAAAACATAAATATATAAAAACAATGCCACGTTCTTACCCCTTTCTCCCAGAAATATTCACGTCACCACCAAGGCTGCAGGGCAGCCCTGGGAAAGTCCAGGCTGGATTCCTGGAGTCAGCAGCAGTGGGGAGCTGGAGGCAGGAACACACAGATTCAGGCTGGCATGGATCAGGAGCACAAGCAGAGGAATGGATGGAATCCTCCCAGGATGCTGAAGCCAACAGGGACGGGGGAAGAAGGGCTGAAGGCAAGGGTGAAGGGCAAAGAGGAAGAGAGAAGGGGCTTGACACTTGTGATCCCTCAAATTTATATTGAGTATGACATCCATGGGATGGAATACTCTGATCAGTTTTGGTCATTTGTCTTGTCTGCTCCTCCCCAAAGGAGGGCTGCAGGTGTGACCCTTTTACTCCTTTTCTCTTTCTGGAGCATAAGATGTTCCTCAGAAACAAGCAGTGGCCATGGTCCTGCAGATCATACTCTAGCCATAACCATAAACATAAACATCAAGTGTTATCAGTCCTAGAAGCAGACACTGACTGAGAAACTTGCTGTTAATTTCAGCAAGTCCAGCTCCTTACAAGAGACTTATCTGAAAGGAAAATTGCAACACAAAAAATTAGCTCTACCTTGGCCCAAATCAAGATAGACTGCTATTTCTCATTTTGCTAATATGAGAAATTATGCATAATTCTCATTTGAATTCTCCTTCCTATACAGAGCATTTATTTATTTATTTATTTATCACCAGAGCAGCTCTTGGACATGTCAAGATAATATTGATTTGTGACCCTGTCCTCTGGGGTCTTTTAAACACCTCTCATCTAGACTTCAGCAGCAAATCATAGAATCATAGAATCATCATGGTTGGAAAAGAACTTCAAGAAATCTTATGGTCCTCTTCTATACTGTCATTCAAGATAGTAAAGATAATACTGAATGAGCCACATGCATGAAAGACCCTCACAAGTCTCCTTGTAATGCCCTCTGAGTTTGATAGCAAGCTCCAATTAATGGATTGATTGATTTTATTTTTTATCTGAATCCAAGACACATCTGTGATCTCAGTTGTACCCCTGTGCACAGGGTTAATGAAAGGGAAAGGTGTTAATGAAAGGGAAAGGTGTCAATGCATGGACACCACTCATTAACTTCACCAGGGCAATGGCCTCTTCAAATATGCAGAGGGGAAGGCAAGGGAGGTTGGGTGTTTTTTGCATTTCTTGAACTGTCATTGGGAAGAAACAGGTTATATATTCTCATCCAAGGCAAAATATGATAAATTACTCTTCTTTAATAGCAGATCAAGGCACCTCCAGCTGCCTCACATTTATCAATGGGAAAAGGGCTGTACAGGTCAGTTCTGGAGAAGCAGCTAATACATGGCAGGTTCTTGCCCTGCTCTCTTTCCCCAGGGTAGCTGAGATAGGCTGGCTAAAACCAATTTGAGTGGTCAGTCTTCTCAGGGACAGAAAATGGCATTCTGAGAGTGAATAAATATGTCTGCAATGATCAACACATATTTTATAAATATCCTCCTTACCATCTTCCTCTCAAGCACTTATGGGATGTTATGTGAGATGGTGAGAAAGCCTCAGTCAACTCAACTGAACTCAGATTCACCACTGCCTCCTCATCCAACATTTGTCTTACCTTGACAAGGAGAAAATTTGATCAGTCTGTGATGTATTCTTTACAAATCACTGTTGACTCTTACCACACCTTGGTTTTACCACGTTGTCTATCTGTTGTTCAATAGTTCCTTCCAGAATCAGCCTAGGGATAGCAGGAAAACCAACTGGCCAGGGGGTTTTAGGTCCCTCTTTCTTTAAGGGACCCAAATCCCTTCTCTGCATCACTCTTTTGGAATCTCTTCTGTCTTCCAATAGTCCTGTGAGTTAATTGCAAATGGTTCACAGATTATTTTGGTGAACTCTTTAAAAATCCTGTGGTGAATTCCATTATACCTTAGAATGTGAATAGCTCTATCTTATCTACATGTTCATTAGCCTACTCGTCATCTGCTTGAGCTTGTCCTCTTGTTAAAATTAATTGCCTTACGTAGCTATTCATAATTATTTTTTTAAGCATAGTCTGCAGCAGAGTATTGAATTCTGCAATGTTCTCTGGATCATGCACTATTTATTCTCCTTCCCTGATAACTAAGGGACTGGTAGTCTTGTAGGATTGATACTTTCTATGTTTTTTCCTACTTTTAATGTATTTATAAAACCTTTTCCTACTACTCTTTCTGTTCCTTTCAAACTATTTTATCCCAAATCCTCCCTGGAGTTTTTATACCCACCTCATCCTTAATGACACACCTTTCTTTTTTTTCCTTTTGTGTAACTTTTTTCTTAGTTTATTTCTAGGCCCTTAAAAAGCCTCTAATGCAGTTGTAATGGCTTCTCACTGTGCTCTCTGTCCTTCCCTTGTATCAAGATAGGTTGCTGTGTGCCTTTCATACAGTCTCTTACTGTAGCTGCCAGCTCTTCTGCCCTCCTTCATCCCTTAAATTACCTTCCCAAGAGCCCCTACAGATGTCTTCTCTGGGTTTGTTGAAATCTGCTTTTTTTTTTTTTTTTTTTTTTTTGGAAGTCCTTTATCTTTATTTTTTTCCCTCTGGTTCCTTCTTTTTTTTCTTAGAACTGTGATTCACAGTTCTTTCACGTCACCTTCCCTTCTTAGATTCCACACTAGTTCCTTTCTATTAAACAGAACCAAAGCCAAAACACTTTATCTCCTTAAGGTTTCCTTCACTATTTCATCTTTCCCAGATTAATTTCAAGGACCTTATAGGTAGTTTGGACCAGCCATGCTTTCCCAACAAATATTTGGACCCTTGATGTTCCTTACTGACACTACAACCTGTTCTTCAGTTGTCCATGGTCTACAGACCCACCTTCCCCCCATTATTCCTTCTTATACTCATTTGAAGAGAGCAGCAAATTTGCATCATTTCAGAACTTAATGGAAAATGAAGATACTCTTGATATAAAACACAAAACCTTTTTCCTTTCTGTCCTTCCAGAACAAGCTATCTCCCTTGTAAACATATTCCAGTTTTTCTGCTTATCCCACTGTTAAGGTGAAATACTTCTCAGTGACTGGATATGTGAAGGATTTGGTTCATAGGATGATTTGGGTTGGAAGGGCATTTTGAAGTCATTTAGTTGCCATTCCCCTGTCATGGTCAGGGACACCTCCCACTAGACCAGATTGCTCAAAGTCCCATCCAACCTGGCGTTGAATATTTCCAGAGATGGGGCAGCCACAGCTTCTCTGGGAAACCTGTGCCAGTGTCTCACCACCCTCACAGTAAAGAGTTTCTTCCTAATATCTAATCTATATCTACCATCTCTGATTTTAGACTCATTCCCCCTTTGTCCCGTCACTCCATACCCTTGTAAAAAGTCCCTCCCCAGCTTTCCTGTAGCCCCTTCAGGTCCTGGAAGGTGCTCTAATATCTCCTCAGATTTTTCTATTCTACAGGATGAGAAACCCCAACTCTCAGCCTGTCTTCATTACAGAGGTGCTCCATCCCTCTGATCATCTTTATGGCCCTCGTCTGGATTTGGTCCAGCAGCTTCATGTTCCTCTTATATTAGAGACTCAAAAAGTTCACAAGTATTTTGCTGGCTTGCTTTTTGTTTGGTGGTTTCTTTTTTTTGTTTGTTTGTCTGTTTTTTGTTTGTTTTAAAATCTAACCATATTTCAAAGTCTGGAAAGGTTTGTAAGGGAAGACCAACTTCCAGATGAGTTCCCACACTGCCAATCTGCAAGAATAAGCTGTGGCTTGTCTCATCCCTGGACTCATCCACATCTCAGTTCTGATTGACCCAGCTGTAGTGGGAGAGCTGACAGGGGTGTTTCTTGAGGCAACACCTCATGTGCTGATACATTTGACATCAAATAGTCATATTCCATCAGATGATGGTCGTGTTAGCTCAATAATCTGTATCTGTGTTCATAAAAAATGCATAACAGAAGGATACCAGAATAGAGCAGGCACAAACTGACTGCTTCATGTCTGCTGTGCACTCTCCCACCTTCAGCCATACTCCAGCTTTGGCTTTTCCCTTGCTACAGGTTGTATTTCTGCTTTGAGTTTTACAGGCCCTGATAGCCTTTCCTACCATGCTGTGCCTATTTGCTCTATGAACCAGTTTATAACTTGCAGAGCACCTTATTGCAATGGATTCCACCATTTGATTGGGAGAACAAGCAGTGCGTTGTGTAAACCTCCTGGCTGATCACTTCATCTGCTACTCACGAGTTCTTGTGCAACGTCTCCATGCTATGCAGAATTCTGCTAGAGCCTCTCTACATCTCTTCTTTTCCAAGCCTAAAGACTCTGTCCTTGCTCAGAGCTCTTCTGTGCCTTTAATCCCCTCTCTTATCCTCCACTGTAGCCTTTCAAGTTCTTCAGAACCTTTCTTAGGTAGAATAACCAGAAATGCACACACTGCACTGGGAATGCCAGTGGTGTACACTGGATGGGAGGGAAATGCCCTGGCTTGTTCTCTTTTTATTAATAATCCCTAAGCCTGTGTGACTTCTGGAATCTCGCTGACACTGTGTTGACATTTCCATGGAGCTGTAAGGCCTGAATCAACATTTCTTTATGGAGGTCCTGAGATCTGGGTCTCTTCAGCTTGGAGAAGAGGAGAATGAGGGGTGACCTCATTAATGTTTATAAATATGAAAGGGAGAGAGCCAGGAGGATGGTGCCAGGCTCTTCTCAGTTATGCCCAGTGACAGGACAAGAGGCAATGGATATAAATTCGAGCATAGGAGGTTCCATATAAACATAAGGAGAATTTTTTTTTTTACTGTGAGGGTGACAGAGCCCTGGTACAGGATACCCAGGGAGGTTGTGGAGTCTCCTCCTCTGGAGACATTCAAAGCCCACCTGGACGTGTTCCTGTGTGATGTCCTGTAGGTGACCCTGCTCTGACAGGGGGGTTGGACTTGATGATCTTCCGAGGTCCCTTCCAACCCCTAACTTTCTGTGATTCTTTAAGGTACATTAAAAAAATTTAGTGCTCACTGTTATGCTGGTTTAGCTAAGATTTGGGTTGTTTTTTTCTTGCCTCACCATCCACTGGCACAGAATTTCATTTGCCAGTTTCTCTCCCACCATCAGAAGACCATTATGTAATGTTTCTTTATTGCACTGTGTAATATCCTATCTGCAGTAAACTTTGTTGTCCCATTACTCAAGAATTTCTGCCTCAAGGCAGATGTTGTCTCTATCGATTATGCAGTTATTCTGGATTCTCACATATATTGATTTTTATTTTCTAATTTATTTTTTTTTAAAATCAAACTGCCTAAAAAATTGATTTGGAACGGACCCCATTTGTAGGCACTGTAGACTTATGTGCAAAATTCTTAAACTGTTTTTTTGGATGCCCTTAAATAATCTCAGTAGAGGATTTTGTTTTTACATCTGGGCAGCTCAAGACTGGTTGTTTACAATCTTTCAGTGATCTGGAGCCTCAGATAGCTCTGACTCCAATAAGCTACCTTAGAGATGAAGAGATGGTTTTCCTTTAAGAGCTCATAGAGTAAGTGTTAGGGGCACTGACACCAGGGAAATTATTGTCTTTGCTTTGAGGTACTGTGGCATTTTTTGCAGCTGCAGTTGCAAGCAAGTGTTCAGTAAGTGGGAGGCACTACAGAGCAAGTCCCTTTATCCATCACACTACCCCAATAATTAAACTGTCATCCAGGGATGTCAGGCTTTATTAGAAAAAAAAAAATTGGAATCAAACAGTGGTAAAAAAGATGGTGACTGTTCTTCCAGTTAAACCTATAATTTTTTTTAATCTTAATCATTATGTTTGCATAAGGCATTTCTCAGAACACAGGTTTTAAAATGTTTTTTTTTACTACTTTTTATATGTTTTAAAATAACAAGAAGTTATTTAACCACTCTCCATTGTTCCTGTGATTCTGGGAAACAATTATCCTAGGAATAATCGGTATTTTTTTTACTCTGGTTTATTTCTAAAATGATCTCCAGGGGTGTTTTTAGAATTTCCAAGCATTCTCTCCTTGAGGATGTAAATCCAACTGGTGGTTCTGCTTCTTATTCTTCTTAACTCTCCTTGTGGGCTCATTCTACAAGCTGTCAGATCAGGTCTCTATTAGAGGGAGAAGTCACCCAGAATCTCTGGTCCCTTTGTGATGGGGCCTGCATAGCTGTCCCCACTGCTTTTGTTCTAAACCTTGAATTTTCCAGGGTCTTTTTCCTGCTTTCTACTTGTGGTTATGGCAGCAACATACTTGTCCACAGTGAAACAGGTGGCAATGGATTAGGGCCGTAGAGCCTGATTAGAGAAACATAACAGTGAAGTGAGATATTGGTCCCTGAGAGGTGGCTCTGCCCTTACTTGGAGGCAATCATCACTCAAGAAGACAGTGCTCTTCCCTCTCTCCAGCCTTTGCTTTTAGGGTCTGTCACATTAAATATTACCTAACTGTAACCACGAACTTTTACATAAAGAAGTTTTACTCTGGGAAGGAGATAAATCCCCCTCAGACCTCCTTCTCTGATCAATAAGTCCAGTGGATGGAGAGGAACCATCTGCATCATCATGTCCAGGCAAAGACTGGTTAATCCAGAAGACTCAAGGGTGCATCTGATCCAGATGATACCACTGGCAACAGAGGGCTGAATGATATTTGTGAGTTCTCACCTAGAGGAAAGGACCAAAAGTCAATATTATCATCTACCCTTGGAATAATCACGAGCAAGATAATAATGATCTCTGCTTCTACATACTAAATATATTTTTCACACTTGGACAATAAAGGGATACAGCCCACTCTGCACACAGCTGAAAAATGCTGATTTCCTTATGTTATCACTTTCTTTAATGGCTCCCTGTGGTACAGGACATTGTGACTGTCATCGCCTTTGTCCTCTTCTAACTAGGATCAGACAAAGAGAAGTGCAAGGTTTTAGTATCCCATTACCAATTTCCCGAGCAACAGAATGCCAAGTTCCAATTTGCGTTCTAATTTTAACTACAGTATAGATTTTTAAATAAGCCTCAAGCTTCCTATTAACATGATCTGTCTGCTCCTTTGGTGCTCTCTCATCCCATTCTGATCGACCCGTGAATAGGCTCCCTGTATTATTCATTGTACACTAAATTAAGCTTTTAGTGTTAAAGGCTTTCAAGTGTAGCGTTCCTTCCGTGGAACTCATTACCTGTGTCAATACACAAAGCAGAAGCACTTAATAGATTTAAAACATCTAGTATCTACCTTTTTTTTTTTTTTTTTTCCTTTTTATTTTTTTTTTTTTCAGCTGTTATTAAGACTCAGGAGAATTTGTTATTCTGGTAATATTACTTATTGTCCTGCTATTAATTTCATCAGCCAGTGAGTGTGCACCGTAGAGTTCAAAAGTGTCTTTGCATCATATGAACTTTAATTAGTCTTGAGGTCCTCTAAAAAGGGTTAGGTAAATGGAAATTATTATGGCTGGCTGTGGCTTCGTACAGCTGCAGAAATGAGGAAATCTGTTTTCATCATCTGTGGGAAAGCAGGGAAAGTAGCATGGGGTCCTTCTGCAGCCCTTGTTTCCATCACAAAATAAGCAAAAAGTGAAATATAATTTTAGGTGGTATACTGCTGGGTTTTGTTATGGTCTTTGAACTCAGATTTTGTGGGGAAATATTTCAATAAGTGCATAGCTTCTTCTCTGCCTTTCCCTGTGCTACTCACTGTGACACCCTACAGAAGATGCCAACCACAGAGATGGGAGTCTTGTCCCACTCTGGCAGAAAGAATCAAAGCCTTAACTTGTTATATTCACTTATAGTCAGGTAGCACTTCATGAAGGTGACTTCAGAGTTTACCTCTCTCAAAGCAGCTGTTCCAAACTTGTGTTGGGCTCTGGTTCTAGGAGTACCTAATAGTTTCTTTTCAGCCCCTCTGCATTCTATCTGAAAACTTCAGTCTGCTGTTTGATCCAAAAGTAAAAGCTCCTGGGTCTTCTGCCAAGCTGTTTCACTGCTGTTAGTTGAGGAATAAACTCCTACTGTACAAATAATGGCCAGGCCTTGTCTTGTTTAATTGACCTTGGTGTAAATGCCAAGGAACCAAGCAGAAACATAAATGGAGCTACTGCATGTCATAGGGGACCAGAGGATGGGGAGAGCAGAGCTGGCATTTGGGCTCAAAGTATGAATGAGCTGGAAAAGTTAAACATTTTGGTCATATCAGCTCCTTATGTGAGGTGGTTTTTTTTTGTTAAAGGATGACAAGATCATTGGAAAAAAAAAAAAGCACCAAGAGTGTCTGTGCCTTGGGGCTAAAGACAAATGCCTCCAGGTTTATGCCTCAGGTTCACAGCTTCTGGGTCTATCCAGTGGATTCAATCAGACACTGATTTTTCATTGATTTTATTTTATTTTTTTTCAAAAAGGCACCTAAAGCCTCATTCTTTGCAAAGACAGAGTTTGTAAAGGAGACAGACATAAGAATTTGCCTCCTCCCTTCCATTTTTTCCAAGCTGATAACTCCCAAAAGATATTTCAATGGTTAAAGTAAAAATCAACTTCCTTTTTTGTTTTTTTTTTTTGTTGTTGTTTGTTTGTTTGTTTTGCTTTGTTTTCTTGTGGTTCTTGGGGTTTTTTTGGAGGCTGCATTATTTAGGAGTTAGCAGAGAGAGTCCAGGAGCTTAAAGAGATGACCTAACAGAGGATGTGGGTGTAATGCATTCTGTTGCAGAGTAATGTGTTGTGAGCCTTCTGGCTCAAGGGGAAAGAACATTAAAAAAAGCAACACCCCCCCAAAAAAAAACCCCAAACCAAACCAAACCAAACCACAAGAAAGCCTCCCAGAACAATGAAAACCCAAAACAAAACCCATAAATAATCCTGGTTAGGGGAAGAAGTGGTTTCAGCTCTTTTGATGTTGAGTAGCCCCTCCCTGCTTGTCCCCATCTTCACTCCTATATCAAGGTGAAAACAAGAAATCAGTAAGCCAGGAGTAGTGCCAGCGTGGAACATCTTCCTGGCTGCCTTTGTCTGCTTGCTAATAATGAAAATCTATTTATAGCTCAGTGCAGAGCAGGGAGAGTGTGCTGTGGGTGACAATGTGATACGGATTTCACAGTCCATCAGTTTGGATTTCAAGTTTACAGTCCCCTCTCAGACTAATTGAGAAGTCAGACACTGTTTTGGGATATTGCAGGCAATGTAAAATAGGGCACTTGGTGTTTTTTTAGTGGGCATTTGGGGTCAGGTTGGCTGGGGTGATGTCAGAGCACTCTGAGATCAGCCAGGATTTGCACAGCGGCCTGAGAAAACCCATCTCCTGAATGAAGAGAGGTTTTGCATGCTGATTGTCAAGGTGCTCGTGGGTTTGATACCTCTCATAGCCCCAGATAAGTCTGCAGCCTCATGCTGGGACCAGGCACTGCAGAGATGTTGGGAGTGTGGTTGCACCCATGCCACCGATCCCAACTCTCTCTCTTCCTTCTGCCCCTCCTGGGTCTGCTCATTTGGGCTACCAATGCCCTGTTCCTACAGTGGTTTCTGGGGTTTCACAGTGAAAGGGTGCCAAAATCCATGCAGCAATAAAAGGGGAGATGCTTTGGCACAGCCCACCTTCATTCTTCCCCCTTTGCTGTACTGGCACAGCTGAAGGGTGGCATGTAGACTAAAATGGGAGAGAAATGCAGTTCCCCAGATGAAAAAAAGAGGCCATGCTGTTAGCTGCTGAGCAGAACATGGCACTGGTGACAGTGTCCTGAAAAGCAGCTCCAGCTCCAAGAGATAAGAATTTTAAGTTGACAAAAATTGGAAAGAGAAGTGGAGGCACAGAAGCTGAATTGATTTCCTGGCAGACTGAGAAACAGAAGTTGACACTTCTACATCTCAGCCTGGTCTATCACACTGACCCACTGACAAGTGGTCAATGATCCGGTGCCACCTTGTAGGACCAGAAATACATTTATTCTTTCTGTGGAGGGGCAGAAGAAATGACCCCAGACTGATCCATGGAGTCTGTTCCCTTCCCACATAAGGACCCCAGTGAACCCTGCCCCAAGAATGGGCCTGACCTGCTGTGGCCATTGGTGTAACCAGGTGCTGTGTCTGCATCCTCACTGCTGTTCTGGTGCCACAAAGCTTGGTTGTTGTCATCAGATGAGTGTAAATGGGACCAAACTAGAAGAGAGAAGAAATACTCAGGTTTGCTACTCAGTGATTCTGAACAGCTCCCAGGCTGCTGGGAGCAAGCTGTGGTCTGTTTCTGGTGCTAGGATTTGGATGCTTCTAATTTCTCTTGCTACAAGTTCAGTCTTTGGGGCCACTTGCCTCTTTCTGGATATGTTTCCTGATGTGTCCTGATGGAGCACTGCTGCCTGGTGCTTCACACATTCCCATTCCAGCAGTAATCTCTGCCCCCAAGGGTGAAAACTCAATTCTTAGAGCTCCAGCTCCTCACCACCACTGAAGATGGAGTCCATGCCAAGGGCTGTTTTGTTGAAACACTTAATTTCCACACAGATGCTAAGATTCATAAATTGAAGTGCAGTTGACTACCACTGAACTCTGGCAGGTCTAAGATATGGGATTTATGCTGTGAATCTAGTGCCTAATTTTAAACCCTCAGGTTTCAGGACTTTAGTCTTTGCTTTTCAGGTTTTTCCCTCTTGCAAACGACTCTGATGTTATTTCAGGAAAAGCTTATTCTGTCTTGGGTAAGACTCAGTAGTTTCACTTAAGATGAATCCGTCTAAAAAGCTCTGTAAATACTACAGAGTTTTATTTTATACTACAGGTGTTTATTTTAGAGTCACTTCTAAACTGTTTTACTTTTTCCCCAATTGTTTAAACACAAGGTAGCACCACCTCAGTTAATTATTTACGGCCACAGCAATGGCTGCTATCAGCTTCATAGTCAATTCTTGAAGAATTTCAGGGTCCTATGGGATCCTGAATACATCCAAGGATACCTGTAGGCACCAGTGGATACCAGAATGTCCCAGCATTCACAAGTGTGTTTAGACACTAAAGTTCATTAGTTCAGTGGAAACTGAGGTGCCTATATCTCTTTCAGGGTCTGGCCACTAATGATTTGGCAGTCTGGTAGCTGATCAAGCTTGATCAAGGGCTGAGTCTTGTCTTGAGATAAGAACACCCTCCTCTTCCCACTGCTGGATTCATGACCACCCAAGGAACCTGAATATCCCATGTTTATGGGACCTGACAAAATTCAATAATGAATTAGGGCTGAGGAGTTGTAGGAAGTTGTAGGGAGAGACTGAACATATTACTCAAATAGTACAAACTCTGTCATCCACTGGGTTTTAATGCAGCTGAATTTAGAGTCCTTATTGCCATTTTCAACTTTCATCTCATTGCCTCCTCTGTGTTTTCAGTTAAGTTCACACTATTTCCATTGACATGTCTGCAACCCCATTTACTTGACATAGTCCCAGTATGTTAATACAAAAATCTTGGCTCTGAGAAAAGAAAGAAAATGCAGCTTAGGTTCTCAAAATTCCCATCTCTCTCCTCTTGCTCAAACACACCCACACAGTATTTTTTCAGCTTTAAGAGGAACAGCACTACAGCCACCAGTGAGCAGCTTCCTAAGTTTGTAAAGTGGAACTTAGATCACTGGGTGATGGATGCACCATTTCCTTTCTATCAAAGAAAAAAACATCCTCCTACTGAGAAAAAAGTACAGAAACCTCAGGCTCACCAGCTTTCTTACTTGTGTTCCAGGCTTATAAAATCTCCAGCTATAAAGTGCGAGCTGAATACCTGTGCAGCTTCACTCTCTACTTTGCTAATCAATCCCAAGCAATGGCTTTTTTTTTTTTTTCATCAGAATCCTAACTTTTTTTTTTGTTAAAAGACTATCAGAGGCTGTACCACATCTGCTTACTGAACCTCTGGAGGAGATCCATGAGTTTGCACTCTTTATCTCCATGCTTTAGGATTACTCCAATGTGTCCATTCTCAGGTAGAGCTCTTGGCAGAAAAGGTTTGTTGAAGAATTGGAAGGATGCTGTGATCACACTCAAACTCTTGACAGTAAAAGCCAAATTTTACCTCTGCCAGGTACAAGATTGATTGTATGCATCGACTCCACTTTTCTCTGTAGTTAAAATTGTTACTTGCTCAAAGTAATTTGGTCTTTTTCTAACACTGATTTGCTATTCATAGCTAGCTTCCCAGAAAAAAACAACTCTGAGTGCAGCTCATGGTGATAATTAGTCCTAATTTCTTCATTCAAGACTTGAACCTCCAACCTGTCACATTTTCTCACATAGCAAGAAGTGCATCAGGGCTTTCTGAGGGTTGCATCCAGAATCACAGAACTACTTTGGCTTGGAAGAGCCTTCAAAATCATCAAGTCCAACCATTAGCCTAACACTCACAAGACCTTAGCTAATCCATATCCTTAAGTACAACGTCTGTATGACTCTTAAATACCTCCAGGGATGGTGAACCTCCAGACAGTCTTCAGAGACTTCCAGTAACATCTGTATGATTTACAAGTAGATACCTGCTTATAAAGACAATTCTCTTTCACACTTTAATTTTAATTACCAGCCCGTGAGTGGATCAATCAGTCAGATAATACAGTCTATAGCATCAACAACAAACATGTTAGGGACATAAAACTGATACAGGGTCATGCAGAAATCAAGAATAGAGCCAGATTCCTGCAGCCATGCAGTACAGCAATGAACACAGATATTGTAAAGGTCTTGAGAACTTTATTCACTAGAGCACTATGCTAAAATACTGTTCGTTAGGTGCAGAGACTGTCAGCATGGTTCAATTCATTTCATTTTGGAGTTATTTTGAGCTCTGCTAGCTCAGACACTATGACATGTCCAGACCTCAAGCAAGAAATTATGGCTATAGGCTTCACATGAGGTTGTTTCCCAGCAGAAACCACTGGTGTTGGCACACAAGCTGGGGCCAACAGAGGTTAGAGTTGTAATTTATTTGGGTTTGCCAATTTGTTTCTTCCTCTGTGTGCCTGGAGGATATATAATTACTTTTCTCTAGAAGGCCCAGATTGTTTGACTGCTCCATGTTGAGGGTTTCTCTTCTTTATGAACTCTACTCCCAGCACGTGTGTCATGGGGAGGCAGAGTTAAACTTGTGGGATTCTGGTGGCTTCTGGTGGCTTCTGATGGTGCTTTTGGTGTCTGAAGACTGTGAGTTCCACAACTGTGTGGAAACTGGGGTTTGATGTACTTAGCCCAGGAAAGCTGTTTTGGCTCAATCTCATCAGGGATAAAAGAACTTTTCTGATCCACTCAGGGTCTTGCTTTTTGCTGTATGTTCCAAATCTGCCAGTGGCAAGGGGTGAGGAAGAGGGAGGTGAGGAGGAGCCTGAGACAGCTGGCAGTAAGTGACATCTCCAATTTTTGACAGACGGTGGCATAACTTAA
This sequence comes from Heliangelus exortis, assembly GCF_036169615.1. NCBI lineage: Eukaryota > Metazoa > Chordata > Aves > Apodiformes > Trochilidae > Heliangelus > Heliangelus exortis. Next base: position 145,867,526 of record NC_092423.1, on the reverse strand, counting down.
TTAACTAATGGCTTGTAGAGAGCTGTAATGGGATCCAAGACCAGAGAGCTTTCAAGCAAAACTCAAATTCAAGAGCATTAATAGCAGGGAGCTGAGGGTCCTCACTCCTTTCTGTGTTACCTTGTCAGGATGGTGACACAGCCCCTCACCTACTCTCTATCCCGAAAGGTGTTTCTCCATCTAGTGTCCCTGGGCAACAATTACAGCCCTCTTGGTCCCAGTATCTCTCTTCTGCTCCCATAAGGCTCAGAGGATCCCTCATAAGCCCACAGAAGCTTTAAGCAGAGCAAAAGAAGATGAATTTTGGAAAGAGCCTTCTATGGAGATGGCCTGGGCTGCAGCCACCTCTGTCTCCAGTCACTGGCTACTCCACTGACAACTGGAGGTGCTTTGCTTTGTCTTGCCATCATGTAAATTTTGCTCTTTTATGTTTCCTTCAATGGTGGAAGGAAAAGGTTTCCCCTTCGAAACTTCTGCTCTCTCAAATCTGACTACTTGGAATTGCTTCATCAAGGTGATATTGCAGGCAGGGTTCCAGGCTGGTGGGGCACCCTCTTGCCTCTATGCTTCTGTCTTTGATGCTCCCCAGCACAGCCTGCAACCTTCTCACAGCATCATTTCAGCCCGTGGCATACAGATGGGTGGGTGTGCATTTACAGAGATGTGCAGTTTAATGATGTGTGTGTTTGGGGCAGTGTCGTGTCTAACCCAGGGAGGCGAGTAGAATCTGTCACATCACCTTCTCTGCTGAGTCTTAATGTGAGTAATTAAACCACAGTCTCCATTTGCACCACTGTTCTTCCAAGCAGAGTATCCTGAGGCCCTGGAGCAGGGACATATGGTGACATCTGCTCTGTTTCAGCAAGGTAGCTGGTTCTGCTTTTCTTCTTCTTCCCCCTAATTTCCTCTCGTATGTGTATCTCTTTTTTAAAGGTAAAAGTTACAACCTTCTTGTCACATTTCCTTCTCAGCACCAGTTGTTGTTTGGTTTGGTTTTTTTTCTTTTTTTAAAGTGAGGCAAAAGAATTCATTCTGCAGGCTTGTGGGAACTTGCTGGGCATCAGCAAGAGCAGTGGCAGAAAGTAAGCGTGGACAGATGGCTCTTGGCTGAACCTCCTGCCTGTCAATGGCTGGCAACTCCTCTGGTATCTCTGGTGTATCTCAGAGAACAGGGGGAACAGTGCCAGCTCCTACACTCCGTGTTGCTGGTTGCAACCTGCCAGGGACAGCATATGGTCCACAGTACCTACAGAGAGAGTTGGACAGGAGATGGATGCAGGTCTCCCACTGTGACTCAGGGCATGCCTTATTCTGCTGGCTGGCAGCAGTTGAAATGCCACAAAACAAAGTGCCCTGGAGCTCTCCTAAGATGCCACCCTGTAGCCAGCCAGAAAAGCAGTGGAGACATCAGGGAATCAAAAATACTGAGCCTGTGCTCTGTCCTACTTAACACCAAAGGCCCCTGGGAAGCAGGCTGCTCATGTTTCTAATGAAAAGAACACTTGGAGATTATGTGCTTGAGAAGAGGAAACCCATGGTACAGCATGGATAGAGCATTGTCATTTTCTTGCAGAATGATCTAAACGAATGGTTCACATCCTACTTTGGGATACGTTTACCTCCTGGGAGTCTGTCAGATTTATGTATAAAATCAAAAGACAAAACTTTCTGTTCCCTTAGGATGAAAGGTAAGTGATACATGGGCCTACAATGCCAGGTTCTTTCTCAGCAACACAGAAGTGCTTTGGAGCTCTAAGAGGAGTTCCTTACCCTAGGATATATTAGCAAACTCTCAACTGTGTATGGGAATCCCATTTGGGGCTCTGAGCAACCTGATTTTTGTGGGAGGGGTCCCTTCCCACACAGAGGGGCTGGAACTGGATGATCTTTAAGGTTCCTTCCAACTCTAACCATTCCGTGACTTTGATCATCAGTTCCAACCATTAATCTAACACTACCACTTCTACTATTAAACCATGTTCCTAAGCACCACATCTACATGGCTTTTAAGTACCTCCAGGGATGGTGACTCCACCACTTCACTTGGCAGCCTGTTCCAGTGCCTGACAACCTTCTGATGAAGAAATTTTTCCTAATATCTAATCTAAACCCACTCTGGTGCAACTTGAGGCCATTCCCTCTTGTTCTATCACTTATTACTAGGGAGAAGAGACCAAAACACACCTCCCTACAATCTCCTTTCAGGTAGTTCTAGAGAATGATAAGGTCTTCCCTCAGCCTCCTTTTCTCCATACTAAACAATCCCAGTTCCCTCAGACTCTCCCTGTAAGACTTGTGCTCTAAACCCTTCACTAGCTTCATTGCCCTTTTGGCCACCTGGGCACACTGTTGGCTCGTGTTCAGCTGGCTCTCAGTCAGCAACCCCAGCTCTTTTTCTACCAAACAGCTTTCCAGCCACTCTTCCCCAGGCCTGGAACCTTGCACAGGCTTGTTATGACCCAAGTTCAGGACCTGACACTGAGTCTTGGTCCTGTGGCTCAAATGGAATTGATATCCTAGGCTCTGTGAGTGAGAGCAGAATTTTGGCCTCTTGTCTGGATCTCGGATGGACCCCTTTCCGTGGCTTGACAGAGGTTCTCAGAGGTTAAATTTCTTTCCATTTGAGTGGATGGCAAAAATGGGAGACATTGTTCCTCTGTGAAAAAGATCTGACTCTGTGTTCTTCCCACAGGAAAAGGAAAACTGCCAAATTTAGGAAATTTTGATTCCAGGCATGAATTCCAGAGCTGATCACAAGATAGCAATGGTCTGAACACAAGCAGAGGGCTAGATACTGCTGCAAGGCAGCAGCAGACTCAAGGAACAGCTCTGCTAGGCTGGTTCCTACTGCACATAACCCACCCATAGCAAGAGAAAAAATGCTTCTATATAATGGGTAAGACTTCATGTCAATCAAATGTGTGTCTGCAGCTCTTAGGAGCATCCCTGAAAGAGCATTTAATTAAATAGCATCTTGGAGCTTAGCATCATGTCTCCAGAGCCCTAGGGGCATTCTGTTATGACTACACTGTAATTACTACTTAAGTTATCTGGTTTAGAGTTTACTCAAATACCTGTCTCCTGCTATGCTCACCACCTTTGTGTGGACTGGTTATCTCCACTGGAAAGAAGTGGTGTTACTGGCACTGACCTCTTTAAAACCTGCTAGGAAGAGGGTGAGATACTCTTGATGTTTCTGTCCAGGAGAAGCAGTGAAGTCAGTCCTGTGGTCCCAAGTCTGCTTTATTGTGGGAAGTGACTCTTTACAATGTAGTTAATGCTTCTGATTTCCTCCCCAGTTTTTTTTTAGGTTCTGCATTGAGATAGAGAACTTATGCACAGTATAGTCCAGATTTCAGGTGGGCAAAGGCAGTGTTTCAGCATAAAGAGGTGATGATGGTGATTGTCTAGATCAGAGAGATGGAGACCCTTCATGGGAGTCAATAAGACTTCTACATACCCTCTGGCTGTCATTAGGCACACAACTTTGAAAGCAGCAAGGAACTTAGCAGGTCTAGAAAACCTGAAAAAGATTAAAAAAGGTTAATTCATAGTTAATCACAATTTCCCTGTGAAAGGTGTAATGCTAATTATTTCCCCCTAATTATGCTAAAATCTTCAGAGAATTCAAATATTGGCATGACCTATAGTTTTCAGAGACCCAGATGACACCCACATGCCACCTAATTAGCAGTGACTTTCCTCAGAAGGCACCTCTTTGAAGCTTTACATATTCCACATACTTTTTTATCTTAACACTGTGAAAATAACCCTCCCCCCTTGCAACAATAGGGGATGAGTCAGGCACATCATTGCAGAGCACCCAAAACCTTCCCCAACTGGAAAAATCCTTGTAACACTTGCTAATAAGTGAAAGGGGAGGGGGCTTGTTCTGATCTCCCTGTCAATGAGAGTGTAGTGTGGTAGGGAAGGAAAGAACACCATTAAAATGAGTAATTTGCATTAGAGACACATTCTAATGAATACACAGTAACCATCAGGGAATAATTATCTGGTCATATTAGTAACCAGGTCATGCTTTGGTCCGTGGCCCTGTAGCAGCAAGATATGACTTGCCTTGATTTCCAAAGAGCAGCAAAGCTTCAGAGGTATCCATGCAGAGCACAGAGCTGGTGGGGAGAGCAGGGTTGGCAATTAACCATTAGTGTCATCCCTCAGCTCAATGATTATTTTTTTCTGCCCTAGGAGGAGGCAAGAAACGTGGAACTTCAGAGACACAGAGATGATGCTGCAGGCTGCTTACCTGGTGAAGCAGCATCTTCTCTTCCCATCTGAACCCTACAGAAAGGAAGCAGGAGTTTCACTTTGTGTTCTTGCTGGATTTGTCAGCTCTACAACTTGTTCTGCTCTGTCTAGGATGTAGTCAGGGCAGGAATGTGAATAAATCATTCTCATGACAGCATTGTAATCCAGACACTCTTATGCGTGCTTAGGAAGCAGGGGGTAAACAACAAGCAAAGCTGGAAGCTGTATGGAAACCTCTCTCTGCTGAAAGTGTTTTCTTATGTAAAGATTGATGTTTTCTGCAGGATGATGCTCTTGGTTGCAGTTACCTGTAAAGAAAATTCTCCAGGTGTATCAGTGCCTGCTGAGGGAACCCAGCAGGAGAGAGGAAAATTGTGAATGAAATAAGGCTGATGGGGAAAAAGTTTATCTTTACCTCCCCAGTCTGTCAGTGCAAATCTAGTTAATGCCTGCAATAAATAAAGCCATAAGGAGAAAGCACTTTACTTACAGTTTTTGGCTTTGTAAATCCACACTCAGGGCTTTGGTTCATGTTTGTCTCCAGCTGCTTCATTCTGTGGCAGTCTGGGACACAGTACAGCAGTCAGCACAGCAAGGACCTGCTCTGCAAACATTTCTTTTCTGCAGAGGACCACCATGGGGTGGGATAAAGCAACAGTAAGAGGGGTAACTTCTGATTGTTTCTGGAAATTTTTTGTCCTTTATCCTGGTACAGAGTAGATTCACCTTTTTGAAAGGAGATCACCATGGGGTGATCATGTCCACAGAAGGAGAGTGGGAACACAAAGAGCATTGTTGTTTCATCATGGGAGCTGCACTTGCTTTCTCACTCACTGAAAAAAAAAAAAAAAAAGTAGAACTCATTCCAGGCTGAAAAGGAAGAAAAAAGAAGTGAATTTTCCTCCAACAGTCTTTTTAAAATAAAGTGCCAGACCCTGGGTTACTAAATCCATGACACCTAAAATGCTTAAAGAAATCTGCATTATTGCACCAGTTTTGGCTGGGCTGGAGTTAATTTCTTCATAGTAGCTTGTATGGGGCTACGTTTTGGGTTTGTTATGAAAACATTCATGACATTAAACTGATATTTTAGCTATTTCTGAGCAGGGCTTATATGGCATCAAGGGTTTTCAGCTCCTCTCATTGCACCACCAGAGGGTGGGCTGGAGGTGCACAAGAGGCTGGGAGGGGACACAGCTTGGACAGCTGACCCCAGCTGACTGAAGGGTTTCCCATACCATATGACATTTTCCTCAGCAATAAAACTGGGTGCAGGGTAAGGTTGGCTGGGGCTGCCTTTGCTGGGTAGCTGGCTGGGCATCACTTCATTGGTTGTGAGTAATTGGGTTTATTTGTTTTCTTGCTTTTGGGGTTTTTTTTGTGTTTTACTTTCCTCTTTGTAATTTTCTCCTTTTTTATGTTCTTATGTCTTTACATTTCACTGTCTTTATGTCAATCCATGAGTTTTCACACTTTCACTCTTCCAGTTCTCTCCCCCATCCCACTGGGCAGAGAGCTGAGTGTCTGTATGGTGCTTTGCTTCCAACTGGGGTTAAACTATTATTAGATAATCTAAATGCCTGGCCTGTGAGAACCCTGGAAACTCAAGATCCCATCACTGATTTCAGGTCACTGAAGACCATGTTCCATCAAGCAATATTTCACAGACCCACAGGATGATTGGTATTGGAAGGCACCTCTTGAGATCTTCTAGGCCAACTCCCCTGCTGAAGCAGGCTCAGATACAGCAGGTTTCCAAGGACTTTGTCTGGTTGGGTTTTGAGTATTTTCAGGGATGAAGACTCTGAGACCTCTCTGGGCTGCCTGTTCCAGTGTTTGACTGCACAGTGGGCAGTTTTCAGTGTGTACTTTCTTTCACTACTGCAATATGCATGAGCTCTTCTGACATGAAGTTGGTGAGTACCTCGATTCTTGGGGAAAATCATGGGACAAAAAGCATGGAAAAAGAGATTCCAGTGCTGATGGAGGACTGCTTGTTTGAGTCATCATCTTGTAAATTGTTTCCTATGTGGAAAAGTGGAGGCCATTTGTTCTGTCAGGTGCCAGTAGCTAGGTGGACACTCTTCAGTATGAAGCAAAGGGACCTGAATTTCCATAGAGCAAGCCAATGAAAAAAAGTTATACATCCATAATTAATAAACCGTATTCTTTGGGAAGAGATGATCTGATAGAACTTGAATCGTTTACCATCAATAATGAGCAGCAGCACATTGGGGTTGGAGTATTCTTTACCCCAAAACAGAGCAGAAACAAAAGATCATGCTTCACATTACATTTGAGCAGCATTTGATGCTTGCAGTTAACAAAGAAGTTACTTAGCACAGAGATACCCCACTGTTTTTAGGCCAGTAGGTGCTTGCTTGCTCAGGATTGGCAGAAACTCCCAGAAAGATGCTTAAAATCTCTACTGACAGACAGACATTGCAGAAGCCAAGCTGAGATGATCATAGAATCATAGAATTGGCTGGGTTGGAAGGGACCTCAGAGATCATCAAGTCCAACCCTTATGATTATGAATCACAGAACAAAAAATTTATCAAAATGTCCTATTGATCCTGGAGAGACTGTCCCTGTCCCAGAGACAGGAAACCTCTTAAACATTTTCAACCCAGGAGCTCTGTTTTCTTCACTGGGTCAACTCTACTTCCAGCAGACGGGTCCTACCAGAATTGGGTTCTGAGAGAGCATCCTGCTGAAAAGTTTAGAAGAGTGGAGTTCACTTCAGGAAACTTGCTGTAGCTTGGAGTTGATGGTGAAGATAAAGGCTGTATTTTCTACCTTTTTTTTTCCGTGTTTGGCAAATGGATTATTTGATGTGTTATTAGTTTTGCTCTGTAGCTTCTACAGTCCTATTTTATTGAGTAATGTACATGACATATAGCAGCCATATCCAAATACATAATATTTGGAGTTATTTTTCATGTGCTTCGATCTCCTCTTGTATCTTGCATCAGTAGAAATGCTTACACCTCTTACATACAACATCCACTCACTTATTTTAATTCACCCCCTCCCTCTAAACAAAGTACTTAAAGAGTGGAACAATTTTATTGAATAATTAGCATCATTAATCCTTGCCTGTTGATACCTGAATTGTCATTCCAGCCCATAAAATTGCTTATATAGCAGCTTCCCTGCAATGCATCACAAAACACTTTACAAATAATAGCTTAATGAACCACAATAGAACAACAAATCATTACCAGAGCAAAAGGACATGTCATAAAATCTTTTTGAACAATGCAAGTGGTGTCAAACAACTTAAAAATAGATACAGCCTGTGCTCCTCGCACTTCTCAGCAAAAGGTAATTCTGTGCATGAGGTGAGCTACAAGTAAGAGCTTTTGACCATACAGGTTTCAGATAAACTTTTCTGCAGGCAGATTTTCCTCTCATCTGAAAGGATGCCCATAGATTTAAAGAGACAGATTGTACTCCCAGTTAGGATTTATTTTTTGAAGAAATTTATGATTTATTCATATCTGAATATAAATAGGACAGGAATTTAAAATATATGAGTATTCCTAGCTAAATTCCTTATATCTGGCCTTCAGCTAATCCCAAGCACTCCATTTCCAAAGGGGAGGAGGCAATTTTGCACTTGTGGGTACCCTGATGGGGACAGGCTGAGACCTTATATTCAAGGACATCCTAACTCAATGTGCAGTGACTTTAGCCTTCAAATATCTCTCTAATCTGCTATACTTGAGAGTTATTCCTAAACAATATTAGTGGGAGAAAACATAATAACCTTGTTCTTCTGAACCTTAAGAGACAAGGGATAATGCTGAATATGATCTAAATCTGCTCTTTCTTTTTGTTACTTTGTGTTAAGTCAGATCTGAACCACAATCTGTCATTAAAAAGCTGTTTCTTTTGTCTGTGTTGTCTGTTCAAAGGAGTAGAAGTAACCAAAGGACAGTGATAATTACACTCTGGTGATGCCAAACCAGGACCAGGATCCTGGATCCGTCTTGGTGCATTAAACACTGATGCCTTGTGTCTTGTTACAGGAAGAAATACTTGAAAGTTTTTCAAATCTGAAAGATTTCTCTCCAGGAACAACTGGAAAATCATTATGATTTACAAAGTATGTGGAAAATGCTTCCCAGAGGCTTGTAAACTGGTACAAGTGTGGACAACATCAACAAACAGTCCCATGAAGAATTGCAGTTCTATCCATGTGAAATGAGTGGATGATGTTTTCAAGTCCCAGGCTACCCATCAGTAGGCACCACCCAGCAATATGCCTTCAATAAGATAAAGATAATGTCTACAGCAGTCCTCCTGGCTTAGTTGGTTATTCTGAGGCAGCCCCACTGTGCTGGATGGATGAACAGCATCTGCCAGACACAAAATCATCTTTTTCTTCTACAAAATAAGAACAAGGGAGGATGTGCACAAACTGGGGAAGCATTCGGAGTTGTTCAGAGTACAGGAAAGGTGATCACCTGATATTATTATACAAAAGATTGTATTGCACAAACATCTAGAAAATCTAGTGGAAGGTAGAACTGGATGCTCCCTGGCTGGAAAAATTGGATGCTACTTCCTTGGAAGTGTTCAAAGCCAGGCTGGGCAGTGCTTGGAGCAACCTGGTCTAGTGGGAGGTGTCCCTGCCCATGGTAGGAGGGTTGGAACTAGATGATCTTTAAAGTCCCTTCCAACAGAAACCCTTCTATGATTCTATGATTATGTGCTACAATAATACAGAGTACCAGGCAAGGTCTGCCAGGCTTAGTGAAAAGATAAAGTGATCTTCAAATCCCACAAGAGATTTGTGGTTATTCTTATTCCAGTGCCACCACCCTGATTTCTTGGCAACTTTATATCTATTTGTATTATATGTTACTGGTTTCTGGTCAAAATGATGTAACTTAAATGGGAAGACTTCAGTGGAAAGAGAGGGCACGGGTTCTAAGTCTAAGAACACCTTGCAGATGGCCCATCCATTCTGTAACTTGTCAGTTTGTCTGGGGTTAGACTGTGGGAAACAGTGCTGAGCACTTTGTTGAGGGCCATGTCCCTATACTCACAATAAATATTTTATTATAAGAGGTGATCCGATTAGTCTGGCATGATTTGACCTTGGTAAAGCTGTGTTGTAAGCCAAATGAATTTGTACTCAAATATATGTATGTTTTAAATGTTGGCATGCTGGAGCATCTGTGCATTAAATGTCATTCTCCAAGAATTATGTTGCCTTCCTCTCAGAATATAGAACAACCAATATCCATCTCAACACACAAGAAACACAAGATGGAAGAGAACAAGGACTTTATAACCTTGAGTAGGCACAGGCACATTCAGCAGTGTAATATACTCTAGAGCTGTTAGTATCCTCCAGAATGAGTGCAGTGACATAACTCATATAAACAGACTTTCTACTTTTATAGTTTGCTATTATGCTCTCCACTCACACTGAGTATACTCAATAACTTTATCTCCATGAATTTCAGAAATATGGTCTCATTCCAGGCGTAAAAGTAAGGTAATAGTGGTTTTAAAAAGTCAAGGACAATGAACTCAAAATATTGATGTATAATGAGGAAAAAATTCTCCTGTTTTTTCCCTCCCTTGTTTTGGATTTGGACAACACTGCATATGTGTGTCCTTCCATTTGTCACCAAACCAATTAACACATTTTACATTCTTGCTAAGTCACTTTGTTTTTTTAATGTTTGACATTCAACATCCAAATCAAAGCAGGCCTGGGAAAAGGAAAAAAATTGTTATTGGGATTGGAATGTATGAGCTGATGTGGATAGCAACACGTTGGAATCACAAATGTGCATGGACTCTTCAGTCCTCTCCAGCACTCACTCTCTTTTATAACCAGGAACTGTGGGTCTTGATCCTTAATTTTTGCATGAAAAAGTAATTAATACGGAATAAGCAATCCTCTTATTTTGCTCTTATTTTACTCTAGAGTAAAAAGACAGTTGAATATTTTGCCTGATAATCAGGTGACAGTCAGTTTCCTTTTGCTTGCAGTGATGGGATGTTGTATGGCTTCATGGGGATGGAGTCATTGTGAACTGCATGCACAGGACTGAGAAAATAACCTCATCTATCGTGTAAGAATCCCAATAAATATCTGTGCACCCAAAGCACTTCCCTTCCTCCCAGTTCTGAAGATGTTTGGGCACTTGAAAGTATTTGCAAACTCCTGTCTTCAAACAGCATGATGACATCTCAGAGCATTTCCCCATCTCTCGGGCTCAGATCTGGTTTTAAGAGGACCACCCAAATGACATCGGGGAAATTCCTTCCTGCCTTCCCTGCCCATCAACTTACATCTCAGTATAGGGCAGGGAAATGGAAAATACTTGGATCCTAATAAGATTTCTTTAAAGCCATCATCATGCATCTTATGCAGCTGGCATGCTCCGATTCTTCCTTGCCACTGGAATGATCCATCACCTTGGACAAGCAACTGTGAATGCACCGGGATATTGGCACAGCTGGGTTGGTTTGCTGGCATCTGCCACCCAAAATACACCATTCTGTTGCTGGGAGAATGCTGCTCCTGGCAGCTTAGTTCTCATCACTATCTCCAGACAGCCCCATGCTGCTCTTGCAGCAGTGCTGACATCTCTACAACCATCAGTGATAAATTCCTCACCCTAACAATGGCAAAAGCTAAAAATGGCACAGAGAATCCTGAAATCTCCCCTAAGCTCTTACACCCAGGGAAACACTTTTCCTGGAGAAGGATATGTTTGAGCCAATAACTTTGGCTTTGCAGTTGCAGTGCTTTTGGTCCTGCAAAGCCCCTGGAGTGCCTCACCAATTGTGAACCAAATCCTGGGACACTCATGGAATCCTTACCCAGGCAAAAGTCTCATTGACATCAGTGGCCACTTGGCCAAAGATCATCTTTCACTGGTATATGAGGGATGTACAAATATCTTTGTTCTCCTCAAATCCGCCCACCTTTATGGTGATGAGGAAGAGAGGAGTAAAAATGGTGCAAATGCCAAAGGCCAGAACAAAATTAGAAAGGAGATGCTTGAAGAACAAATCTCCATCTTTAAAATAACTATCAGAGAATGTTAACTTGATTTTTCTCTGTCCTCTTAAACAAACTGTTAATTACTGAGTACAGAATGATTTAAGTTCAGAGGGTTGGGATGGTCAGTTTCTGCTCTTTGTGCCCCACACATATAACTGTTATGCAAATAATCATCAGTATAGAGATGTTTATCCTCACTAAAATCCCCAGAGAGCTAAAAGCTTCTGCACAATGCTTGTCACTAGAACCAGCAATATTTGTAACTCTCACTGTCTTCCTCCATCTTGTGCTATGTGGACAGTGCTCAGGCTTTCACATATTTTTAATATTGATTTAGAAGGACCTGGTAAATAGTGTCCAGAATAGTGAAATCAGAATGCTATGGACTCACATCACATAAGACATCATCACAGAGGCCATCCCACTGATAAACATAAAATCAATAAACCATATTGAAATTAGTAAATTGTGAAGGGCAGGATTTAGATCCGTTGCTTGTACAGAAATGAATGGTGTCCTTCTGGTGCATGGATTAAGAAAACTTCTCCCAGTATCTATAGCTTCTCCTGAGAGGGCTGGGCTCATTTAACACAACTGTAGAGATCAGTCAGGAGGGTATGTGAGGTCTGGTTTCACCAGAGGTGTCAAGGGCAGTTCTAGGTAAGCAGAAGGTGATTGAATGCAGTTATATGGCTATAAGCAGGGTGAATATGGATATTCACATCTATTCTGGGAAAAAAAGACAGGGTTGTTAAACCATCAGTCATTGCAATGGACTTGCAATGTGTCGTGGTGCTTGTTTGAACAAGGTTATATGGAAAAGAGAGAGAGAGTGTTATTGCAGGCAGATGCTGGGGTTTTTTTTTAGCTCTGGCATTAATTTTTCACCCCGTGTTTCTTCTCTTCAGTTTCTAGGAAGAAAAGAAACAGAGCTATCCATGCAAATGTCCCTCTGCTCTGCCTGCAGCTATAAATTTAAGAGTTAGAATCTTAACAACGTTGAACTGTAGACAACCCCCCTCCAATACTTTCTAGCTCAGTGGCTCTGTGAAGACCTCTTTGAAGGTGCAGCTCTTTAAAAAGCCTCTGCAGCAGCACAAGAGAAGCATTTGCAGCTAAATATAGAAGTGCAGTTGCTTCAGGTCTGGATTGTTTGCTACAGGTTCACATTTGGAGCTGCATTTATAGATATGGTACAGTTTTAATGAGAGAAAGTGAGGTAGAGAAGCAAGAAGGGAAAGGATGGGGCAATAAGGGGGCCTGTTGAGGGGAGAAAGGCTTGGGCTGGTGAGGTTGGGCTATTGCCCAACTGTCTGATGAGGCCATGGGAAGGCAAATAAAGGTAAAGAGATTAGAGGGTTTTTTAATCTTCTTCTTTTTTTTTTTTTCTTTTTTGTTTAATTCATCATAGCCAAATGTTAAACTTGTCACATGAAACAGTGGCAAAATGGTGTCTGAAAATACCCTGTACTGCTGTCCTCACCAAATGTGAAGGAACACATGTGCAGACCAGAAGGAGTGGAGGAATGTAAGGAAATACTATAGAGGAAGGCAAGAGCAGGTAAGTGAAAGCTGGGCATGGGGTCTGTAAGAGTTAACTAAGTCTCACGACAATAACCACTGATTTTCTCCTTCTAAGCTGTGAAGGGTAGGAAATACGAATTCAGTGAGCTGAGGTGTCCTAGCCCATTTCCCAGAGGAAAATGGACCCCTTTCTGATGGGTACGAACAGGACTGACATTTCCCTGTGTTATTTTTGCTTTTGAGGAAGCTTTGTACTCTCAGCTATGGTTATTTCTGGGTCTGAGAGCAGACATTTTAAAACAGATGAAAAAAAAATGAGATTACTTCAAGCATTAACCTTGTTCACAGATGTTTCATACCAGATCCCCATCTTGAGCAGCAGCAGAGCTTTCAATCTGTTGTGGGGGAAGAAAAAAAAACCACAAGGCAGATAACCTCTGAGGAAATTGAAGAACACAATTTGAGGAAGCTTTTTTCCTGTTTAATATTGGTACAACACTGTCCTTGTGTACATGTTGGACTGGTGCAAAAAACCCCAGACATTAACACTTGCCTAATGCCACATGGAACTGGCATCCTGGTTCCCTGGTGGAGTATTTTATGTATTTCCATTCAAACCCAAGAGATTTAGTGGGACTCCATGTGGTTAACAGCAACAAGCCCCAAGTTTGGCAACAAGGTGTCTGAACTCATCCTCTCTGTAGTACCCCAACACCTTCACCCCTCTCTCCTTTCCATGTGTTATCCCTTTGGGATGCCAATTGCCCAGGAGCTGGTTTCAGGGGTGAAATCCATCCTTCCTGTCACGCAGTCATTTGTCACCTTGCTCTGGTTCAGATCTGGCATATCCTGCTTGTCCCTTGCTAAGGGCAGGGAGCAATTGCTGATGCTTTGGTGCCTCTGTGCAATGCCCACTGTAACCTCCTTTGCATCAGCTCTGTGCTAACCCTGCCCACACCCCTGGGTTCTGAACGAGTGGTTTAAACACAGGAAACTGGGGAGTTTTTGTTTTAAAGAGAAAATAACAAAGATACTGACTCCTCACCTTCTCTTCCCATGCAAGAACAGGGACCCAACAGCCCGTGCTGTTGGGAGAAAAAATACTTGGGAGGAGAGGAGAGGAGAGGAGAGGAGAGGAGAGGAGAGGAGAGGAGAGGAGAGGAGAGGAGAGGAGAGGAGAGGAGAGGAGAGGAGAGGAGAGGAGAGGAGAGGAGAGGAGAGGAGAGGAGAGGAGAGGAGAGGAGAGGAGAGGAGAGGAGAGGAGAGGAGAGGAGAGGAGAGGAGAGGAGAGGAGAGGAGAGGAGAGGAGAGGAGAGGAGAGGAGAGGAGAGGAGAGGAGAGGAGAGGAGAGGAGAGGAGCAAAGAGGAGAGGAGAGGAGAAAGGAAGGGAAGGAAAGGAAAAAGGAAATGTCAAATGCTTGAGCTTTGAGGATCAGCTGAAAAGGCTCAAAGACTGATAGAGATAAGGGAGCAGGGTGTGCGTTCCTGCTTTGCTCTTCATATTCTCTAGGCATCAGCAAACAGCCACCACTTTCTAAGCAGAGGAACTCACCACGTCAGGATCTGGTGGAAGCCAGGCTGGTGGTGTTCAGGGAAGGAGATGGACACACAGCTTTGTGGTCTGTGTGCCTCTCCTGCTATGCTGGCTGGACCCCTGTCATGTGTGGCTGCCCATACATCCTTAGATTTAATTGTCAGTTGCTTGTGAATCTTTTTGTAGTTAAAAATGTGATGTTCCTAGTACTATTAAAAGAATTTTTTGCTAAATAGTGTACTTTGTGGTTGGTTGTTTTTGATTTTGTTTTGTTTTTTCTCTTCTCTTCCCTTCTTTAGCTTATTTTTGTATTTGTTAGGAAAAAAAAGTTCGATCACAATTAGTTGCCTTGGCTGCTAATGATTTTCTTTTATTCATAGATAGGTTCTTGTTTTCAAACACAGCACCTAATCTATCTGCTTTGTGTTGTTTAATATAACAAGGCACTAGGGCACAGTGAGCTGATGGCTACAGTTCTGATTACACTAATGGCATCTTGAACTTGGTCTTGGGAGAGCAGGGATTGTTTTTCTGGAAGTAATATTTAGCAGAGAGACTTGATGAGATCACACTGAACCTCATATACTGTTTCAAGTGTAGCACAGGAGGAACTGGATGATAAATTAAAGCAGCTCTGTTTGCCTGCAGGTGGCCGGTACCTGGTACTTGCAGGCTATGTGCTTCTGTTATGAATTAAAATTTAAAAAAAAAAAGAAAAAAAGGAGGTGCCCAGCAGGGCTAGCACCCTGTACCCACAATGGCTTGGAGGAGATTCTGATGGATGAACAAACAGCACAGTCACTCCCAAGTAAAAATCAAGTTAGCTGGAAAGGAACATCTATTCACCATGACTTACTCCAGGTCACTCCAAAAGTCTGTAAGAGGGCCAGGACCTGTGCCCAAGTCCCCTGACTGGGCCAGAGGTTTAATTAAAAGGTCAACTTACCATCTTGGAGCTGCATACTCGAGGGAACAAATATTCATCATATTATGCTGGTGTCTCTAGCCATGAGGATGGGGTGAGTGTTGCCCAGGTTAATTTTCCATCAGTTCTGGGAAAGGCAGGGGGCCACTAGGGAGTTATGGGCATATTTTTGTTTGGAGAGACACTAAGGAAAGAGTCTGTGCAGTCAGGTACCTGAAGTTAGTTTTGTAGCTTCGTGAAGAGATCCCTCCAGCTCCAGAAATGAGACAGAGTTATCATTCCAGCTGAAGCCAGTGGGAGAGAGAGAGCCTTGGTGCCTTTGAAAATCAAAACATTTAGCCTCGGTGAGAGGAGCTGAAAATACATGGGAGAACATCTTTTCTTGAAAATGATACCAAAAGCATTGCTCAGCTGGTACCTGAGACCTCCTGGAACACCTATGCCACCAGCTCCGTGCTTTGGCTTTGTGCAACTCCAATTTCCCATCATTTGAAGGGAAGTGTGAGAAAACTTTCTGTGCTTTTTTGGTTTTGGTCTGCTGGGCGAAACTATTGCCATGAGGGTAGGCAAGAGCAACACAAAAGCTTTGCTATGAATGTGCCATGTTTTATATCACTAGTAAAATTCATTTGTCATGTTTAGTAACAAATACAATGCTTTGGTGAAAGAAAACACAAAGCAATAGAGATCTCAGCAGCTGGGATGGATCTGTCCTAGCCATAAATGTTGCTTGTTTAATCACATGTTAAATTTTTGCCCTTGAGCACTTAGTCATAGCTTTGCTCAGTCTTGATTGGCCCTAGAGAGAAGATTATGCTCTGGCCAAGTGTCGTGACTTGTCAGAGAAATAAATTTGCAGCATGAAAGCTCAGCCCTGCTGAAGTCATGAGAAGTTTTGCCATTACAGTGAATGAATTGCAGCTAAGGCCAGAAGAGGGGCTGTTATGATCACATAGACCCTTACTCAGCAGCTCCCTCATCTCATCTTCATAACACAGGGATTAACTCAGTGGATAAAGTAAAAAAACCAGAGCATTAATTTATTACTGGACAGGATTCTAGTTAAATGCTTGAAATGCCTGATAGAGCCATTAGCCCTTGCATTGTATTTCCAATGTGAACTTCACTGACTCACTCCCAGTTGATACACCTTGCTCTGCCATTTACCACTAGGGATATTTTTATGGCCTTCTCAGGACATCTTTTTCATAGAATAGAATAGAATAGAATAGAATAGAATAGAATAGAATAGAACAGAACAGAATAATTTGGGTTGGTAGGCACTTCTAAAGGTCACCTAGTCCAACCCCTGGCAGTAAGCAGGGACACCCTCAACAAGGTGCTCAGAGGCTTCTCAAGCCTCACCTTGAATATTTCCAGGGATGAGGCCTCAAAGACCTCCCTGGGCAACCTTTTCTATTTTCCCACTAACCTCATGGCAAAGAATTTTTTCCTAACATCCAGTCTAAATCTACTTTAATTTAAAGCCATTGCCTCTCATCCTATCACTACAAGCCCTGGCAAACAGTCCATCTATAGAAATTTTTTTGTTTGGTTTGGAGGTTTTTGTTTGTTTTTTTGTTTGTTTGTTTTTGGTTTTGTTTTGTTTTTCTTTTGGGTTTTTTTGGATTTGTTTTTGGTTTTACCAGGAGCACAGGGGATCTGAATAGCATGACACTGTTTTGAAAGGTAGCTCTCTGAAAAAGTCATGCTTAGGCTGAACAAAGTTGCTGCCCATGGGTTTTCAGTCATACCTGTTCCTACAGGTGACTGACTGCCTTTCAGAAATGTTCTGGACACTGGAAAAAGGGGGAAGTCCTGTCTTGGCTTTCCTTAATTATCCAAGTTCTTAACTAAAGGTATGTCTACAGGGATCAGTGGAAGCTGATGCAGAGAACCTAATTCTCCTCAGGTTGTTAGGAATTGACAGACCAGTTACCCCTGCCCTAAAGCAGGAGCCTTTGCATTAATACCATTAATTAGGGACTACAACAACCAAGGTCTGGAGGGAGGTTCAAGGTCAATAGGGACAGCAAGGCACTTTCTGTGGCCAGTGCAGCCTGGCTGAGGTGTGACCCAGCTGCTGCCCCCAGCCCTTACCACTGCCAGCAGAGGGATCTCAACACATTCAAACAGAGATATTTTGATACCTACAGTCAAGCAGGAGGAAATCAGGACTGAGAGATGTGCCAGCCTGTATCCTGTGGTGCAACTGAGTTTCGTCTGAGAACTGTTCTGAAAAATAGATGTGCATAATTGCTTTTAAATAAAGGGTAAGTGTAAAAAAAATCTTAACACCTGCATCACTGCAGTTGGGAGGAGCATCCCTACCATAACTGTGCAACACTTTGTGTATGTACCTGAGGCAAAAGGAGATAGTAATAAGTTAGTGACAGGCTTCTAGGGGAATAATAAATAAGCATTGGGTTAAACATACTTTATTTTAAAAACACTCAGGTAGCATCTTTCTCTGGAACATGCTATTAAAATTGACATGAGTGACTGTTAACTACTGTACATAAGTACATTCATGTCATAATTCATGTTTTATTATACAACTACAGGTAAGTACATAAAAACTCGATGCACTGTACTGTATCTTATTTAGATAGCTGTCCCAGAGAAATATAAAGTGTCACCAATAGATTTGCTCTACTGGTAATTGCACAGTAAGTTACAAGCAAGCTCAATGACGTTAATCCTCTTGTAATTTATTCAACACATTTTTTTTTCCATTTGTACTCAAGGTGTTTTTTGACGATTATGCGACATTGTTCAAAGAATTAAAAAATCCAAAACACCAACCCAACACAATGTCTCATGAGGCCAGTATTAAATAACTATTGACCTAGAGCCTCTGCATTTAAATAAACTTCAAGAGAGTGCTCTTCATCTATTGTGTTTAAAGATAGTCTACATTAGAGCATAAGAACCACCCCAGCAAAGGGCTGTTTGCTTTGTGCCCCAGGGCAGCTCAGAGAAAGGACATTTCAAACACAGTAAGTGCCCAGGGAATCTTTCCCTCCCTGTGTGTAGCAGTCAGAAACCCAACTGAGTCAAAGACTTCATCAAGACCATTCTGCTCAGCAGATTCATGTAAATGTGTATAAACCCCACAAGGACAGTTTGGAATTTTTAGGTCTGTCTGTGATGTCCTGTGGCAGTAAGTTGGCAGTTTGGTTTTGAGCTTTTTGAAAAAGTAGCTTCACTTGTTTGCTCTAAATCTGTTGTCCAAGTATTTAAGTTTTTAATTTTTGTATGATAAGCAGTTGAAAAGAAGAATCTCCAAATAATTTTCTCCAATCCATTCATGATTTTGTTCTCCCTTTACTTTTCTTCAGATGTCAAGTTCTGTTAAATAAATGCCTGCATAAATCAAGTATTCCTCTTGCCTTTCCTGGAGTTTCTGGGAGCTGAAAGGAGAGGATATGAGAGCAGTCTTTGTCACTGACTGAATATGGAATAGATGCAATGCACTTCTGGTTACCAGGAAAGAAATAATATATAAAATGGAAAGCTGAACATGGATACAATTTTTCACTCATAGAGGGGTGATGTCTTTATCAGATGCCTGCCTTAAAGTATCTATGTTAACATAATCTAATCAACACTAGAGCTATGTAGGGATTAAATGAGACAAAAAAACCTCACCGTGGGTTTGGAAAGATTGTTTTCTTTAAAAATACATTAGCTGAGAGAAAAACTTTACAGATTAAAATAATAAGGAAAAAAGCCCACAGCAGTATTCTAGAGAGGAACCTGGGAGTTGGCTAATCTTGATGTAGATGAAGAAGCCAGATGCTTTTTTTGGCTCTGCAATGATAAGAACTGTAAAAAAACACTCTCCACAAATGTTCACCAAAGAAAACAAACAGGTTTTGGCAACCTTGAGTGTTTTAAAAAGCAATTTTCACAAAGCAGATCCTGAGTTTAAAACTGGTGAGTAGTGTTGGACTGGTCAGATAAAGCCTCTGCTCCCTCCTGTAGCTGCTGAGGCAGCCAGGCTGCAGTGTTCCCTGGAATTCATGGAAACAAGGGGCCAAAATCCCAAGAATTTCCTTGCAAATAGACACTCCACCTTCTATGGTTCTCTGTAAAATCCTCTCCTTGGACTTTTCCAGCAGTTGTGTCTTTGGTTGATTCCTGTGTAAAACTGAGGGCAGGAATGAGCGGTGTTGATTTATTTAAGAATAACCATAAAATCTGATTCAGAAAAGTATGCAGTCAGCTACTTACCCTCTGTCCTTAGAGGCATATCTTTAATGTTCATTTATTTATTTTAAAAATGTTCATTTATGTATATATAGTAAGACCATTATAACCCACTCAATACAATTAGCAGCACCATGAAAAAGGGATGGAGGATTTTGTTTGATTCAATTGTAAGCAAATGAAGCAGTAATAAACCCCCAATTAGCACTGAGGAAAATAGGCTGAAGGATTTTTTTTCCTAGCATGTCACTGTAAACAAAAATGTGTGGCTGGCATTCAAGAGGAAGGAAAATACAATTTAAAGACATTTTAAATCTTCAGTGATTAATGTCATGCCAAGTGAGTCATTAAAATTCCCATAAAAATACAAACTTAGAAAAGAATTCTCTTCTGAAGAAAAATCAAACGTAATTAAGAAGACAGAGAGAGGAGGAACAGCAGAGAAATTACCAGCCAAAATCAAGCAGAACTCTGATGCCAAAGAATATTTTTAAGGAGGGCAACAAGCCCCTTGCTGAGTGGGACTCAAGAAGTGGGCACAAACCCTTTGAGTGACATCTGTGAAATCACTCACTGGCAGCTTAATGTCTTGGCCATGAAGTGGACATGATGACAATTCCCATCTCTCACCCTTGGTTTTGATAAGGATTTTTTGTACATGTATAGAAAATTTAGGCTCAGGAGATGGTAATGTAAGATATAGAGTCATCAAATGGTTTGGGTTGGAAGGGACCTTAATGATTATCCAGTTCCAAGCCTCCTGCTTGGGCAGAGACACCTCCCACTAGACCAGGTTGTTCAAAGCCTCATTCAATCTGGCCTTGAACACTTCCCAGGAGAGGCAGCCACAGCTTCCCCAGCCAACCTGTGCCAGTGTCCCATCACCCTTACAGGAAAGAATTTCTTCCTAATATCTAACCTAAATCTTCCCTCTTCCAGCTCAAAGCCATTATGCCTTCTCCTATCACTCCATGCCCTTGTAAAAAGTCCGTCTCCAGTTTTTCTGTATCTCCTTTAGGTACTGGAAGACTGCTACACAGTGTCTCCAGAGCCTCCTTTTCTCCAGGCTGAACAAACCCAACTCTCTCAGCCTGTCCTCATAGCAGAGGTGATCCAGTCCTCTGTTCATTTTTGTGGTCCTCCTCTGGACCTGACCTAATAGGTTCATGTCTTTCCTTTGCTGAGGACTCAAGAGCTCGATGCAATAATCCAGGTGGGACCTTATGAAACTGGAGTAGAGGGGCACATTGGGCACCCTTCTTTTGATGGAGGCCAGGACACAGTTGGCACAAGTGTGTGCATTGCTGGCTCATGTTGAGCTTCCCATTAACCAACAGCTCCAAGTCCTTTTCCTCAAGGCTGCTCTCAGTCCCCTAATAATGTTTGGGATTGCCTCTACTGAGCTGCAGTACTTTGCATTTGGCATTCCTGTGGTATGGTGGGCCAAGATGTGGCTTAACTGCAAGGTGTTAGAACTTCCTTCTGCTCACAGGTTTTGAGCATCAGATCCTAAAGCATCATGACTACAGACTGGGGACAGAGTGGTTGGAGAGCAGCCAGGCAGAAAGGGACCTGGGAGTCTGGATTGACAGGAAGCTGAACATGAGCCAGCAGTGTGCCCAGGTGGCCAAGAAGGCCAATGGCATCCTGGCCTGGATCAGGAACAGCATCACCAGCAGGTCCAGGGAAGGGATTCTGCCCCTGTACTCAGCCCTGGTGAGGCCACAGCTTGAGTACTGTGTTCAATTCTGGGCCCCTCAGTTCAAGAAGGATATTGAGGTCCTCGAACAGGTCCAAAGGAGGGCAACCAAGCTGGTGAAGGGACTCGAACACAGATCCTATGAGGAGAGGCTGAGGGAGCTGGGGCTGTTCAGCCTGAAGAAGAGGAGGCTCAGGGGAGACCTCATTGCTCTTTACAACTACCTGAAAGGAGGTTGGAGCCAGGGGGGGGTTGGTCTCTTTTCCCAGGCAACTCTCAGCAAGACAAGAGGGGATGGTCTTAAATTGTGCTGGGGGAAGTTCAGATTGGATATTAGAAAGAATTTTTTCACGGAAAGGGTGATCAGACATTGGAACGGGCTGCCTGGGGAGGTGGTGGACTCTTCGTCCCTGGAGACATTTAAAAAGCGACTTGATATGGCACTCAGTGCCATGGTCTAGTGACTGAGGCGGTAGTTAATCAAGGGTTGGACTTGATGATCTCTGAGGTCCCTTCCAACCCAGCCTATTCTATGATTCTATGATTCTATGATTCTATGTCCCCCACTCCTGCAATCTAAGGACAAATATATTTACACAACTGTCTCACAGCATCATGTCTTGAGCTGATGTTGATGATGCCTTTCATCATTGGCACTAAAAACTCTCCTTTTGGGCTCTCATCCCCTTCTGACCTGATTTCTGCTGAAGAGTACAGTGCAGGACCAGGTTTTGTCAGGAGCCTGACACTGATGTGCCCTGCCCTGAATGCTCAGGTTTTTTTTTGCTGTGACCCCATCAATTGATTGAATTGCTTTTATCCTGTTGTTCAGCATAGATGATAACCTGTATCTGACTTCAGCACGCTCTGTGCTATTTTTGAATCAGGAAAAATATCTTATTGAGTGACAGGTGGTCTGGCACTGCAGAGACAGGTTGGTTTTGTGTGGCAAGAAAAAAAATTTTAAAAATCCCTAAACCAATAAAAAGTTACCTTGATTTTAGTATTTCCTCCTTGGTTACTGAATCCTCCAGTTTGATTATCCTGGGCAAAATGCTGATCACATTTGATTTCCCAATTGGTTTGATTTTGTAGGATATTTTGTTTGTTTCTGAAAACGAAGGGGAAAAAAAAAGTTTTTATAAGTGATACCATGTACTGCAGATGTCCTGTGAGGATTCAATGAGAGAAATGCTTATTGAATGCAGGATGCAAAAGAGGAGGCGAGGAGGCGAGGGACCAAGTGCTATTTATAACCTATATTCAAGTCATCTGAGCTAAGTACTGTGACTACTTGTCCCCATTGGCAATGCAGGGACTCAGACTGGGAAGCCTCAGCTGGGCTGTCCACGCTGCTTTTGATCACAAAAGTCATGAGTTTTGCATGCCTAAGCAAAGCCCCTTTCTGAGGCTGTCTGATGTGGCCCCAGGACCCTCCAGCTACACCCAACACCAGCCCAAGTCTGCTGTTTGCCACGTGCCGTGCCCAGAGCTGTCTGCCTGCCTCCCAAAATCCAGAGAGGCATCATCCTGGCTGCTATGGTGCCTGCATCCTCCCTGGGCACTGGGAGGCTGGGAGGGTTTAAAGTAGTCATGGATTCAAGCCCATTGGGGCCATGATAAAAGTAGAACTGCCTGGGATGATCAGAGTGCTCCAGCTCTCTGCAGTAGGAAAACTCATTTAGCTGTCAGACCAAGAAGTGGCAGCTCAGATACTCATCTCGAGGCCAAATATGGTTGACACAAATAACTTTTGCCCCTCGTGAAGTGAAATTTTCCTTCATTAAACATGGATGCATGCAGTGCAGTGTTCAGCAGTTTGCTTTTTTATATCCAGGCTCTGATTGTTTTATTTTTATCCTTTAAGAGAAATCAGATGTTAGAGAGGAAGCTATTCTTAGGCTGACTGTACAAGTGATCAAGCCAAGCATATCCATATAAGACAGCTGCTGGCAAATGACAGTCCAGGGTTGTGCTTTCATTGCAGAAACAGCAGTGTGAGTGCTGGGCATGTAGACGTGGCACCCTTGGGGAACAAGAGAAGAGCTGTCATTGTGTTTCTGGTTGTCTCCTCAGGTCCTCAGCAGTGCAGGAGTCTCTTTATAACAATAATTCCCAATTAATTCCTTGGTGTCATTACCTCCTTTGCATAGCCATTATCCCCACTGTGGAGCCTGGCTGCACCAGTGCTAGCTCCAAGGTGACAAATTGTGTTGGATGATGCTTCCTGGGGTTGGTCAAAACTCCCTTCTCCACACTGCCAGGTTAGTGAGTATAGATCCAAAAATCAAAGTGGAATCAATTATAGTCAGATGGTATTTGGTCTCTGTCTCTCACTTATAATTGTGACTTTCATCAAAGAAAAACCCATGACATGGTGGAGAACCACTGCTCTCCTCTGCTCTCTGTAGGAGCAACACCCTTAGCAGCTGGTGGGGGCTGCAGACCAGAGAGGTGGGGGATATGTACTCAGTCACTTAGTACAGAAGGGAAACACAGATCAGAAATGTTTTGAAGGAGTAGCTTATGGTAGCAATAGCAATCCCGGGCTCCCTCTGCTGCCCTGGGTTTATTATCAGTTCCCTGTCATGAAATACAGACAATAATTATTCCTGTAGCCTGCCTCTTTAGGGTTCACTCCATCTTTTCTGTACCCATACAGTATCTGGCCCAAAGGGCTTTTTTTTTTTTTTTTTTTTTTTCCTCATTTGGGATCTTTGGGTGTTGCTGTATCAAGGAATAATCTAACAACATGAGTGACTGCATGGTCCCAAATACTGGGAATGGGCTTTATCCAATGCATCACCTCTTGTCCCATGTCATGGATGGGAGAGCAAGCATCTTCTGGCACAAAAGAGCAGCACAGGACACTCTGCTAATGTATGCTTGGTGCAACACAAAGGAGATTGTGTTGCCCTAGAAGTGTCAACACTGAGGCAGACAATTGGTTCTGGGTCTTCAGAGACTATAAAAATTACATGTGCTAGTAAAGGCTGTTTGGGCTCTTGCTCCTGAAGTGGCTGCTGACATCAAATGCTTTTTTGAGCTAATGGCAATGAATGAAGACAGCTTAGGTGATAGTAATTAAAAATATCAGCACTTTGGTAAGCCCATGCAGGGTAATATAAAAATTCAGGTATCTTGTCTTGTTAGAATTTCCACTCCAGTGTTTTTTTTTTTTATCACCTCATCCTAGCAGCAAATCAGGCAGTCAAGTACAGTTGTAAACTTGCTTACAGAGATAAAGTTAGCTTGAAAAATGCAAACTACTAGCTCTGAGCTTTGCAGAATTTCAATACATTGGTCCATTTTCATAAATTCAATTTTCTATTTCAACCGTTTTTGCAGCTGGAAATTTTTAGTGGCCCTTACATAGATTAAAATCTTCTGGTGTGAACAAGCAAAAGCAGGGAAAAATCCTGCAACTAGTGATGAAGAGTCTCATTCTGTCAGCAGATTGCTTCTTTTAACAATCTAGTGCAAATGGTTAAACCAGGTCTGACCAGGCACCAGAAATACCTGTTTGCTTTGTGTTGCTAAGTGATCAAACACAGAAGATCAGACAGTGCCCAGCAGGAAAATGCTGAACCTACCCCAATCCGCAACCTTATATTTCAGAGTTTAAGGGTGTAGCTAGGAGGGATGCAATGGCAGCAGACATGGGGAACAGCAGCTCAACTTTGAGGGGAAGCCACAATCAAGTCACAAAGATGTAGACCAATCCATTTCTACTGCTCTCCATTAACCACTCACCTTGAAAAAAAAATGCAAGGAATCAGGGGTTTTCAAGTTAGAGGAAAGGAGTCTGAAAATACTCTTTTTGCCCAAGAGAGTAGTGGAATAGATTATTCTCCATCCACAGGGTGTACAGGGCAAGAAGTTAAGAGCTTAAATTATAACAATGGAGAGTTAGGTCAGGAAAAAGTTTGTAACATTAAAGGTAATGAAGAACTGGGAAAAACGTGGGTGTTCCATCACAGAAATTTTAAGAACATGGTAGACTGACACTGGATGAGAATGGCTTAAGTGTACTTAATCCTGCCTTAAGGAGAAGGGAGGGATTATATATGAGTTTAATTTTATTTTCTACGAGTCAAATATGCCTGATTTGCAAAGCAATTTGGTGCCTGGCTCCAAGGATTTCCTTCTGAAGTGCCAGGCTAAGAGATTCTGGGCATTTTTGCTAATAACTTCACTATTAGCTACATTGATATGAGTTAATCATTGGTGTGTCTACTCAGCTGGCAATTTACTTAGTGGCTTTTGCCTTTGTAGGGTGTAATCCTGTCACACACTAAAGTCTGGGTTCTGAGCATTATTGACTCACTGAAGCCAAAAAGAGTCAAGAGTCTTCATTCATGTCCCTGCCTGTGCCTTAATTTCCATTAAAGTCCTTAACCATTTTATTTCTGTCTTAAGACATTCTCATATGAATCTCTTAAACTACTACCCCAATAATGACACTTTTGGGAAATTGCCAGAAGAGCTGTATTCTTGCCCTTTATCTGGATACAAAATTAATTTAGTTTCTTCACAATAATGAATCTTATATTTAACTTGCTTTTTCCCCAGCCAGGGGCCTACCCCCAAGCTGATTACTCAAGTGACAAGTCCTACTGAAGTAACTGGGTAACTTGTAGAAATCTTGCTTTTGGGAAGAAACTTTCAATTTTTTCTGTCTCCACAGCCTAGTTTCAAAAAGTCATCCTGTTCTTGGTTTCTTAGTCTGCAGCTATAAAGGAACTTGCTCTTGGATTTCAAAGGAAACACATCAACACAACAACATCTTGACAGTGTTCTCCTTCCAAAGGATCCTGGGGGAACTTGTTTGGTGTTGGACAAACAATCAGAGATCTTGAGTCTTCAGTTGAATGGGCAAATTGCACCTTGTCATTCAGAAAGCACAGGCTGTATTTGCTATCTCTTGATCTGTGATGAAGGAAATTTCCAGGAATGTTTAATTCTACATGGTTTCTCTGATTCTTCAGAGTCTGGATGCTTTTGGTTTTATCTTTTTTTTTTTTTTTTTTTTTTTTCTTTTCAGTCTGAGCCTCACTACCTGACTCCAACAGTAACTTTTAACCAGAATCAGAGGGGTTCCAAGGGTTAAACTGCATCCTGCCATTTCCTGTAAATTTTTACTTAAAGTCTCTTTTTCCCAATGTGACTGCTCATTAAGTTCACCTCTGTAATTACATCTCTCTGAGACTTCTGGGTAGAGATAGTCCTTCACCTTCATCAAGGTGTCTACAAGAGAGAGTGCCAACATTTTATTTACTTCCAGAATTGTCCCTTCTATTTTGCTGAACCATACCTTTCTCCCTCACCTCATAACCCACAGTCTATATTTGCATGGTTTCAGATAGATAATAAAAGCACTCATCTCCACTTATCTCAGCTCTGCTCTAAATCTCAGAGAGTGGAGCCTTTTGTCAGGACCAAAACCTTGATTGCTGGTTGAAGAAGAGCTCAACAGCTGCTGATGTGCTCTTTCAGCAGATGCTCTTAGGAATGATCTCGTCTTCCAGAGCCAGCTCTCTGCCATGAACTGCAGTTCCTTGAATCTGAAAACCACAGAAATTTCTGTTACCAGTCAGGCAGAAGCCAGGAATTCACTGATGAGCTTGAAAAAGAAGATGAATAATGTCAGCTGATGTCTTCCTTGGGGGGGAAGTATCAATTTGAAGTGGGGAGGAGAGGTTATTGATTCAGATTTTATATTTCAGTAAGGTGAGTTTTTATCTGGTTCATCCCCCACCTTCTCCATGTTCCCAGCACCCCAGAGGCTGCTCTGGTCTGTCTGACCTGAGGCCTGATCTGGCTCCTAGAACTCTCCTTTATACCATATAAATCTAAACATATACCATATAAATCTAAACAAGTGCAGCTTCTCTGCTCTGGCAGAAAGAACTCACGTTGGGTGCTGGTGCTGGTCAGAGGTTTCTGCCCATAGCGCCCTGGTATGGTGGTGGGACAGATGGGAGGATAGGAAGGAAGACTCAAGAAGCTTTAGAATTTCTCTGGTCCAAAATACTGAGCTAAGAGAACTCTAGAAGTACTGCAGTCCTGCAGGGGAGATGCTGGGTGCTCATATACAGAAGAGACTGGAGGTCACTGAAGAATCTTTCTCAGGGATGCACTGTGTCCACCATTTGTCTCAGTATCTTTGATGCTGAAGCAATATTATAATTTCCTAAATTGTTATCTATATTGGACACCACAGAGGTCTGCTATGGACCAAAAGATGTATGTGATGCATCCAACCCTTTGATGCCAACTTTGAGTACAGAGCCTTGGGTGAAGGTCATTTCCAAAAGCTCTTCAAAAATTCCCTAGCAAGGAATTTATCCCTGATAAGGAATGGAGAGAGAATAAGGGAGAGAGACTGATGGGTTGGAAACTAAACTACACAGCTTTAATGAAACAGTAATGATAAAAAAAGAAACATGACTAAATATATACAAATATACAGGAAAATTGATACCACATTGATACCCTCTTCCCCCCAGTAACTCTCATGTCACCACTGAGGCTGCAGGGCAGCCCTGGGAAAGTCCAGGCTGGACTCCTGGGGTCAGCAGCAGTGGGGAGCTGGAGGCAGGAACGCACAGATTCAGGCTGGGATGGATCAGGAGCACAGGCAGAGGAATGGATGGAATCCTCCCAGGATGCCCAAGCAAACAGGGACAGGGGAAGAAGGGAAAGCAGGAAGGGGTTCGATGCTTGTGGTCCCTCAAATTTATACTGAGCATGTGTGGGATGGAATCCTCTGTTTGGTCAATTTTAGGCATTTATCTTGTCCATTCCTCCCTAAAGGAGGGTTTCAGGTGTGACCTCTTTACTCCTTTTCTCCTTCCAGAGGGCAAAATGTTCCTCAGAACTGAGCAGTGTCCTTGGTTCTGCACCCCAGTCTCTAGCAGTACCCATAAACATTGAGTTTTATCAATCCCAGAAGCAGACACTGACTGAGAAACTTGCTGTTAATTTCAGCAAGTGCATCTACTTACAAGAGACTTAGCTGAAAGCAAAAGTAGAAGACAGAAAAATTACCTTTATCCTGGCCCAAACCAGGACACCCAGCAAGGAAAAAAGTCTTCTGACTCTCTACCCTGATTTAGGAACTACAGGTGAGACCCCACCTGGAATAGTGTCCAGGTCTGAAATACTTGACATGAGAAGGACAAGAACCTGTTAGAGCAGATCCAGAGGAGGCCACAGAGATGATCTGAGGTGTGGAGCACCTCTCCTATGAAGACAGGCTGAGAGAGTTGGGGTTGTTCTGCCTGGAGAAGAGAAGGGTCTGAGGAGATTTTATAGAGGCATTCTAGTACCAGAAACAGTTACAGAAAAGCAGGGAAAGGACTTTTTACAAGGGTATGGATTAATAAGACAAAGTATAATGTCTTTTAACTGGAAGAGGGGAGATTTAGATCAGATTTTAGGAAGAAATTATTTTCTGTAAGGGTAGTGAGACACTGGCAGAAGTTTCCTGGGAAAGCTGTGGCTTTCCTTTCCCTGGAAGTATTCAAGGCCAGGTTGGATGGGGCTTTGAGCAGGCTGGTCTGGTGGGAGGTGTCCCTGCCCATGTGGGGGGATTGTTAAGGTCTCTTCCAACCCAAACCATTCCATAATTCCAATAACTCTTCACCGTGCCTCTTTGCAAGCTCTGTGTGTCTGCCAGCAGCCAGGGCAGATGACGGAATGTTGGGAAATTCAGGGTTGTTGGAGCAGGGCCTTCCTGGGGAAGGGCAAGGAATGTTCTTGTGCCCTTAGGTCCTTGCACATCTGTCACACTCTCCTGGGGATCAGCAGTAGCAGCAGCCTTGGTCTGGTGTGAAAATGGATCTGCTCTGCTTCCTACACCTCAGCCAGCCCCATCTCCTCTGGCTTGCTCTGGGAAAACACGTCAGCAGCAAAACAAGCACACACTTTATGCACAGCAGCTCACTTTGCATTCCTCCTGCATCACTCAGCAATCAAAAATCCAGTTACGCAGCCATAGGCAAACATTAATTTCTGTCATGTTCCAGATGGGAAAAAACGATGTCTGCAGAGGCAGAATGGAAGGCTGATCATACATCTTCCTCCTGCCAAGGGCTTTGCAGTGAACAAAGAGCAGGACTCATTTGGCTTGGTCTTTGTGTACTCACAGCTCTCCTTATTCCCCCAGGATCTGCACTCACTCTGGCTACTGCCCCCTCCACTGCCAAACATGTTTGTCACCACCTTCAGTTTCCTCTCAGTTTTGTCCATCCACCTCAAAACCTACCATTCCCTCTGCAGCTTTTTGCTCAACCTGTGTAGACCTGTCTATGTTTCCTCTGTGGATGTCTCAGTTCAGGCTCTCTGACTTCTTTTTCCAGTCCCAAAATACCTATACCAGGTCTCACCCCTTTTTCTGTACAAAATTGCACTTCCCTGCACTGTCTGCTACTTCCCTTCAAATTCTCACATTGGCTTCCTGCATTAAAATCATAAAAAAAACACCAAACCAAAAAAACCCAAAACCAAACTAAAGCAAATGCAAAAAACCAAACAAAATAACCCCCATACCATGTTTCTGATTAACATGTCCCTGCCCTTGGCATTGGAACCTTCCAATTTAGTCCAAAAAAGCAAACAACCAGTGATCAGAAACACTGTGTGCAAATCCAGGTGGGGATTCACCACTCAAACAAAATTCATATTTGCCAATGAAGAAGGAGTGGGAGTGGACAATGTCCTGGTCTGTGGTGGCATTTATATCTTCATCATACTAAATTTTAATTTACTTGAACACATAGAGCCAGTTAAATCTTCCAAGCACTTTGCAAATACTTCAGCAATTAATTTGTCATCCCTCATTGCTAAAGACAATATTTTATTCCTAGCTAACAAAGCTCTGTCTGAGCAAGCAATACTTTGAGTTTTGAAAGTACCAAATGACAGAACGGTGTTGTTGCTGTGGATGTTAAATAAATAAGAACTCCCCAAATGTCAGGCATCCAGGAAAGATGCTTTTGCCAGAAGAAAAATGTATCCCAAGCAGCACAGGGCCAAACAAGGAAGCTGAGATGGTCCTTTCTGTGTCACCTCCATTGTAGAGATTGTGCTACCCAGTGGTGAAAACATTATTTAATAGGA
Organism: Heliangelus exortis; assembly: GCF_036169615.1. Classification (NCBI taxonomy): domain Eukaryota; kingdom Metazoa; phylum Chordata; class Aves; order Apodiformes; family Trochilidae; genus Heliangelus; species Heliangelus exortis. Next base: position 145,837,207 of record NC_092423.1, on the reverse strand, counting down.
TAATTTGTGTGCTGTGGACCTTGTACCTACCTGTGTACTCCAGGACATCCCATGTGCTAAAAGTGACCACTTTCTGCCACCAGCAGAAAGTTATCTGGACCTCTATAGCAAGTGAAAACCACAGCTGAGGACCAGGGCTACTTCACTTTAGGTGTTGCTGGCCTCAGCTGGCCTCTGCTCCAAGGGGTTTCTAGCAAGTGTCACTGCAGTCAGGAGGTGCTGCTGTAACACTGGGTGGGATGGTCTGGGGAGAGACTTCAGCACATGGAGTTTAAAAAACTGATCCCCAAGGATTTGGCAGGGCCCTGGCTAGGCTTTGAGCAACATGGACATGTGATGGCAGCAGGTTAATTCTTTGGTATTATCCTGTGCTACATGACAATCATTCCTATAATTTTTCCACAAAACTTCATGACTTGAAGAACTCCATCTCAGTCTTGTTTTGAAAGCTTAAAGGGTGAAAACCAAGAATTGTGTGGTTACAGGTTTTAAATTTATTAATGAGGATCCCTTTAGCCTCTGTAAATGGAATTTATACGAAAGCAGCAGTCACCACAAGTTTCCATGAAGCTCAAGGGCCATCTGAAAATCTAGTTGTGATCTTCCAAGCCAGTAGTCAGTGGCGAGATACAGGGACCTTCAGAGGGTAATTAAACTTGTCCTAAGATTAATCCCTCCTCTTCCTGTTGAGGACAGAGGAAGAGCTGGGTAAAAACCTTCACAGATTTGTAAAACAGGTTTAATCTTCTACTTGAGAAATTTCTCATTGTGAATTAAATTCCTTATGAGTGTGCAGATGAAGGATTTGCTTTGCTTCAGGAAGGCTCTGGACTCCAACAGCCTTAGAAGTCTCCATCCAAGGGCTAGGTACAGCAAGGACACTTCAGTAACATCTTGTAAATATTTGACCAAATACAGACTTCAGAACTGTCCCACTGGTCCTAATCAGCTGCTCAGTAAAAGCTCTTGTAATCTCTAAGGCTGTAAGACTGCAATATAGCTCTACTTTCCCTAAACTCTGGGTAGACCTCTCTATGTAGGCTCTCAAATGGTTATGCTGTTGATTAAACATTTCATCAAAGCTGAATGGCATTTGCCAGTCTTGAGTGACTCTGAAAAAAAAAAAATTCTATCTCCAATGCAATCTCAGCTGTTTTTCCTTGGCCAACCAGTTGTCACATTTCCAGAAATAGAGATTATAGCTCAAGCCTTTTTTAGCCTCATTTTAAGACTATTGGCATATATTCCCCTCACGACTGGGGTGAAGTCTCCAGCCCAGTCCCTCCCCATATCACCTCCTAATCACTGCTTAGTGACTACTGCTTTATCTATTAATTGTAGAACCATTTAGCCACCTTTTGCTGCCTTTGGCTGCAAGACAGTGATATTTAAACCTTAATTCCAGTTACTGGTTATTACTTTAGTCTTTGATCATCATGAGAGACCAATGAGAGGAGCTAGCCCTTGCATAAATCACTCTGTAACAAGAGAAGCAATGTATTTTTTAGCAGATTTAGAAGATTTCAACTCAGAAGCCACTCCTGGTCAAATTCAGAGGGCTGTTTATAGTCATTTGGGCAGAGAAAGGAGGGACTCAGTTTGGTGTCCCACCTAAACTATACCTGTCTAATAATTCCTTCCCTTTCTATAACAGCACCTTTTACACAAACATCTCCTAGATTTGCACAAGCTGTTCTGCTTTAGAGTAATTTACAGAAATGAGTTTCATATATTTTGTCCATGACTTGACTGATGTACTCCTCCTACTATCAGACAGATGCCAAAGTGCTGGAGCATGTCCAGAGAAGGCCAATGAAGCTGGTGAAGGGTCTAGAGCACAATTCTTGTGAGGAGTGGCTGAGGGAGATGGGGTTATTTAGCCTGGAGAAAAGAAGGCTGAGAGGAGACCTTCTGGCTCACTGCAACTGCCTGAAAGGAGGGAGTAACAAAGTGGGTGGAACAAGAAATAGAACAAGATGGAACGGCCTCAAGTTCTGCCAGGGCAGGTTTCTATTGGACACTAGGAAAAAATGCTTCCTCAAAAAGGCACTGGAGCAGGCTGCCCAGGGTAGTGGTTGTGTCACTGTCCCTGGAGGTATTTAAGAGGTGTGAAGATGTAGTGCTCATGGACGTGGTTTAATGGTGAACTTGGCAGTGCTGCATTAACAGCATAACTTGATTCTATTAGAGGTCTTTTCCAAGCAAAATTATTCTATTACTCTACTTAAGGGTATGGTAAAGCAGGGATCTTAAACAGGACCACTTGGTGACACCAGCAACCCTAATGCAAAGCCTCATTGCCATGATGTTATTTATCATGTCTGTGTGTGCTGACAGTGAAGCAGGATGGTTCCTGGTCATCTGGGCACCACCTCTCTCCCAGTACAGCATCTGGGACCTGAGAGGTACTGGAGTGAAGAGCTGGGGGAAGATCTCCCTTGTGCTCTCAACTCTCTCTTTGGTTTTTGAGAGAACCCAGAGCCAATTTGTTCCCAGTATTTCTGGGCACATGGAGGCATGAAGAGAAGTTCGTGTGCAGGAATACACTCCAGTCAATGTGACTGAGGATAAGAGTTCTCTGTACAAGGATTTTACAATGTCCCATTCACTGAAGAGATGCTTTTGGTAAACTGAGGCGTATAAGAACTTATACAAAGAGTGCCATGTAACAAATCTGTGCTCAGTAGCTGTAATAAAAAGGAGTTTAAAGCTTTGAGCACCCCATTGCAGGAACACGTTCCCATGTTACTCGTGTCAGGATTGGGGAAGGAACTGTGCAAATATCAGTTTAGTCATGGGCAGCAAACACTTCAGCCAACACTACAGCCAAGACTTTTCATGCTGCTTTTATCTCTGGGCAGTCCCACACTCCTTTTGTGCAGTGACCAAGCAGAAATCTCAAAGTTTCCTTGTGTTTCAGAGAGGAACCTTTCTTCTGCAGGAATTTCTTGGAGCAGCTGCCAGACCCCCTCAGCACTTCTCAAACCTCACTGCTGTCAGCATCTCCTGACCTTTATGGTAAAAGACAGTCCAGATTCTCAAGGCTGAGGATCTAATTACTTTAGAAGGTACTTTATGCTATTATATTCACATTAAGAAAATAATTTATCACTCTCCATTGTACTCTTAATGATGCTTGAAAATAATGGGCTTTCATGGATACTGTGCCCAGTGTAAATGTGGTGGAGGAGCACGGAGGACCTTAGCAAAGCTGATTGTGTTTCCCTGACTTTTAACTAGTTTGGAGTTTTGACAGTCTCTGTCCTAAGGACAAGCTCCTGACATGTGAGTTGATCCTGCTGAGGGCCAAAAATGAGACTCAGAAGTTGCATGTCCAGCTTTGCATTTTGATGGGTTTGCATCACATTGGGTTAATGACACATGGTGAAGGTTTAATCTGTATATATAATTGTGTGTGTCTATGTATGTATATATATATATATATATATATATTCTTGGAGATCCTTGGAGCAGCTGCAAGGTCTAGAGTGTGGGATTTCCAGAAGTTAACAATGTTCGTGTCCCATTTCTGTCTTCTTTTCTACAAACAGTGGAAGTGACTCCAGAAGATGGTGGAAAGTCAGCGTGCAGAGCAGCAGTTCACGGAAAAACAGGAAAAATTCTTCACTTGTGGCAGTTTTCAATGCTCTGATCACTCCGACTTCATTGTAGTTCTTGTATCTGCACTCAGGATGCCTCCAGGGCTGCAAAACCTTCCTTTGAGGAAAGGCTTGGATAAATATAGCCCAGAGCAACTTGAAACCTGACAGAGGTTTTTGTGGCTGTGTGGCATGAGTGGGGCTCAAACCAGGGTCTGTGCAAGTTCTGGAGAGTGTGTAAGCCTGAAAAATTACACATCTTGACACTGCTCTGGCACCAAGCCTACCTCTGCCTCCCAATTATACCCTTCACAAGTCTGATAAGATTTTACTTTACCAGAAATTCCTGCTTATTCTGGTTACAACAGAAGCCTTTCCTTCCTATTTCAGCTCCCTGAACCCTCTATTTTGATACTTCATGTGGCATTGCAAAGCTGATATCCTGACAGATTAGAAATAGAGCTGGCAATGATGGGTGGCATGAGGAAATCTGGCTGAGGCTTCACGTAGCTTGGGGTAGGAAAGCCAGGAGCCTCCTGACAGGACCCTATGGGAGGAGAGACACAGGTTAGTTTTTTGTTAGTTTTCTGTTTACCAGACTGAAGAATAAAAAAGACAGTGTTCTGATTATGTGGTCTGACTGGCCACTCCTTAGCTTTGTCTCTGCCAGCAAATAAAATGGGCTAAGGGCTATTTTCTGGTCTCCTGGTCAGTGGCTGCTGTAGGTGAGCAGGATGACCATACCCAAACTGCTTCCTGGGAAGAGTCCATTGCTGATGTTACCTTCAAAGTCAGCATAGGCTTTGACTGGGAAAGTACTGCCAAAACTGATAAATGGTGTGGGCAGCAGATGATAGTGATGTTCAAGTCTATGCCAAAATCATATTCAGTTTAGCACTTGAATTGTTAAATGTTTTTTTTTTTCTCTTCAGTGTCCCATATATGAGATTCAAACACAAGATTGGTATTTGCAAAGAAGGTTGCTGATGATCTTTCAACTTAAATACCCAATAGATACAGATTTCCACTCTACTCTTAGCCTGGAGAAGGAGCTTTTGCATTAACCTCTGGTAGTGTTGGGAGAAAAAAATGAAAAACCTCTCCATGGCAGAAACCAAACACCTTTGGATTAAGCTTTGTAGCCTCCAAGCCTGGACAACTATTTGGGCAGCCACCTTGAAGCTGGACATGGAGAATTTAAGTGAACATGAGGATAATTCCAGCTCCAGACCATTTCTTTTTTAGATGCACAACTCCTGGTTCACATATTCCTGTTTTTGTTGAACTGGTTTTGTTTATAGGAAGGTTAATTCTCAGATAAGTTAAACAAGTGAAGGATGTTATTTAACATTTTTATTTAATAATTGTTCAGCTCAAATTCTATTACATGACTTGTTGTGCTCTAGATATCTTTCACCAAAAAATTGGGATTAGCCAAAGGCTTCCTAGAAGCACTAAATCAGTTTTACCATGGATAGGATATTGCTTGGGCTTTGACTCAGCCAACTTGGAGTAATTTTGTTGCTTTGCTATCCATGTCTGTCTCTTCCCTCAATTTTAGTTTGTTAAATGCAGTGAAACTGTTTCTTTTTTTTTTTTTTAATTGTTTTTATTTTTGAACATAATGTCTGTTGAATACTGTAAAAAGCAGCTGCCTTGTATTTCACAGGTAGCTGCAGAGGAGTACTCTGCATCAGTAGACCTATTTCTTTCCACATCCATGGTTAAAAAGCAAATGCACACCTGCATCCATGTCTCCAAATAGAAACTTTTTTTTTTTCCCAAGTGGAGTCTGATATCACAGATCTTAATGCACAGCTTCACTGAAGCTGAATGAGTAGCTTTAGGGGGATGATGAAATACTCATTCCAGGTTCAGACTTAAAGGTATGAATTAAGGTTTCTAGATTGTCCAGGGATACTTTGTGATGATGATTATTCAGAGTAAATGAAGCTATCTGCTTCATGCCTTCATATCTCACAGTCTTATTCCTCCCTTCTTATGGGCAATATCCTTAAGTGTCATGGGAAAATGCATATTGATGAACTTCCCAAAGTGCAGCTGAGCTTGGCTGCATCCTTTATTTTTTCATTAGTCACTACCCATTTCAATTAGAAAGATATGAGCTCACAGCTCATAAATTCAGGAGAGGAGGTGGTATCCCTCACTGCTCTGTAGTGGGATCTAATGACTTCTTTGCTTCAACAATAGAGAAAACATTTCAACTAATGTCCCTTAGGGATGGTCTCCAGTACCTCTGATTCCTTTTTTAGAGTACTCAATATACCTAATGAAAAAGAGCAGAATTATGAGCTCTTCTATTAGAAAGAGAAAGGTTTTAAAAAAAAAAACAAATAACAAAACATCATACAAGCTTTTTTTCTTGTTGTTTTGCCTTGTCATCACCGAGATCTGGGCCCATCCCACCTGTCAGAGGAGGAAAACCACCAGCATCCATATTATACAGGAACTTGACCCTAGGTTTTATTTACCTGCAGCCTCCCTGTCTGGGTGGACGTGTCTGGAGTTTGCAGGAGCAGCAGTGACCCTATGGCCCAGAGCCTCACATCTGGGCTAAGAGGACTCTGGAAGGCAGAAATAAACAGGTGCTGTTGCCAGGTCCTCTCTGTCCTGTCCACAGCATCATTCACTCCAGAACACACCTATGCACTATCAGCTGCCTTCATCTGATCCCTGCTCGTATGGGTGCTGCAGGGTGCTCTCTGTGGTCCTGATCCAGAGTGCAGGTCTGGAGTCACATTCCTGGTGCCTCTGTGAGCATCATGGCAAATACCTATAGGAACAGTTACATATATGTCCCTTCCCTGCCATCCAAAAGCAGTGGGAACAGAGAAGGTAAAATATTTAGACTCCAGATGTCTTTATTTGCCAAAATATGAATCTTTGCTATAAAATATCTACAAAAATGTAATTAAAATTACCATTTATTTTCCTGGCTGTTGCTAACATTGGTAGCAAATCTGAGTCACTTGGTGCTGCCAAATATAGCATTCCAGGTGTAAAACACTCTCAGATGTTCATGACATTTTGCACATAAATAGTGAGTCATTGAGAATGATCTGGGACTATCCATATGCCTGATACAGAAATACTGCAATGAGTGGGAGAGCAGTGTACACACACGAAAAGATAGTGTTTGAGAATTAAAAAATTGTGTTTGTGCATAGCTCCTAATAAAGATACTGAATTTTGCATGTACTGATTCTTCTGCTCTCCAGACTCTTTTACAACAGGTGACCATGATCCTTCATCCCCTATTTGCTGCTCCATCCCCCAATATCAAGTTGGAGGGGGTTTGTCATAGTGTGTTTTCCTTTTCTAATGTAGTTTGGGGTTTTTTTCGGTTTTGTTTTTTTTAAATTAGCTTCCACAAGGTACTTGTAGACCATGCTGCTCTGTAGGAATCATCTAAATATGCTGAAGGTAGAAGCTCAGACCCTACAGTTCTGCTCTCTGTCCAAGCAAACCACTGTCTGTCACCTTTTCAGTCTGCCTTTGGCTGCTGCTGCTCTGCAGCAGGCAGGAATACAATCTGTTTTTTTTCAGTCATCACATTTTCCTGGGAAAATGGATGCATCTTTGTAAACCACATAGGAACAGTATACCCTGCAATCACACTAGAGGGTCTAAGCCTGGAGAAAGTCAGGACTTGCTGAAATGCAAACCACTGCACTGAGATGAACAATTTCAGCCTAACAGACATCTCTCTCTTCTCAGTTACACGAGGAAAAAATGTCCTCTGCCCTGTGCTGGACTGAGCATCGTGGGCAGTCAGGCTGCTCCTGTCCCTTAGTGAGACCTAGGTGGACCTTGGAGCAAACTCAGGCATCTCTCAGCCTGGCACAGTTTGGGGCTGCACTGCTTCCTCAGCACCCCTGAGTCTTAATTTCTTCATCTGATGGTTCATCCCTCCATGTTCTCTGTAACTCTCCTCTCTTGTTTGACACAGCAATAACATTTCATCTTCAGACATTGTCTTGCTCAAGAAAACAATGAATGACTGGGTACATGATCCCTATTTTCCCTCAGCTTTCCTTAATGAAAATAGTGCTTAACTTTTTGTTTCCCTCTCTGTGAAGGGAAATACCCTAATGCAAAATCACTGCCCCAAAATCACCACCCCATTTGTTACACAGCTTTCTTTGCTTTCTCCCTGCTTTCTCTCACCACAGGGTCTTTCTTTTTGTCATCACCTTTTGCAATACATTGTTTACTCTGCATGTCTGCATCATTTCTTCAATCGATTCCCCTCTTTTTTTTTTTCTTTTTTTTGACCCAGTTCCACCTTCTATTATTTCCTCTTCTTACTGTCCATGCGTTTCCTTGACGTCCTACCATGTGGATCCTTCTGTCTGTACTTTAGAGAAGAGCCAGGCCAAATAAGAGCTTCACTGGGAGGATTTATATGTAGGCTTTGTAGAGATAGTACTGCCAGCAGTGCTACCAGGAGTTCATTAAGCAGTAGTAAGGATGATAGAGTCTGTATAAAAGCTCATTTAACTGGAAACATGATTTTCTTATTTTGGATGAAGCACAAGAGCATCCCCATTTCCTTGCTCAGTTCTGTGTTCCCATCTGTCTGCTCAACAGAATTCAATGTTTGGATGTTAGGCATGAATTACATTTATAAAAGCAACAAAGAAAGGATGAAAAGAGGTCACTGTTCCACACTGCAGCAGGATTAAATAAATCTTGGCTACCACTAACAGAAATTTGTGTAACATCTTAGAAGCTTCTTAAATTGTAATCTACTGTCTTCTGATGCAATCTATGTAAGAGCTCCATGTCCTCCCTGTTAGAAGGTTTGCTGCCTGTTTTCCCTATCCTATTAGGCCACATGTCCCCCTGTGAAAAACAAGACACACTTGGGATTTTTTGTTCTTTCTCTCCGTGAACACAGAGAGCAATGGATCATAATTCTCTTTATAGGAATTGATGGTGATTAATGCACATCTGCATACCCAGACCAAATAATTTCATTTTTTCTTCATTAGCCCTGTTTTCCAGCACCTGCATTGTTCCTTTTGCTCTGTTCTGGGCTCTCTCCAACGTGATGACCTCTTGACTACAGAGCAGTGCCAAGAAACAGACTCTGAGCTCTTGCTGGAGTCTCCTCCCCACCAAGCTCAGAGAATAATTCAGAGAATAATTCCTTCTGGGGCCATAAGATGGCCATGTATTATGTTTCCAGCAGTGTGGCTCAGTCTACAGAACAGAGTCACTGTAAAATCTAGTTCTGCATAGGATGCACTGACTTCTCCACACTAATTCCCTTCATGGAGCCTCCAGGCTTGCATTAAGAGCAAGCAATATATTTGACTTCAAGAGTAGAACTGTGAACAGAGATGGAAATGAACCCAGATGAAATCCTACCCTTTTGTACCCACAAACAAGTGTCTGTCTGTCAGCAAGGCATCTTAATTTAGCCATTGTAGAGGCATGGTGAGGTTCAAGTGCCTCAGGAAAGCCATCTGGTGCTGCTGGAGCTGCCCAGTGAACCTCACCTCACCTCAGGAGGTCAGTCCCAGAAGACATGGGTTGTTATCAATCTCTGTATCACATTTCCCAGCCCAGCCTGGCAGCTGGCTAATATTAGCCATATTAGTCACTTAACTGTGATCAACTAAGCTGGGCCCTGGTGTCTGCTGTAGGGTGAGCTGAATCACCTCCCAGGAGCCACTGACTGGGATGACTAAGGAGCCACATGGGTCTGGGGAGGCCTTTCTGACAGCTTGTGAGTTAGATCTTTAAGGATGCATTTAGCTGATGGAGATACTGCACACAACCCCTGAAATTTGCCTCCATTTCAGATGTACTTGTTTGCCTTGCCTGGGAGCTCCAATCTGTAGTTTACAGGAGCATCACCTAAGTGGTACCCATCTCCACAACTCCTTGGACAATGAGTAGTTCCCCTCTTTGATGCTCTCTCAACTACACTGCCTGATTCTCCACAGATGGGTGCCAAGCATGGTTTGAGTCATCTCTGGATGTTCTTCTGTCCTGGAATATCTGCCTGCTTTTTGCCTGTCCTCAAGGAAATGTTCTCCTTCCAAGAAATGCATCTCTTCCAGGGGGTCGTTTATGATGCTGAGGCTGTATTCATTCCCTTGGCACTTCTGGCTGGACAAACAGGTAGATCTTATGAAAGAAGCATTAGTATTTTAATCAATTAAATTAAACTCAGAACTACAATAAATTGGCAAATTAGGCTAAATATTTTAATAGAAACAATTAAAATCATTAAAATTTCAACAAAATAAAAAACTTAGTTGAATTGCTGAATGATGATCCACAATGATGCTGGAGCACAGCCGTGGGAAATGTCAATGATTTGTGCTTCCCAATACTTACCAGACAAAATTCTCCTGTCTTTGGCTGGATGGAGGCAATCTGGTTTTCATAAATCTGTGCTGGATGTTTCTTATCACATTTCTCTAGGTGCTTTTGTACCAACTGTTTCATTTAGCAGTCTTTTTAATTTCCAAGCATCAAAGCTGGGCTGACTCATGTGGAATTCACCTTCCTTTTTAGGATAGTTCTGTTTGCCCTTCTTTTATCTTCCAGTAGCCTAAGATCTTGAAGGTAATCTCTTATGCAATTATTATTTTTGGTAGTTCTGATGTACCCTACAGCATATTTCATCAGTATCCACTGGCTTGCAGGCACCTAACTTATCCAAATATTGAATAGCTTGGGTTGACCTGCTCTTCTCTCTATGCACCATTAATTTCAATTGAGTTGATAATCTGGTCGTAGGGTTTTTTTTGGTTTTTTTTTTCCTCTTCTCCAGTCAGGTTGAAGTGAAAAGGCACTGTACCAGGCAAGAAAGATAAAGCCATCACACAGATAAAGCACTTCAGGTACATAACTTAGGAGTTACATAGCAACAGCTGGCCATGAATTACAGGGACAAATCATCCACAGTCTAGATGGCTCCATTCAGCTAGAAAGTGGTACTCTTCTGAAGCTAAAAATGACATAAATATCAAAGAGGGCCTAAAATTTTAATAGTGCTTGAAAGGAAGGGAGGAGTTTGGGTAAGTGAGGCTAATGCAAGTTAGTGAAAGGCTGACAGTCTGCCTGTCTTACAGAAAGGCAGGGAGATAAAGATGTGACAGAGTGAGATGTTTCTGATTCTAAAGGATGAAAGGATGCAAATTTATGAAGATGCATTTATCCTGAGTGGGGCTGTCAGACTATGTTCTGAAATCATTGTACCTTACAGGAATAAGTAAACCATGTTTTGTGCTGCAGATGTTTGCTTTTGTCATTGCAGATGAAGGCAGCCACAGGCAACTAAAAGGCAATTTTTCAGGGACTGGGTACTTGATGGACCCATGCAAGCAGACAAAATGTGAACTTGCAGGCTCTAAGGCAGGTTTTGGTTTGCAGAAGGATATTCAGAAAAGCAATACCAAGGCCCAAAGGTTAGAGATTACGTGAGGGGAAGGTTTCCTGCCCTTTTTCCACTTACCATGAAGTGTAGGTTGATAAAATGACATATGAGTAGGGTGGGCTCACATGTAATGATCTCTATACAACTAAGACAGACAGAAACATTCATCTTGCATCTCTCTGTTTCTCAAATCTTGTTGTAACTCAAAACCCACAGCTGTGTTTTGCTTCAATGTGGGCCACCCTGTTAGACTCTGGGTTGAATTACTCATTAAAATATTTGAAGATCTATTTGTTTGTTTCAGAAAGATGTGGGAAAGTAGTGCTTGAGGCAGAGCTATCTCTCTATATCTTTGACTAACCTGTTTCTTAGACTGTGAACTTCTTGGGGCAGAGGCCATCTATGTAGAAACACAAAAGGAGAGAGGTCACAGCCCCAAGTAAGCTTTTAAATCTTTTCATAATCAAGTTAAACACAGCAGGTTTCAGAATGACGTGTTTTCAGATTGAGGATTTTTTTGACCATCACCTTGTCCTTTAAATCCTCAGCATTTAGCATCATCTTCTTAAGTCAGGAAGAGATTATAAACTCTTCATTGTAAGGGAGACTTCTATTACACATGTGTAAAATAGCAAACATTACAGAGGAGCTGAGCATTTCCACTGCTTCCTTCATTAACGTAAGCAGTGACAATAATAATGAACTGATTAAAGGCCACAATGGAAATGCAACTCAAAGCAACAGCCTGAATGTAAAACTGAAAGACTGAACCTGATTATCAGCACAGGCTCCTTACAAAGACATTGATCAGGATGTGGCACGGTCTCCTAGGAAAAGAAGCATTAAACCAGCTGTCATTTGTGTCCTTTATGATTAGATTGGGTAATATTCTGTGTGGAACAATCAATCCTGTGTTAGTCCAATGGGAATGAACAGTGATTTTAATCTGTAATTTCAATTTCAAAGACAGATAGAGTGTATTTCTTTGTAAGTAAAGTGTAGAAGTTTGGAAAGGCAGTTTTATACATCTCCAAAGACATCAGAGATTTGTCTGGAACTAGAAGAACAGAGGACAAGGGCAGAAGGGTAAAAATTATGAAGATACCAAGAGCTCTTTCATTTTGATGACAGCTGGATCAATCACTGGTCTACTCACACAACTTGGAAACCCATGCAGAAACCTCCTGCAGATGTTCTGATAACAGCATCAAGTTGGTCAGGGATCAGCCCTGGGAGTTCTGCTTAAATAATGTAAAAAAAGAACAACTAATGAGAATTCATAGAATCATAGAATCCATAGAATTGTTGGAAGGCTGGGTTGGAAGGGACCTCAGAGATCATCAAGTCCAACCCTTGATCCACTACCACTGCAGTTACCAGACCATGGCACTGAGTGCTATGGGCAGCCCATTCCAATGTCTGATCATCCTCTCTGGAAAGAAATTCCTTCAAATATCCAACCTAAACCTCCCCTGGCACAATTTGAGACCATGCCCTCTTGTCTTGCTGAGAGTTGCCTGGGAAAAGAGCCCAACCCCCCCCTGGCTCCAACCTCCTTTCAGGGAGTTGGAGAGAGTGATGAGGTCTCCCCTGAGCCTCCTCTTCTCCAGCCTCAACACCCCCAGCTCCCTCAGCCCTTCCTCACAGGACTTGTGCTGGATCCCTTCACAGCCTCCTTGCTCTTCTCTGGACCTGCTCCAGCACCTCAATCTCCTTCCTGAGCTGAGGGGCCCAGAACTGGACACAGGACTCAAGCTGTGGCCTCACCAGGGCTGAGTACAGGAGCAGAATCCCTTCCCTGGACCTGCTGGCCACGCTGTTCCTGAGCCAGCCCAGGATGCCATTGGCCTTCTTGGCCACCTGGGCACACTGCTGGCTCATGTTCAGCTTCCTGTCGACCCAAACTCCCAGGTCCCTTTCTGCCTGGCTGCTCTCAGCCACTCTGTGCCCAGACTGGATGGGCAAACCCCATGGGATTGTTGTGGCCAAAGTGCAGGGGCTCAGACTGAAGGAAACAGGGGAGGCAGAAAAAGAAGAAGCTTGACCAAGAATGTTAACCACATGAGAAAAGACAGACTTGTTTGAGATGCTGAGAGAAGGAGAAAATCTCTGCAATATGCATTTCTCATCTCTTTTGAGGTGCATACAGAGTAGCTGTCCCCCATTTACCTGGAGGTCAGTCCAGCCCTCCTAGTGGAATAAAATGATATTGATGAAGAAAATGTACCTCCATCCAACTGATAGGAATAAACTTACTTTTCACTCACAAGGCATGGAGAAGCTTGATTTTGCCCATTGGTGAGAAGCTTCAGTTTGAGATCTGACCAAAGATCAAATGCAGATGCAGATGTATCTTTTAGGTATCCAGCTAGTTCAGCTCCCCACAAATGATTAAGGAAATGACTACAGCAGATAATTACCATCACAAAAGTTATTATTAAGACAGTAAAGACAGTACTAAGAAAGACCAAATTAACTGGAGGTCAAAACATGGGGCATATCACAAATCTTCAGACACACTCACAACATCTACAACAAACAACAGAACAATAGAGAATAATCTCAAGTTGTTCCAGAAGAAGTTTAGATTGGATATTAGGAGACATCTCTCCACTGAAAGGGTTATCAAACACTTGAACAAGCTGTCCAGGGCAGTGGTTTTATCACCATCCCTGGAATATTTCAAAGATATCTAGATATGGTGCTGAGGGATGAGGCTTAGTGGTGGACTTGGCAGTGCAGGGTTAATGGTTGGACCTGATTATCTTAAGGGTCTTTTCCAACCAAAATGATTCCATGCTTCTAACCAAAGTAATTCTGTGATTTGCTGTTGTTTGCAAATTCATCAATAATGAGTTTGGACGTGTTTGGAGGTGTTTGGGTTTTGTGGCTTAGACTCAGGGTTCTTCTGTATGTGCATGAAGTCTGAAAGAGGATGGGTCCCCACGAGCATTCCCATTGTGAACATTGATAGAGCATGAAAATCCATGGGGTGAAGGTTCAGCTTCACTCTGTGTGCCCTGGTTGGCCACCACTGTGGGCAGCTTGAACCAATAAATTGCAGAAAACAAGAGAAAGTTTGAAAGTTTTAGTTTAGGAGCAGTTTTAGTTAAAAAGAACACAGATGGTCTTCTATTTATTCAAGTATATGTTAATATCAACATTAATAATATTAAGCAGCAGTTAATATTTTCAAAAGGCAAAGAGAAGGGCCAATTTTTGAAGCCTTTTGCTTCATCATAAAAACTTTACCAAACATCAGAGAGGCCTCCAGGCATTGAGACTGCATATGACAACATTCTTTTAGGACAAAGAGGATGCTATCCAGAGCTGTGTTACCAAGCTGCAATATTAGACCAAAAAAAAGTCATGCCACAGCACAGAAAATCCAGAGGCACATTGTGCCAGAAACCTCTTGGCTTTTCAGGGTCTCTGCCAGTCCTCATGCAGTAAGGTCATGGTCATGGGTCATAGGGCATACAGGGATTTATAAACCTGGTGGCTCCCCTTCTACATTCTTCATGTCTCCATGCAGGAATGTTTTACAAAAGTAAACTTTAGCACTGCCATCTCTGCAAAGCATGAAAATCAATGTATGGAAGGATTTCTCTGGCCAAACAGCACATCAGCCCCAGAGCTCTTAGCTCAGATTGTACAGGCAGGGGGACCCAGCCCTGAGCAGCCTGCTCTATCTGTACCTGCTTGGAGCAAGGAGGTTGGAGAAGATGATCTCCAGAGGTCTTGTCCAATGTGAGTGATTCTGTGATTGCAGGTATTTTCATCTCTAAATTTCAGGCAAGGTTCCAAATCACCAGCTTGGTTTCATGTTTGTTTTTGTTCTGTTTTGTTTGGTTTTTTTTCTTCTTTGTGTCGCTACTTTTTAAAAACTAAAGTTTATACTTTTTATATCTTTAATTCATAGGACTTAGTGAGCCAAAGTACGAGATGTTCAATTACCTTTTCAGTTCAGTGAGTGGTTTCTTGGTCAAGGAGTCTGGGACTTGTTCTCCTGTGTAAAATTTCTGAATTTGTGAATGCAATTGAAAGTGTCTGTTTCACTGTATCCTGCACTCAAAGACTGGAGTACCACAATGAGACAGAAACAGATATGGAGAAGTTAGTTATGACATTGGGTTCTTTTATGGGGTTTGAAATATAAAGAAAGGTATCATTTACTGACACAGAGAAATGCAGGACAAGCTTCAGAGGAAGCTGAAATCAACACTAAAAATAAGAGAAAGCACAGAAGTGTAGCATGAAATTCTGACAAAGCTTGAGCACTCTCAACCTTCTGATTTATCCAGGAAACTAGAAATGGTCTTTAACAGTGATTAACAGCTCCAGATAAACACTTGGAAAGTGTCTATAAAATCCTCCTGCTGATGTAACACCAGAGCTCCTCAGTGATGCATCAGGCACAAGAAGCAAGAGAGCAGCCAAGGAGCAGCCACCTGTGGTGTGAACCCAGGGCTGATTTGGTTTCACAGCTGAACTGACACATGAGTAGGAGTAGTCGGGGGTTGTTGGGTGGCTGGGACCTGTCTGGGGCAATGTCCCAAGAAGTGGCTCTTTCTAGAGAGATCTGAGAGGGGCTTGGATTCAAGTCTTGATTTGGCAGTCCAGCAGCTGTGATTTCTGTTATTATAATGAAAGACCATGGGCTCTGTTGATCTGACAGTCAAGGCTTAGTCAGTCCAGAGTGAGGACTTGTCAGATTTTTTTTTTCCATTTTTTTTTTTTCCCTAAGTACAGTAGTTGTCTTGCAGTCTGATAACTGTGGCCTATGTCTATGTGTTTTAGATAACATTTGGCTTATAGTGATAACAGATGGTTACAGTGCATATTGAACAGTCTCTGAGTTCAGAATAAATTGTGATGTGGAAAAGTACAGACATAGGATGATACCAGAGGAACCCAGGCTGCCAGTCAGTGGTCACTGCAGAAATGCAGCTTTGTGTTGCTTGGGTAAAACTAGTTTTGGAGATAAGTACAGGAAAATTGAATAATTATCGTAATCACAAGAAGGAATATGTTAATAAAAAGAAATCCCAGCAGACCTAAAACCGAGGAAGAGCAAAGAGAGAGGATGAAAAGAGCCTCACCACAAATATCATACTACTAATAGGAGACATCTCAGAATACTAAGAACATACCACAACCCAGCTCTCTGTCTTTCTGAGTAAGTTTGAACCATAGGAGCCAGGCAGGCATTTGAAGAATGAAGACAGTGCTGAAAAAGAAATGGTAGATATCAAAAAGGTGGTAATTTGTTTCTTTTTTAATCCTTTTTTTTCCTTGAATAACAATTTCAACAATATTATTGAGACTTCTCTGAATTAATTAGACTGTTTGTGCATAATTTTAAACCCAGACTAATAATTTGGCCTGTTAGATTATGAAAACTTTAACTGGACTAACAATAGCTTCATGTAGCTCCATATTTTGACACTGTCATGCACAACATCCTTGTCTCTAAATTGGAGAGACATGGACTTGATGGATGGACAACCTGATGGATGAGGAATTGGCTAGACAGTTGCAATCAAAGTCTTGCAGTCAATGTCCTGATGTCCAAGTGAAGACCAGATGATATTTCTGGCTACCTACTTGTGTAGTTCATTGTCTGCCAGAGAAACATGGACATCAGCAAAGAGGAATGCACTTGGCTCCACTTTTCTCCCCCAGATCTGCTTTTTAGCTTCCTGACTTCTGGCTGCTGCAACATTTAGACAGGTGCAAAAAATTTAAAAGGGAAAATAATTAGTTCCCTTTCCTTGTGCAAGTAGTTTGGTGAAGGCAAACTCCGCATAAACTACTGTCCTGGGCTTAAAAAGAAAACAGTTATGTAGACCACTATTATTACACATAGGTGTAAGAGGTTACCTAGCCTTCTTTTCTCCAGACAATGACTAATTTTTAATTTAGCATGTTGTGTGCAATAGATGCAGCTGAAATTATTTCTCATTTTCATGAGAATAGAGGCCTCTGATCAGATTCGATGCTGATGTCTACAGTGGTGTAAGTGGAGGTTAGAAAACAGATCAAGTCTGCTCTGATGAACCTCTGCTTACATAAAAGATGTTGTTTGAAGGCAGTGGTATCTGAAGGCTCCTCTGAAAATTATTTATAATTTGGTTTATTGTATAAAGCAGCCCATAAGCTGATTATCCCCCTTCTTCATTGTATTTTAGTCTTCGGTGCAATTTGGTTTTTGCTCTTTCTTTATTCCTCACATATACTTCAGAATAAGATTGTATACATTTTTTTTTTTGAAAATTTTAAATCCTCATTTTTTCTTTTTTAACTTTTCTTGCAATAGCCTCTCTATTTCTCCCCACATAATTGTGCAAGAGCCAAATCCAGTTGCGCCTCAGACATTTTCTGAATATTTTGTTTTCAAAGGCAGGTGAAGAGACAGAGCAGAGCATTGGCATAAGAGCCTTAAACATGGCTGGACTGACATTGTTCTGCATGTGTGCAAACAGGAGTATGAGGGAGACAGGGTGGATATTTATCACCCAAGGGGAAGTACTCTACTTCTGATCTTGAAAGAGCTGAGAGGAATCAGGTAGATCCTTCAATAACCCCATGCACTGCCTCAGAGATGTTGACTGCTGTCTTCACAATACTTTTCAGATCCTTTTAAGTCTTTTTTTTAAAAAAGACTCATGTTAATATACACAAACCACATTCCCAAAAGGCCTCAGGGATGTATTGACACGTGTCAATTTTTGTTTTACTCCCAACCAGAAAGTCCACTCCAAGTTCTGATTTAGGAGGATTTTAAATATTAATGCATAATGTTGACTTACTTCATTCCATCACCTGCTCTCATGAGAAAGAACAATTGAATAAGATAACTACTTAGGCATTTCCAGATTTTTTTTTTTTTTTCTGTATTGAAAATTCCCAGACTTGGCAATTCCCTACCAAACTGTAAGCACACATCTCTTGTCTTTTCACTTCAGAGGAAACCGGTGGACTCCAGATAAACAACAGCAAAACAAATGAGGAAGTAAAAAGGACAGAATTTTAAACGAAAAAAACCCAAAACAATAGTTCATTGGGCTGTTTTAGCTGTGGAA
Organism: Heliangelus exortis; assembly: GCF_036169615.1. Classification (NCBI taxonomy): domain Eukaryota; kingdom Metazoa; phylum Chordata; class Aves; order Apodiformes; family Trochilidae; genus Heliangelus; species Heliangelus exortis. The sequence goes on along the minus strand of NC_092423.1, from coordinate 145,819,106 downwards.
TTGCATGGCAAATAGAAGTCTTTCTGGGAGCATGAATTCCTAGGAGCCCTCAGGAGTACTGACTCCTCACTGGAGGTAGGACTGGCACAGAATGTTATTTCTCAAGGCTAACATAGAATCATGGAATCTTTCAGGTTGTAAGAGACCCTTGGGATCATCAAGTCCAACCATAACATGAGCTAGCCAGGTCAGTCAGGCTCAAAAAAAAATTGAAAAAAAAAATTTTTGTGGCAACAAACAAGCAGATCTCAAAGGGTTAGAAACGTACAGTTCATAACAGTGTGGGTGATGAGTGTGGTGATAGACAGGCACAGGTTGCCCAGAGAAGCTGGGGATGTTCTATCCCTGGAAATGTTCCAGCCCAGAGAAGATGGGGTTTTGAGGCACTTGGTCTCATGAGAGGTGTCTGTGTTCATGGCAGGAGGTTGGAACTAGATGATCTTTAAAGCCCCTTCCAACACAAGCCATTCTGTGATTCTATGATGAGAGCCAGGGAACTGGAAGGCAGCATCAGCTGGGCTGTCCAAATGGCTGCAATTAACCTCCTGTTGTGACTGCAATAGATCACTTCCCCTCTGCTACCTCCATGCCCTCTCTCTCAGTCTCTGCGTTACCTATATGGGCTATAAATATCTGAAGAGTTGTTGTTTAATGGTATTTAGGCTGTGCTCAGCACAACAGGACTCAGGAGCTTTTGGGAAGTCCTGGTGGCCAGCTTGACCAAAGGATGTCTGGGGTTGCATGCACTGATCCTGAATGAAGCAGCAGCTGCACATTTAGGTCCTGGAACTATACTTGCTCTTCATGCTGTGTGTGTGAACTGACTGGACTTGGCTTTGGGAACTGGTACTTTGAAATTTTAATCACATTATAAACTTTCATTTTGTCACCTGCAATGTCCAAGGGAAACAGCTTGGGTGGTTCGAATGCCATCACCTGCTTTGTAGGCTGGTACACTTTATAGTCACAGACATGGGTGTACCACATATGCTGACTTCAGTATGAAAGAATGCACCCAAGCACATATAATTTATTTGTATAGATCTATCCTGATTAAACTCCAGTGTGTTTCTAAAGTTCTCACGTTTCTTTGCTGAATATCTGGAACTGAACCCATCTGTTCCTGTTGGTTCTGATAAAAGCCCAACTCCCCCTAGCTGTTCAAGACAGAAATGAAAAATAGGCTCATGAACCACTGACTACAGAAGAGCCACTGCTTGAGAGAAACTGTGAACAGGATTGTTTGCCACAATAGAGTGGCTCAGAAAAACATCAGAGACAACATTGCTGCAAACGTGATGCTCATCAGTACATCTGATGAGAGCCTGCAAACAAGCACTGAGCCTGCCAAGCTTCTGCCTGTAGATACAGGGAGTCATTGGCCAAATGGGAAACATCTGCATCTTCTCCAAAAAAAGAATTAGTTGAAAAAATGCAAAAATCTGGAAATCAAGCTTTTCTTTTAAAAAGACTCGTGGTTGTGAGAGAGTACAGACTAAAGCATCTGTGGGCTGCCAGAAGATCCATGGAGTTCCAATGACCTCACCATGGGTCTGTTTTATGGGAAGGCAAAACCTGGAGGTGGCAGGATGCAGGAAGAGGACAATGCAGAAGAACTGGGCGTGTGACACTGTGGGGTAGTTAAGCAGCACCAAATGAACACAGCCAAACAATACAGCAAAGTGTTGCTGGTTTCAGAATTTGTTGGAAGAAATGAGCCTAAACACAGATGCTCATCTTGCTACAGTGGTTCTGTCAGGTAAGAACAGGGATTCATCTGATCCTCCCCTAAAGGCTGCTGGCAGGGACAAGTTGCTCTTAGGGTGCAACTGGAGTAAGCCAGGTACCAGGAGGTTTCTATCCTTAGCTGGACACATCTGTTTCAGAGTCACAGTGAAGACACAGCATAAATCTGTTCTCTCTCTGCCTTTCACTCCTCACCTTCAGGATACCCAACCCTGTTGTTATTTGATGGTTGGTCACTCTGCTACATTTCTTTTAACCAGTTTAGCCCATACCTGCATTGTCATAATCTCTTAGATCTAGCAGGATCTTGGCTTTCATTTAGCACTTCCCTTTTAACATAGAGATGGAAGTGCTGTCAAGGAAGCAGGGTTGGAAATTTAAAATTCTGATAAAAATACTGGGGTAAAGCTTGCTGTACTTTCAGCATGGCCTTATGAAAGTTCTTGTACTCTGTGCAATTAATGTATAGAGCCAAGGTATCTGAGCAGGCAGCAAGAGAAGCTTGATATGGCTGGAAACACCTCTCACTGTAGGCTACCAGCCTTCCTTGGACTTATGCACCCCATCATTCACTGGGATTTGGATATAACACAAATGAGAGAGTGTTCAGAAACCAAATATACTCAGAAACCTCTTCACTGGTTCTGCTGCAAGGCAGACAACTTCTACTTAGATGTTGAAACCCAAAGGTAGGGAATTATATTGGGAATCAACACCTAAACACAGTGCAGGCAGAAATTTAGGATTTTAGGACCACATTGCCCAATGAGAAGAGAGAAAAGACAAAAGGTGAAAGACAAGCAAGATGTAGAAGAAAAAAGAATGAAACAATGAAAAAGGTGCATGATAGGTACAAAAGATAGGTAAAGGAGGGGGATTCTTTCAAGCTGGATACTTAAAGTAAGAATGCTCCTCTCTAAAACACCAAGAAGAATACACACATTCACATTTGCCTTTTTTTTTTTTATCATGCAGAATTTGTTCAGTCCCTAAGTGAGTGCAACAGTGCTGGCCTTAATCTCCCACTTCTTATCTCTCAGTAGGATTTCTAAGCCTTTCAGTTCTCCTGAGACAGGAAAGCACCTGGTTTCTGAAAACCCTGCCAGAGCAGCTTGAATATCAGGAGGAGGAGACACTTCTTGGGAATGATAAAACAACGAGCAAAGCAAGAACTGCCGGGCAGGCTGGTGAGTGGGGAAGCCACGGGCTTCTTATTGATTGTACAGGAGTCTTGCTTGGAGAAATGGCTGGAAATTTTTACTTTTGAAAACTGAGAAGAGAGCAGGAGCCAGTGCTGATAAGACAGATCAATGCAGACCATGAATGCAATGAGGTTATTAATAAATAATAAGACTGAAGTTGGGAGCTAATCAAATAAAAAAGATATTTTCTAGTTGGGGCATTGTGCAGGCACTTGATTGCCACAGTAATGGCAATGGAGAGATTAGAAACAATGAACTGCACAGCAAAAAAATGGCCAAAAGTCCCTCCTTGTGGAAATATCTGCTTAAAAGAATGGCTAAAACAGAACGATTTTCTAGAAGAGATATAATTCAGGATATTTAACAGGGGTTGTGAACAGGAAACAGTGATCTTTGGAGCATGTAAAAACTGAAACTAATGCTGGCAAAAGATGCTAGAGAAGCTTGCAATCTCAGTTCTTCTAGTTATTACTAGCAGGATGACAATTTCAGACAGCTGGAAAATGAATGTTTAGGCTCTACAAATTTCTTCAATGGCAGGGACCATAACCCATTATACAATATGGTTGTTCATTCTTTGGCATCTTTCTCTGAAGCTCCACTTGGTCTAAGTTTTAGAAGAAGAGCTCTATAGCTGTGAATGAAATTGAATTATTTTCCCCAAACTCCATTGCACCCCTAACAATGTTAATTGTTCCTATTCAGTACTCCAGGGTGGGTGTAAAGCCCAAGAAATCTCATATAAATTCTATGTACTAAAAAAATAATGAAAATACAAAATTTCTGTATATTTTCTTACTATATTTCTTAGGATTTTTCTATAAGTAAAGCATGTTTATAGCTTTTCATGATGTATTTCTCTTCTCTATTGAAATCCTCAGTGCCTTCTGATAGATTAGATAATTACTACTGCAAAAATAGACTAGCTTATCCAGTCAGGTAAGTAATGCTTAAGCCAAGCTACTTATAACAACAACCATCAGCTTTTCACTAGTGGGGAAAGCTTTCAGGGGAATTTTAAGCCTGACTTGCATAATTTCCTTAAGGAGATCTCCAAAATCCAAGAACTGAACGAGGAAAATAATGGGAAGCAGATGCTTGTCTTATTTCCACAATATAAAAAAGTCAGTTAAGGAGAAAAATCCCACAAGAAGGTTATTAGTTACAGGGAATTTGTAAGCTTGGGGTCCTACTAGATGGTTTTCCAAATGAGGAAAGCACTTCAGAAGCCTCTTGGAGAAATGGGGAAAGACCTGGCATTGCTATTCTCATTTCAATGGTGCTGGTTGTGCTGCTTTCCCAGCACATATGTGCTATAAAACTGGATGAGCACAGAGAAACCTGGGAGAGGCCCAAGGAACAATACTGAGAGGGAATCTCTGTGGTGCACAGGGCATAAAGTGTGTTCTTGACCTGAACTATGCAAAGCTTCCATAGCTGATGAGGATAACAAAACTGCAGAACCATGCTGTGAAACAAAATCTGCACATCTGGGATGTGGGGTTGCTGGGTGGCATTGCTGGTGTTGGTACCATCTGGATTCTTAGATGAGTCCAGAGTAGAATGGCTGTTCCACAGTCATACTGTGTAAGACCAACTACCACAGTGTAGAAATTATGACAGTGTTTTGGGAATGTTCCCTCACAATCAGATAGAGGTAAGAGAACATTAGACAGAAAACACTTCCTCCCACCCCCATCCATCACCTACTTTCCAATAACCACCTTATTTTTATGAGATGATGATTTGATGTTAGCCTTAAGATCATGGAGATATTTATCTAGTCCCCTTTCAATAGAGGAACCACAATCAGAGAGGTTAATTTTGATTTTACTCCCGAGTCTGAGCATTTGGAGATTAAGATGTGATATCTCTGCTAGTTCCCTCATTTTTTTATTTTTTTTTTTGTAATCTGCCATGATGAACTGGGCCAGATGACCTGCAGGATACAGAGGGCTTGATTTGTCATTATGTAAAACAAGTAAGTAGGTGCAACTTAAGTCCAGCTTTGGTCTGATGTGGGAAGAGAAAACAAAATCCCTCTGTGTTTAGCATACAGCTTGTAAACACCTCCAGCACACAAGATATTATTTATTTCTCTGCAATGGCTAAAGATCTGGAATGATGCTAATGACCTTTCCTACAGCCTTGCTCCAGCCCTTCTTGGGAAAAGAGATACTTAAAAACAACCCTGACCAGGGGCTTTACTGAGGGTAGTAAGAGACACAGTACCAACTACCCAATCAAAGCAGCCATCACATACTGACCAGCTGAAAATGAGATATGGGGGCAGTGGGGTGGAGTGGACTGGGCAAAATGAAAAGTAATTGTTCAAACCTAAAAGAAACCCTTTAAGGAAACAGATTATCAATGTAATTAATGAAAATAGCCATGGCAAAAGTTTTCCCTCTCCTTATGACATACAGTTTCACAGGTGAGGAACCCAAGCCAGGATACAGGGCCACGGAGGAGACAAAGAGTTGCAGTAGGACGCTCCCTTCTGACACTCAGAGGACAAAGTTAGGAAAAATATCTTGTTTCAGTGAGGCATCCTCTTTAAAGGCATGAATTGCCTTCCTGACTCACATTAGGCTTCTTCATGTCTCTATTTTTTTCTACCAGCAAATTGTTAGGAAAGATAGACAGCAGCTGACTTTGTTCACCCTAAAGATGTCCATATAGATGCAGAACAAACATTCACTTCTCCTCCATAGCCAGTGCCTGTTCACATGTACTTGTCCTTTTAGCTGCCTTTCTGTGTTACTCATTAGATATGTTAATAGCATTTAAAGTCATCCAGAGGAGGTGATATTTAGTTATTATTCAAGACTATGAGAAAGAAAAGAAAACCTGTCTGGAGATGATTAGATCTCCTGCTGTTCCCTGACCTGTTAGAAAGTGCTATGGACTAATAGCTGTGACTTCCATTCCTATTATGCTCTGATAGGATTTCCCTTTCAAAACACTCTGACAAGATAGGACAGTGGGCAGCTGAGTTGGAATAATGTGAACACTCTGAGGACGTGTGTGTGTGTCAAGACACAGCAGTCTAATGATTAAAGCAGCACTCTGTACCTCTCATCAGAGAAAACAAAACAGAAATAATTCCAAGTCTTACAAGGAGAAATTACCTGCTTCACAAGTGAATTGTAGGGATCAGGACCAGGAGTTGTGGTAAGATAGAGCAAGGGCAGCTACAGTTCTGAGGAGGTGGGGGAAAGTTCTAGAGCTAAGAGCAAGCTAAGTGGCTAAGAGGTGTTAAGAGTGAGCATCTGGGTAGTCTGGGGTGTTTGGAGGATACTGACATTATTGGTGACTTCTTTATGCTGAGCAGAAAACTGGTGGTATAGACAGAGATGCTCAACAGAGCCAAGAAGCTCATCCTACTGAAATAATGTGTAACTTTACTTAAAGAGGTAAATGTGGTGTATTTCCAGATAAGGAGTAGGCAAGACTCTGCCAACACTTGAGTTGGAGGCCTTGTATGGAATTTAGGAAGGGGATAGGTTTCATATTCATGGTTGTCCACTTGTAAGGAAGCTTGGTGGAACTGTTGCATGGAGTGATCCACATGGATAGGTGTGTGGACTGGATCCTCAGCTAAGGGACATACATAATGCCAAAGAGGGGCACGGGTGAGGGGCATCACCATTGATTGTAAAATGTACAGCACTGAGAACTTCTAGGGATTTCCCAAGGTGTCCCCGTGTGTTGCAACACATATGTCCAGCTTTGGATGGTTCTGGAGGTCTTCTTATTGTTTCAGTTCTAACACCAAAGAGAACAGAAAGAGTACCACTGAGAGGTGAATTTCTGAGTGCAGTGCTATAGTCCTAAGGGAAGAACAACAATAATTTGTTAGTCCCTGCCCATGCAGGGGGTTTGGAACCAGGATGATCTTTAAGGTCCCTTAAAACTCTAACTATTCACTATTCAAAACACATGGATAATATAATGAACTTGACTGGTAGTATGGACCATATTAGAGAAGTTTGCTCCATTTTAGCTCCAAATTTAGACAGGATGGTTGGAATTCCTTCATGGCCAGCTGCTCTTGCAGAAGAAGAGCTCCTCATTAATTCAAGGGAGAGCAGCTTACCCGGAGAAGCACGATGATGTCTTAGTCCTGGAAATGTTCTGGAAATCTGCTGGTTTTTTTCCAGGCTTTGTTTGTTTGCAGTGAAATGTGCTTAACTCTGAGGAGCAAAGCTATGGTAATAAGTAAGAAGAAAACAAATTAAAGAGAGGTGAGTAAAGCCATCAACATTTCTAGAGAGCTGGCAGGACCAAATTCAGAAAGTCCACAGTGATATGAATGGATCCCACTCCAATTGCACACTTGGACTAAGAGGCACCTGCAAGCAAGGGTATACTGTTTGTTGGCAAAAGCACTGTAATGGCAATAAATACATTAAATTTCAGATGTCTGAGGTTTAATAGAGTGAGTGCTCCTTATGGTTCCTTGGAAGGCAGGAGACAGAGTGGAGCCAGTGCTGTAGTTGCAATGAGCTTTCATCTATTTTAAAATTAGTTGTCTACTGTCCAAGGGTTGAGCACAGAGTCAGAATGAAGCAAAGAGTCTATTTTCACTTCCAGGTAGAGTCAACTGCTAAAGGTTGAATCAACAAAGGTCTCTTGACTGCTGGACTGGAAAACACTCAAAAGCACAAGTCAGAAGTGCTAAGATCCTACATCTAAAAGAGAGGAGAGAGGAAATGCAGTGAAGGACCCATCAGATCTTCAGGAGCTTTTAGAAATAAGCTAGGTGGCATAATACAATTTATCTCCTTGGGGTCCTAAGGCTGGGAAAAAATTGCTTGGTGCAGTTTGATTAGAGATGTGTTGCTTTTTTAAAAACCCACCATCATCAAACCAAATATCTGTCCAGAGATACTTCCACCCATAAAGGTGCATGGGTAAAAACAAAACAAAACAAAATGAAACAAAAAAACCCAAACCACCTTTCTTCATGCTGAAATCAGAAAGTGATATAAGATCCTTAAGGCTCATCCAAGAGGCTCTCAAAGATCTCCAGCCCTGCCTAAAAATATAGGCTGACTGTTGAGCCTGAAATAAGACCAGAAAGGCAGTAATCCCCAGGATCTCTCTATGCCAGAGGATCAAAATTTTTAAAGGGTTTTTAGCTCCTCATAGCACACTGCTTGACCTGGTACTGTGACTCCAACAGGAGCATCTGGTTGGAGCCTGAGTATGATGCAGTTGTTTTATTAATACATCTTCCTTTTTTTTACCCTTGACAAGGAAACTCCCTGGTTATATTATGGACTCAGGAAACTACAAAACTACAAAATTGCCCAGCTAGTTTTACCTAGACAAAGATGAAGGAAGATATGGGATAAGAATTTAATTCTCAGTAGTTCATGGAAAAAGTATCTCCAGCTTTCTTCAGCTAGGACAAATTGATTTGGGAAGGTATTACAGTGTTACTTGTCTGCCAAAGCTCTCACAATATGCTTTAACCATTCCAGAACAACTCTTCTAGGCAAAGACTTGAGTAATCCCATCCTTTAAGTCAAAGGAAACACATTTGTTCATTCTAAGTCACAGTATCTGGGAAGGCTGGGATCTATCTTCTTAGTTTTTTTTAAGGGATGTTCTCTTGCCAAAAATGTCTTTTTTTTCTTGGCTGTGGATATTTTTTCTATTTTTTGTTTAGAGAAAAGTGGTACAGATTTTGGCAATTTCACCATGTAATCACGGTTCATTTGAATGGGTGGACTTGAATGGGCTTTGCTCCTATGGTAACAGATTTTTAGCTGCAATTGTTGTTAGCTTTTTGAAGGTGGCATTAACCATTGTTCCCAGTGGCATGGTTATCTATGTGACTTGGGCTTCCAAGACTACAACTCCAAAGTGTCAAGGTTACATGGGGCAAAGGAAGGGAGAGTGAATGACTGGGAAAATGAGATTAAGCCCTTTTTGATCTTCTCCCAAATCCTGGACTAGACAGAGGCCAAAGCCATCCCAGCAGAGCTTATAGCAACTAAGAGGCTGCTGGAAATTCTGCCAGCCTCACTTGTTCCTTCTGGGGGAACATGCCAGGGGGATCCTTTCTGCCCCATCCTTGATTCCTCTCTGTGGCAATGTGCCCTTTGCTCAAAGGTGAATGAAGCTGCCACAGGGACCTTCAGCTGCTTCTTGAAGACATCTCTGGGGCTATGTCAGCACAGCAGGTGGGGATGCAGCTAAGATTTTGGCAATATCTGCAATTCTGGGGCTGTGTTTAAGGTCACATTTCTGTAGCTGTGCTCGCCTTCATTTAATCTTGTTTGCTCTGACGTCAATGCAAATGTAGCAGTAAGCCCATGCTGTTACATGCTCTCTCTATTATTATGTGGGTTTTTTTCTCTCTTCAATCATAGCTGGTTTCTTATGATTGAGTTAAATTCACTATGGAGAGGGGCGGGTTGTTTTAACAGTGCAGTAGATAGTGTGTTGGCATATTCTGTCCAAATGCAGGGTATCTGTACTTAATAATTCTTTTCAATTATTCTTGTTATAACAGCCAAAACAGCTGAGTTCACTGTGAGATGTGTGTGCCTGTACCCTAGTGTAATTCAGCCCTGAATGCTAATGTATTAGTCCTGCCTCTTTTTTACATAAACAATTTATTACTTTCATATGAAATAAATTTTCATGACATAGATTAATATATTTTGCCTACCATCTGGAAGGTCCTACAGTGGCCTCCAAATGGTGCACGGATCCACGCCTTATTGAAATGTAACCCTTCTCAGAGGAGAGCATAGTAGTTGAATAACACTGCATAACTTTAGGACTGTTGGCATAAAACAAACAGCATCCTGCTGAATCTAGAGGCAAATTTAGGTTGGAAGAGGTTATAGTGTTTTTCTCAAGCAGCCCAGCAGATTTAACAGATTCTCAGTTTGTGCAAAATATCTAAAGGGCATCCATTGATTGCAAAGCATAGAGATGTTCAGTGATTCCTCTGTGACTGGGGAGCAAATCCATAGAAAAAGTAGTTCCTACATCACCTGCCTGCCCACTGCAGTGCTCTATAAAGCAGCCTCTGTTTGAAGAGCAAAAGCGATAAGAGTCAGATAATAGGCTTGTGGATAAAAGAAGTGACATCAAAATCTTTCAACAGCCATGTCATTAGTGGATCAGAGGATGGGCTGTCATTGACTCTTCAAGCCTTAAATGCTAGAGCATTCAACAAGGAAATGGTAAGTTTTCATGAAATTGGAAAGCTGTGGACTTTCAGGTCATGTTTAATAATTTGTCACAAAGAAGGTCTATTTGTAATACCCCTGCTGTCAAAGCATCAGTGGATTAACAGGGCTAAGAGGTAATTCTGCTTTAACATCAATACTGGTGTAAAAGTAAATGCTGCCTAGGGCTTAATAAGAACATTTCAAAAATGTATTCATGGAGTGACAGCATGAAGTGAGTGACAGCCATAGAATGTGGGTAAAAAATTACCACAAAGGTTAGAATAAACATTCAGGGCTTGTCTCAGGCCATTAGAGATGGGGTCTCTTTTGCAGGCTCTTGTCCACTGTTGGCTCCCTCATCTGAGTTTTCTTCCTTCACTTCAGCCACTGGTGTCACAAAGTCATTGAAGTGGGGCAGGATTTCCTGGAAGAAAACTCACTCCACTGTTCGAGGTACTTTCTGAAGTACCTATTTTTGGAGACCATGAACTGGTCATTCTTCATTTCTGTTGAGGGTACTTTAGACATCTAGCTCAGACTGGACTTTAATACCTGAAGTGAGTAGAGCTGATTCCTGTCCATTTTACAAACCCTTCAAACAGGTCATAAATATTTTCCCAAAGCATTTTCTAGTGTGATGAGACTATACCTGACTATACTATTGGGAGCATGCCCTAACTAATACGTGAGACAAGCCTGGGATAGAAACAATCCTAGCCCCTTGTCCTGGTGCTATAGTGTTGAAAACGTATTGTAGAAAAAGATAAGGAAGTTGTAAAGTCACTTTTAGTCTTTGAGATGGACGTTCAAGAAGATTTTAGGACTGGACCTCTTTATATTAATTGGTCCTTATCAAAGGGCACCTTCAAAAGTGCTCTCACTGCCAGCCTGTGTAGTCATGCCAGTTTCTCACTTCTGGACTAATTGGGCTGACAAGTCAAAAATGAATAATTCTGGCAGCAGTAATGACCCCACAATGCTGTGGAGATGGGGTATGAGAAGGCTTGAGAGTCTCTCTTCTCAGAAGTCAACTTCCTAGCCTGTATGTTTTAAGAAAAAAATGATATTGCTGACACCTCCTTTTCAGAAGACAAGGGTGCTCATTCTTCTGTTCTGAATGAAATAACTACAGGGGAGAGCTGAGAATAGGTGTTTGTCTTTTTGGGTATTTTTGTGTGCCATGGATGAGTGGCAGCCAGAGAAGAGGCAGATTGAATGATTGCAGTTGCTCTCTGTGCCTCCAAGGTGCTGGCCTCTCTTATCAGTGGGATACTGTGGGGTATCAGATTAATTCCTAGACATGACTTTGCATCGTGGCAGATAGCTCCATCTCTTTGGATTTTACAGTGCCAAGCTCTAAATTAAGAAAAAGTGGCAAGGGAAGAGCTCAGCTGCTTTGTCTCTGCAAGCTCTGCTCACACCACTGTCTTTCTGGGCTTGTAACGTAAGCAGGAGCTGATAGTCAGCATTTTTCATTTCTGCTTCACTCCACTCAACAGCAATGAGATTTAGTCTAGTGCTGTAATTTCACACACACACACACAGCACTTGTGTGGTCTTGTTGAAATGGTACAGATTTGCAGGTGCTTGGGACTTTGGGAAATCATTCTCCTTCTTCTGACAGCTGAGGTTTTTCTGAAGCTGAATTTAGAGTCTTGAGTGATTATTTAGATTCTTAAACAAGGTGGCTGAATTTAAGTGCAAAGCCAGTGCTGCTTTTGAAAAACAGGTCATTTATTTATATCTTAAATCTGGATTTAGGAGTCTAAAATTAGTTGCTAATTTTTTGCAGATCTTTGTCTTGGTCTAAATAAAGAACAATGTCTATTTAGGTGTTGAAGTTGGAAAAGTTGGCCTACAAGGCTTACCTGTTGTCACAGAATGCCAATAAGAAGGACAGGAGGTCTGCAAATCTTCTTTCCTGCAATATGGCAAATTCCTACTAGAAGCTGCTCAAGAGTTAAATTGTTCAGTTCAGCTTGGAAATCCTGTTGGGAGTCTGAAGACTCCACAATTTCTAAACTGGGTGTGCCTGCAAAGACAGGTCTGCTGTAGGGCTCCTGTAACTCAAACCAGATTTAAGAGGAGCTATTAGAGCAATGATAACTTTAGGAACAAGAGTGCCAAATTGTATGAAGTGGTGGAATTCCTCTTAAGATCCTGCATAATTCATGAACATATTTTAAATATGTTTTTACGTAATGTTCTTTTAGGTTAGTGATTGCAAAAAGTAAGTCATGTCTGATCCTTTTCTCATTCACATTCTCATTCACAAAATAAAACTGATAATGGAAAAACAAGGCCTCTATGAAGCAAAACTTATACTAAGATAGGCAAAATCCTATAAAGATATTGACAGAAGAGCACTGAGAAAAATGTTGAATACATGTTTAGTATCACTTGACATCATTTTCAACTGATACAGATTTTTTCGTGCTTCTGTCTTTGTTATTCAACAGGTACCACCTTCTGTAGAGTCCTTGTTCTCTGAAAGTTTATCTGGAACTGAACCTGTTTTGGGAGCTAACACACCATCATTTCACCTGTTGCTGAGTAACTTATATTCTCTGGCATACGTACATGCAGAATGCACCTTGGGGTTAGGAATGGGAATAAATACAGGTTTACAGGTGGAAAACACAGTCACAGAGGGACAAAACATCTTCCCTGCCATCATATGACCAGCTTGTGGTAGAAAAGGGATTTGAAATGAGGTCTCTGATGCTGGACTGGTGTCCAAACCATTTGACTGTGTTTCCTTTGTCCTGTACTGGAATTGTTCTTGTTGTCATTATTGTTTTAAATCAGCAAGTAGTGTGATGGAAAGGGTGTTGAGGCAGAATAACACATGATCTTTGCACCTTGCACTGAAGAGACTTGGGAGGGACTTGTGTGAAATCCCCTCACTCACTCCACCTTGGTACCTGGATATTTTGGGATCAAAGACAGCTAAGTGTGATGCTAGCACTGTCTTCAGTACTGCTGATTACAGGCATTTTTATGCTTTAGCTGCACCAGCCTCATCGACATAATGGATCATCTGACCTCTAAGGACACACTGACTCACAGACAACTCAATTTTGTTAAATTTTCCTCATACAGCAAATCATAGAATCATCATAGAATCATAGAATGGTTTGGGTTGGAAGGCACCCTAAAGATCATTAAGTTTCTGCTCTCACAGGGGGAGTGGACTAGATGATCTTTTGAGATCACTTCCAACCCCTAACTTTCTGTGATTCTGTGATTCCAACCCCCCTGCCATGAGCAGGGACACCTCCCACTAGACCAGGTTGCTCCAAGCCCCATCCAACCTGACCCTGAACACTTCCAGGGATGGGGCAGCCACAGCTTCTTTGGACAACCTATGGCAGTGTCCCACCATCTTCACACTAAAGAATTTCTTCCTAATATCTGACCTAAATCTACCCTCTTTCAGCTTGTAACCATCGCTCCTTGTCCTGTGATCATATAAGTCCCTAATATTGCAGGTGTGACTTTTATTCCATCTGACAAAAGCAGTGTACTGCTGGGCTGGATATTTAAGGCTTTTCTGGGAATTATTCCAGTGCTTGCTCTGTTCATAGCTTTGCCCATTCACAATGACCTGAGTAGTTTACTGCATATGCAGAATCTGCAGTGGAAGCAAAGCCTGATCTTTAAACTGAATCACTTCTCTCTCCTGTTGAATGACAGAATGTGTAATGTGTCCCCACATGCCAGGGGCCTTTCTAGGACCAGAGCTTCAGGCATCACATGGAGAATTAAGGTACACTGAAGGCTTGGTGTTTATTTTGGAATTGAACTCAAAGCCCTCTGCTTTGGGGACAAGCTTTCAACCAGATAAGCTGGAGGATTTGATCTGGGAACTTCCTTTCTTTGGTATTTCTGTCTTCCTCTTTGAACTGCAGCAAGCACTTAGTACACGTGATGATGGGAAGGAAAAGCTGTTGTGTAATATCTGCTTATCACTACAGATTATCCCTTAGCAATGAGATTAAAGCTTTTCCTTATGTAGTAAGAGCCTGGGGTTTAGTGAGGGTTTTTTTGTTTGTTTATTTGTGTTTTTTCTTTGTTTGTTTGTTGGTTTTTGTTGGTTTTAAGTAATGTACTAGAATTTCAGTTTCATTGAGCAAGGAGAGCAAACTTCACAAGTTTGACTAAGGAATCAGAAATTTTTAAAGGAAGTATAGACTTTTAAAGAATTTTTTTTTTTTTTTTAATGAGGATATCTCTATAATCATGTATGCTGTAATTCCAGTATTGCCTCCTCGTGATTATATTCACAATGGGACTAAGGCAAGAAAGGATTTTGGAGTCATACAGACAAGGGGTTTGCCTAAAACAGTGCTTTGGAGCTCAAACCCTGCAGAGCTTTGTGATACCACAACAACCTCCTGTTGTTTCCTGCTAGTGGATTGACTTTCTGGTTAAAGCCCAGCTGGTTGTTAGGATATCCATGTGCATCCCATACCTGGCCCATTTTACTGCTCCCTACTTCTGCCATGTACACACCAAGCAAAGATGTCTGGGTTCCTGAGGCTGCTTTAAATCTGTCTGGTTTCATCAGCTGTAGAATGACAGAGGCTGAGGACCAAGACTGCAAAGAAACCTCAATCTCTTTTCTTGATCAAGTCATCAAGCTGCTGAACAAGGTTTCAAAACAGCATCAGGTTTCCCCAAGACTCTATTGCACATCTCTCTCTCTGCCTCTAAATCAAGTGTTTATTGCCCTGCAATGAGTAGACACCTGAAACCCAAGTGAAGTAAAAATAGCAAAAGCATCTCTCTCTGAGGACCATCCAGCCTGGGCACTAAGATAAGGGTCATTGGATTTCTGTTTATGGGGGACATCAAATTTCCTAGATCTGAGGCCACTCCATGCTAATTTGTCACTGTGCTACAGTGGCAGCAATAAGTTTATTTAAAAACTAATAATGTACCCTGACCCTTCTTGTCTCTGCCCTTCCATTACTCTGTAGTTTGTATCAGAAGGATCAGCAAGCTGAGACGGGGAAGGAAAGTATTTAAATTACATGAAGGCTGTGGTTTCTAAATAAAGGCCAATGGTCCCTTTGCTAATACCACTATCATAATCTGACCCTGAGAGCCTGAACCACTCATTCTTTGTACGGGTATCTCCTTGACTGCAAAGGGAATTTTGGGCACAGTGCAATTACCAACACAAGATTGGGCCAATTACTTAATTAAATTTTAAGTAGGAGCATATACATAGCAGATGGACATTTTGAGGAGGCAGAGAGTAATGTGTGCAGGGTAACAGAGAATGCAGCTTATCTTGTTATCTGTTCCTTGGATGAGTTTTAAGTGTATTAACATCAGGACTCCAGTCGGATTGAAGCTGTGTGTAAAATTTCTGAAAGGCTATTTTACTTGGAACAATTTTCCTCAGATGAAGATGAGAATGACACAGTCATGTAGCCACTCTTGTCTGAAACTGGCATGAAAACAAAGAATGGCCTCAACTAGAAAAAGTCTTTGTTTAGGCAATTTTATCTATAGGCTTCTAGAGGTGACTGTGTTTTATTTGGATACTCGCTTTTAAAGTCAGCTAAAAGGTTTCTCAGTCAAGATCTTTTCAAAATGATAATTTGTAGATAGTAGATTGATTACCTTATCTTCCTGTCCATTCCCATGCCTCGCTTTGCATTGGAGTTTTAACTCTGTCTCGTTGCTTTATGTGAATGCATTTTAGGACAAAGGTTTATTTATGTTTATTTTCTCTCACTTCACATTTACAGAGCTGTAGGCATCCTTAACTGCTTTTTCTGGAACACAGCAATACACAAGAAGGGCAATAAGAATATGATTTTTATTAAAATGATACTAGGTTTAGGTACTTGGAAAAATTCCACTAATATCAATGAATAGGAAGTACCAATGCAGATTTGATTAGAGGAGATGAGAGGATCTGTGAAGTAAAGTATCTCATGTTCTCTGTCACAGAAAAAACCAACTTAACGTTATCATTTAATTAAATATATTTAAGATAGTAAGGTCTAGAAGTCCAAGATACAGTCAAGAATTTGCTCTTGACTGTCACATAAAATGTAGAGAAACAGAGAGCCTGAATGGAAAAGGGACCAAAAAGTCCATCTCCTGATTCCAGCCATGAGCCAATCAATGCTACACAGCACTAGAAAGTTGATCAACCCAACCCATTTTTACAAGATACTTGTATAATTGACGCAAATACAGATCTTTTCCCAGCCATGGCATGAAGATTCTCTCAACGAGGGCAAGAATTGCTCTCCAGATTTGCCAGATTTGCCATTTAGCAGTTCCTTTATTTAACATCTTGGAAACATTGCTTTTAAAACTGAACAATATCCACTGTGTTCTGAACATCATCTAGACTCAGATAAGGTTGTTTTCTACTGACACAAGCAAAATCATCATTGGTTCAATTTTCTATCCTTTATAGATAAGTACCTTGTGAAATAAGGTAGAATTTTGGCTGAAATGAAGATACTTGCCCTGTCCTATAAAGCTCATGTCAGCATTTGAACAGGGTGAGCAGGAGTGATCACCCTCATCAGAAATGCTCATCATGGAGGGAAAAGGAAGGACCCACACCTAAATCTGAAGTAGGAGCTTCTCAAAGCTAACATAAAGTCTTTGGTATTTTCCATGTGTTTTGGAGGTCCTAACCTTCCTTTAAATGAGTGACTGCAGTGTACAGCCTGGTGACTCTCACTGCTTAGAAAGGACATTCAGCATTTGGGACTGAGTGGAAGAAAGGATTGTAATGTTGTTTGAGATGCTTTGGTGACAGGAAGGGAGGAGACAAGCCCTGTTTTCTCAGCTGTCAGGCTTATTTAGATTCCAGCTACAGAGAATAAATTTATCCTTCATTTTAGATTAGCCTGGGGTAAGCCAAAACATGAAGTACAGTGTTTAGGATTTATGGTTCTGAGGAGCATGCTTCAAGGGACACCAAGCTGGCACTCTTGTCAAATTCCCAAACATCATACAAAAACCTAACAGCAATGATTGTATGAAAGTGATTCCCATGTCTGTTTGCTTTCTTTAAGGGTGTCCCAATGGCTGAAGAAAAGTCCAAGCCTAACTGCACTGTTAGTGAAGTCACCATTGTGAACCTGAAGCCTGAGAAAAATCCCACTCTTGTCTTGCCAGGAGGGAAAACAGGAAATGAACATAGAAACCTTGGTTTCCATCCTCCTTCTCCAAAGATTTCAGAGAAGAGGTTATCCCAGGGAGAGAAAAAAATGTGGCCAGAAAAGGTGAAAAAAGAGGGGGCTTTATCTCCCAGCCTGCATCGTGCAAAGGAGTTTTGTAGCACAGAGAACATCACCCTGAAGAGGCCAGTGAAGTTGGCCCCTCTGGATATCCCTGTGGAAGTCAAAGAAGCTCAACTCCAAAAGATCATGAGCATCCAGAGGGAAGCCCAAATGGCTGCTCAGAAGCTGACCATTAAAGCCACCAGCAATGAACCCATTGTGAAAAGGGTAAAAAATCTGGCTCAGGGGGAGCTGGAAAACCTTCAAAAGATAAAGCTAAGTGAGAAGGCTGCTCTGGAGAATAAAGATGATCCCCCACCCCTGAAAAATAGCAAACCCCTGGGAGAAATTCAAATTGTTTTGCCTCCAGAGACAACCTCTAAGTTGACTAAACAACCTGGTGTTGAAGAAGTTCCCAAGACACTCCGTAAGCCTCTAATCCCCATTCTCCATGTATCTGAGATGCATGAAGAGTCCAACATCCCTGACAGCATCCCTGACAGCATCCCTGATCCTTGCCAGAATGTTTCTCGGCGCCGATTCAGAGTAAAGCACACAAAAGAGCAGCAGGAAGACCATGGGAAAGCTAAACCCTTAAAGGCCACAGATCCAAGTGCAGGAGAAGGCAAGCAGAAATCTGCACATCAACGAACACAAAAAACCCTCAGTGATGCAAGCAAGCTCATTGAAAATATGTCCAAAAAACAGAAGGAACGAGGAGCAAAGCAAGGGGAGTTGGATGAAGCCTCTCTTGTGAAAAAGCAGACTACTCGAAGGATGGCCTTGGGAGACATCATCCAGGTGGATGAAGACTGAATATCACATATCATGTAATGTACAGGAGAGTTAGACACAATAACTACCCAGTAAAATGTTTTAGACTGACTGTTTGGATATGAGTCTTCAGAAGTGTGTCTGAAGATATTAGGAGACCACAAAGTGAAAATAAGTCAATATTGTTGAACATCTATGGCATTTCTAAGGTTTTAAAACATCTTAGAAATAAGTGGGACACAGGACAAATATCCTCCTGCACAGCTCAACACTAGAAAGGCCCCAGCCACAGTCCTGAGTCCAGCATTCAATACAACTTTTCAAGACATGTGGACCATGCAGGAAAAATCTGGGTGTGGACTGTATGGAGGGACCAAGAGAAAAACAGAAACCTAGAAAATACTATGTCTGGGGCAAGATGAAAAGAAATAACATCATTTGCTCTAGAAAATACAGCCCTCCCACTTTTAGTTGTAGGAAGCTTGTTTCAGAAAGACAAGATTAAAATGTTCTTCATATCTTTTGTTAGCAGAACAAAAAGTAATTAGCATAAGACTTAGCAAGGGACATTTCAGTGAGAAAAGGAGAAATAATTTTAAACACAATAAACACTGAAGAATACTGTTTACAGAGATGGGAATCTCTGTCACTGAAATTTTAAATAATACATTGAACAAACACCTGCCAAGGATGATTTCAGAAAGTTAATCCTTCATTCAGACATGACATGGGCCAGATGATATATAATGTCCTTCAGTCTCTATTTTCTTACATTGTATGGTCTATCTTTTTAGTTGCCCATTTGCAGGGCTACTAACCAAGCCATGGAGTGCAAAAATGTGTAATAAAAGTAACTTTTCACTTCACACTGATTCATATTCATTGTCTTACTGTTAGTGTCAAGATATTTAGAAAGCAGCATCTAATAGATGATTTTTTCCTTTATTTCTTCAGATCTACTTCTCTTTGTCCTTTCCCAATTTCTTGGTAAAGAGAGGAATCCTTATATTTTCATTGTCTTGCTTCAAAAGTTCTTGTCTTGCATTTTTTATCTGTTCACTTTTAGTCACCTTTTAAAATCATCAGAAACTTTTGAAGACTGAATATTATTTTTATGTGTACTACAAAACAAACCAAACTTACACAGTCTTAGCATAGTCCTAGATATTTTTTTAGGGAGCAAGAACTATTCTGAGGTGGTTTTTTTTTAGATAGCTATTTTTATGAGCTTCCAGCAATGCTAGCACAGTGCAAATATTATTAATAAGATTAACATGTAATAAGATTTGCCTTGTAACTGTCTTTACAGTAAAAATTGGGTTGTTCACTCCCTACTTGTAGTTCACTTGCTTGATTTGTTTTTCAGTAAAGGTTGTCTTAGCTGCTTATCAAATGATCTTAGAGGCTGGGACTCAAAAAACCCAATGGTGACACTTGCCATAAATTTTCAAGAGTTGACAAAAATACATTACACTTTTGGAAAAACAGAAGGTGTCTAGAAATAGCAGAATTCAGCCCTTAAACATGCTGACCTTGGGGGAGAAAAGAGGAATGAAGCACCTTCTGTATAGAAAAAGAGGTAAGACCACTTTTGCCTTTTATTCACTCCTCTATGTACATATTGAAGACAGCCAGAGGCAGAGAAGATGGGGTCTTCAAAAGCATTTGAGTTACTTTCTGTATTCCAACAATACCAGAAAATATGAAACTTTTTTTGATGGCATGTTTTTGGTAAAAGAAAAGTCAGCAACCAGAAAGTGTTCTGGAATTCATTCTTGAGTATTTCTTGCTGAAAAAAAAAAAGATTTTTGCTTTGGACATCTTTGTTCATGTTCCTTCATCGTTGCTTCCCTGTTTTGGTTTGTCTGCACTTATATGGCTTTTTTTTTCAACCTTTTTAGATCTGTTTTTTTTTGGGGACTGCCATCCTACTCTTCAGTTTCTTTTTTGCTTTATCTGTTCCTTGGTCATACGTTCTCCCAAATATGTCATGAAGTCTATGATTGACCCCACAGAGAGCTTTCAGTTCCTTACTTCATAGTTCACTTCCAAATAAAATGGAGCAAATTTGCTCTTCTGTAACACTCAGCCCTTTCTATAGACCTCCATAGGCAACTTATTTCAAGAGGCAAATGTTTCAAGTATTTGTGTTGTACAAAATGAGGCACAATAATTAGAACACGGGGTCAAAGAAACCACAGAAACCTCTAATGAAGTAAGAGACAGTAAAAGAAAGTAAAGATGGGAGTAGGAGCAGTGTAGGGAGGAGAAGGGAGATGGGGGGAGGAATGATGAAGAAAGAGGAGATAGGAGCAGACTAAACATGAGGAAGCATCTGAGGTAGAGAGGGTGTGTAGCAACAAGAAGTAGAAACAATTTTTCATTCTGATTTTGACTGTTCTTAAGAAAAAAATGAAAATAAATTTTAAAAAAAGGAAAAGAAAAAAAGAAGAAGTTACTAATAGATAATATTTACCAAGTTGTTGTCTTGTAAGCTTCCTCAAGAAGCTAAGTTACCACTAAGGACACGCTTTCTGGTGCTGGTCCCAGATTCTCCCACACAGAAGGAAAACCAGTTGCAGAAACCTGGACTGAAACTGTGCCCAGGTTTGCCACAGCAACAGTAGAAGTATTTACACAAATCAGTCACCCTGTGCCTTGCCACCAGCTTTCTCAGTCAATTTTCTGTTTTTAGAGTAACTGGGGAGTGGATGCTCAAAGCTATGCAGGCCAGAAAGTTGAATAAGAACTGTTGTAATAATTCAACAGGGAATTAAAAATCAGATGCTAACTCAGCAATAAAAATACAAGAGGTATGTCCTTCTTGTGATGTCCGGGCAGTAAGGAAAAATAAAAATTTAACTTACCTCTGACTCACTGCACCTCCTTAGTTGCCAGTATGAACCTGCAATCCCAATGTGTTCTTGTGGCATCTCACAAGTTCCCAGCCAGAAAATATTCCAAGCAGCACTAATGAGATAACCAAACACTACTAAGATTCTCATTTTACAAGTAAAGAGGGATGGCATGAGAGAACAGCTGAGCTATTGAATTTGGCCTGGCTCACCTGAGAAGCTCTTGTCCTTTGTTAAGCTATGATGTGAGAAGTTCCTCTGATGGGTGGTTGAGCCCACCTGGTTGAGACTCTTGCTTTGGAAAAAAAAGTGACAGCTCAACTATGTTGAACAACCTGAACATCTGGAACTGAGGGAAAGTCACTATATCTATATATATATACATATGTATATGTATATATACATATATATATATATATATGCTATTGCTATTGCTCCTTAGCCCTTTCAGTTTAACTAAATGCATTAAACCATGTGTCCAGGGACAAGTGATGAAGTGTTGCTCTAAAAATGTAAAACAGTGAGACCAAAAAGGAGTCCCAATTTTATCTGGTGGCTTCGGTGGAAAATTGTTGTTGGATGCACAGGTAAGACGCTTTTAATCAGGGGAAGAGAATAAAAGGTTACTTTTAAGTAGGGAAAGTGCATTAGCAAGGTCATTGTTGAAATGATGGCTCCCAGATCCAGTGTCCAGCTTTACATGAAATTTCTCATGCTCTGTCCAGTGCTTCAAAAAGTGTGATCACATATTGGGAAAATGCTAGAAGACTTATCTGCATTCTAGGAAACTTATCTTCTGTTTGACAGGGAAGAATTTTGATCTGGATTTCGTCCCAGGTTCTTTGAAAGAACTAAAAAAAAAAAAAAAAAAGGTAGTGAAGCTGAATCTTGAGAAATTCACCCAGGAATTTCATGCAGCATTTTAACTGATGCTGCAGCCCAATATAAATTCATGGTCTCCTGGCTCTTTGTGCTGATTAGACCTTCCCACCGCTCCCTTACCCTGGCATTGCTTCTCAATCTGGAACAGGGAATTTAACATAGCAAATTCCCCCATAAGATGAGTTTTCAGCTGGGATCTTTCCTAGTTTTGATTTCCTGAATGACTTCAGCAGTGCTTGTGTCAGGATGGAGGCAAGAACAGGGAAGAACACATTCTTTCTGGTGACTGAATGTACTTCTGTCACATTAATGTCTAAAATATAAAGGCAATAAATTACCATGCAGTGGGCTCCATGACATGATACAGATGAAAAATCTGGGCTCCATCCTTAGACTTGTGTATATTGAGCAACAACAATGGCTTTGGTTTAGAAGCACCAGGCCAGTGTAGCTGGAAAGCAGTCCAGGGAATATCATACTCCATTCTCCATTCTCAATCTGTGTATCCTTCTCCTCTACCATGGTTTTAAAAGTATACAGGCTGAACTATGATGATAATCAAATGTTTTCCATGGCAGAAAATTGTGTCAATGCAGGAGCATATGGGGAACTCATGTACTTATCCAAATGATTAGAGAAAGATGCTCCCACAATGTTGTCTTTACCAGTAAAACAGGTGTGACTTGATGTTCACTGATGCTTGCTAGTGGACAAAAGGAGTGATGAAAAAGCAGTCCTCTGCACACATAAAATACCATTTAGAATACCACTGAAAAATCAAGATTAGGGCAAAAGAGGGATTTTTGACAGAGAACTTTGGCCTCTTCAAGGTACATACTGTGGAGGGGAATACATGTTGTATGTATATCATTGCTCCCTGAAGCCCATTCCCTTGCTTTGCTCAGACTGATCCCACACTAAATCTGACTCAGTGATGAGTTTCAGCTGGGGATGACACAATCAGTGGAGCTGAGATCTAATTGACCCTTAATGGTCTTAATGGACTTCTTAATGAAGTCTCAAATATTGAGCATAAAGGGGGAAAAAATATCTAGTGACTAAATAATTAGGAGGATCCAGTCTTATGTAAATAAATTTCATAAAGGATTAAACAGTGCTTTACGTGTCCATATCCATGTACCTGAGGAGGTCTTTCCAAGAGGAAACCTCTTTGCCTATTCCACTTTTCTGCCTCATCTTCCAATGTTTTGCAGATCAGGAACCCAGGAGGTAATCTGTTTTCTTAATTGCAAAAACATGCTCCATCCACTTCCCCTGAGGAAAAGCAGAACACAAAGTTGGTCTCCACTCCAAAAACCTTTTAGTCAATGTAAAAAAGAAGAGAAAGTGAGCAGACACTACAAACACAGAGGAAACAAAATAGTGAGATCCTTTCCAAATTGGAGTAATGAGCAGAAGTTACAGCCTAGTGGCACAATTATCTAATTTAGGAATAGTGTATATTTCATAAATAGCACCTTCCACCCCCAGAGAGTTTTAGAGGCCTCACAGCAGAGAAAAATAACACTTCCTGGAATGAGGAAAGGAGGAAAAATTCATGATTGACTCAGAGATCTCTAGAACCAGACATGGTGGCTCATTAGAAGGGTGAAGAGGACAACCCAGATATAATTTGGATCCCAGTCATGACTTGAAACAGATGGGAACACTAAGGAATAGCCAAATGTCTTGGCTGTCCCCTACAACATAAAGGACTGTCCCTGGAGACATCGCTTAAAGGTTTTGCAGTTCTTTGTCCTTTCAGCCTGCAGCAGGAAAACTCAGACTTGGATGGAAGGCAAGACAACAGAGAAGAGGTTCAGAAAAGTTTCTAGAAGTGAAGACCTGGAGCAGTAATCTAACATTTTTTAAACTTTATTATTACTTACTGTTAGATTTCCTTTGCAACTGCCCTTACATTGTCACTGATTGCCATATGGATTTTGTAGAGAATTACAGGACATGGCAGTGCAGCCACCAACACACTAGAGGAGGGAAAAATAAAACCAAGAAACACGGCACTCCAGAGACTCTCCTCACTCTGACTGCCATTTCTGCTTGCTCTAAGCTTGTCCCAGTTTCTTCACATTGCAAGGACTGAAGGTTTTAAAAATCCGATTTAAAATCTCCATCCAGCAGTTGGTGCAAGTCTAGAGGAGCCAGAGTTGAGCCTGATAAAAAGTGAATCAAAAGCTGTGCACTAAGCTGTGTCCATGCACTTATCTGAGGTGAATGACAGGGAACAGAATCCCACACAAGAGCCTGTGATCCCACTGGCACTGCCTGGCTGGGAGTTCAACCAGCAGTAGGGTTTAG